>NC_134354.1:125642637-125990970 GCF_048569485.1 Anomaloglossus baeobatrachus
ACTAGAGAGGAGAATCGGGGTATATGCTGCGCTGTCGCCAGAATGACAAAATGTTGATTATATCAATATCCTTTTTTATTCAGGTTTATGCATGTTGGAGAATATCAGTCTCCTTCATCAGGAGGACAGAAAAATCAACAATCTTTTGTTGATTTTTCTTTTGTCCTGATGAAGGAGACTGAGTTTCTCCGAAACCCGTAGACCTAAATAAAAAAAAGATATTGATATAATCAACATTTTGTCATTCTGGCGACAGCGCAGCATATACCCCGATTCTCCTCTCCACTATTGATTTCAGCATACGAGTTGCTGCAGCTGCCATTTCTCAAGGCTTTTTGAGGGGTTGTGACTGGCACAACCACAAAAAGTGAGTTCTTCTTATTGATTAATGCACTTTATTTACCTGGTAAGACCCTATCTGCACTCTTTATCCTTAGCTTTGTGTCGCGGGCGGCGGGGCGCTGCGCTCGCTAACGCTCGGGTCCGGCGCTGCGGCTGCTGCTCGGTGGCTCGAACGGTGGGCCGGATCCGGGGACTCGAGCGGCGCTCCTCGCCCGTGAGTGAAAAGGGGGGTGGTTTGTTTGGGGATTTAGTCCGTGACGCCACCCACGGGTTGTGGTGAAGATGGGCACCACCGCTGCTGGTGACGGGGATCCCGGGAGCGATGGTAGGGAGCAGCTGGGATGTTGTTTTCCCCCTCCGTGGGTAGGGGTTGGTGGTCCCGGGGCCCGGTGGTGTGACGGGGAGGCAGAGTTGGTGAGGTGCAGGGTTGCAGGGACAGCGCGTCGTGGTATCTGATGGCACGGGTGTACTCACTCAGCAATAGATGCACAAAGTCTCCGGTAAACCAAACGGCTGGATAGACGGGTCCCGCAGCTGGCTGCAGTGTCTCTCCCCGGACAGGTGATGGTGGCTGTCTTTCCCTGCACCTTTGTGTACTGTGTTGACTCCAATGGCTTCCCAACGGTAGTCCGCTCCCCGGTGTATAGATACCGGAGGAGCCCGTTCTGTCCGCAGGCGCTGGCCCTCGGATTTCTAGCCGGTGGTGCTGGCTGTATATCCTCATAGTGTGAGCGGTTGCCTTCAATCGGGACTTGGTTGTTAGGGAACCCCGGGGGTTCCTGTCACATTCGGATTTGACTATTGACGGTGGCTCCAAGCCTGGTCGGGGTCCGATGGCCCTGCCTGTGTGCTTAGTTTCACTCCGTTCCCCGGTCCGGTACCGGTGGGACACCGCCCAGCCCCAGTCCTTACGGCTCTGCGGAGTTCCACCAACTCCTGCAGACGGCCACCACCGTCTGCCAACCTTGCTGTCAGTGCCTGGGCTCCGACCCAGACACTTGCAGTTTTGTGACCTCTCACTTTCACCTCCTGAACTGAACTACTGCTTTTCCCGCCTCCAGGCCTGTGAACTCCTCGGTGGGTGGGGCCAACCGCCTGGCTCCGCTCCAGCTGGTGTGGACATCAGACCCTGGAGGGAGGCAACAAGGGTTTTTGTCTGACTAATGTAACTGTCTGGGGGGTGGGGGGTGTGTGTGTTTTTGTCTGTGGCTACCTGGCTAGTCCAGGGTGCCACATTTGCATTTTCAATCCCAACCCTGTGTGTCAGTGGTAGTAATGGAAGCCATTCTTATATCTGAGCTTCGAAGCTTTAGGTTACACCTAAATGTCCAAGTCACTCTTGGCCAAAGGTGCAGTATATTTGTTTCTGCCCAATCCATTGCCCCCTTGATGTCTGTTGTACTGGTGAATTATCACTCAATAAAGGTAATCCTTCCAATTTTCTCATTCTGCTTACAACTATAATTTGCTATACCCAGACATTGAGGGTTTGTGTGCATGACGTCTTTTAGATGCCAGAGTGCCCACCGCGTTTCTCAGACGCTGCAGGAGAACTCAAGCGCTGTTTTACCTGCAGTGTCTTAATTGGCGTCATTGCAGTTGCTTTTTGCTTTTGCCTTGCCGCTGGTATTTTTCTTTTTAAATTGTATCTGTGATTTTAATAAGCATCTTCCAAGCAGAAATTGCCTGATGAGTGGTCAGGTCACTACTTTTAACTGCTTTGTGTCTTTATAATTAGGAAATGATTAAAAGAAGCTCAAAAGACTGAACATATAACCAGCAAGCCGTTTTTACATTGCCGTGCATATATATTCATTCTGTTTAACATTATTAAGAGCCTTTTCAGGCAAGTTACAGAGCGACTCTTCTGAAAAACACATGTTGTGCACTACACATTCCCTGAGTGGGGAATTCTTTGATTACCGTATATGCTTGAGTATAAGCCGAGGTTTTTCAGCCCATGTTTTTATGCTGAAAAAGCCCCCTCGGCTTATACTGGAGTGAGGGTCCAACATAAAATGATTCACACTTGTCCTCCGATATACGGGACCGCCGCTGTTGTAGTCTGTGCTTTAGTTCAGTTCAATGATTTGTGCTACCGAAAATCATTCAAGTGAAGTAAGGCGCTGATGACAACAGCGACAGCCCCTGTACTGGCCGCGATCACCAAGGGGTCTATGTGCCTGCGGTCCGCAAGAAGCAGGTAAGAGGACACAGTGGAAATGCAGGACAGGTGAGAATATTTTTTTTGGTGGGTGTATGTGAACAACGGCATAGCGATGGGACAATATGGGTACATTACTACAGGAGACAATTTAGACACATTACTACAGGGGACAATATGGGAACATTACTACAGGGGACAATATGGGAACATTACTACAGGGGACAATATGGGCACATTACTACAGGAGACAATATGGGCATATTACTACAGGAGACAATATAGACACATTACCACAGGGGACAATCTGGGAACATTACTACAGGGGACAATATGGGAACATTACTATAGGGGACAATATGGGAACATTACTATAGGGGGCAATATGGGAACATTACTATAGGGGGCAATATGGGAACATTACTACAGGGGACAATATGGGCACATTACTACAGGAGACAATATGGGAACATTACTACAGAGGTCAAGGATGGGGCACATTACTATGATTAGCTGCTGCATTTCCCACCCAGGCTTATACTTGGGTTTATATGGTACTTTATGTGAGAACACTGGTGTTAGTCACAAATTTTCGTCCAACATGTAAATGTACAAATAGAGACTTTTAAAACGTTTACATTAGCTCGACCTTGTTTTCAAGTGGGTGGGGCTTAACTGGAGGAGTGTGTCCTGATAACGCAACAGACTTGCTATAATTTACTCCAGAAAATTGCCGTATATTGTAGCAGAAATGACTGGAGTTCCTTTCTAGCTCTGCAGCACTGGAATTTAAAAGATGCGTAAATAGAGCGCGTAATAAAATGACCATATCTATTATTGAAAACCCTGGATCATGACTATAAAATGCTGGACTTTCTGAATTTCCCTTGATAAATTACATGCAAATCGATTCAGAACAACGAGGAAGAAGTTCTGCTGATTTCAGGCACTTCTGTTGCCGCTTAAGACTTGAAACTAATGTTTGGTCCTGATATCATCATCAGTTGCTGAACACTCAGCAGGGAAGTTACGGTACATGGAATGGGGGAATAAAAGCAAATTGATTTTTGGGACGATTATTGATTTTTGTAAAGCTCTAGGAAAATGTAGGTGCACTTAGGCCACCAGCTTCCTATAGTCATCAATAATTTGTGACAATATGCAGTAAGTCTATGGGGAAGGTCTGGGCGATACCTTGTTTCTATTTCAATCAGTTTCCTCTAGTATTCCTCGTGCAAATGTATACTGAAAATTATACACCTATAAATACATGAAAGGATGTCTGCCGCCCAGAAACACAATTGAACAAACAAGGTAAACAAATAGGGGATTTAGCTCCAATAAGGAGGACACTTGATGTCAGAAATATTGCCTTTGATGTTCATAAAAGCAGTTTGTCCAATATGCAAATGAGGACCATTCAGTGCACCATTTGCTTGGTGAAAAGAAATCTCCAGTATGCAAGCGCATAGTATCACTGGAGCAAGCACAGCCATATATTCCATACTATGAAGAAAAAGACACGGATCGCACATCCCAAAAATACAATGATCTAAAGCCGCTAGGCAAAAAATTAAATAGAACATGAGGTTCTTTTGTTACCATTCTGATCAGATTGTATTAAACCCACTGCCACGTCACGGCAAACCTCTTGAGTGGGTCCCTAACCTGACCTTTTTGTGTCGTACCGTGCACTGACCACCGCCGCAGCGACAAAGCGCCAGCAGGGCGGCGACCTGGTGCCTCACAGCACCCATGCTGTCGCTGCGGCGGTGGTCGGTGCACGGTGCCACACAAAAAGGTCAGGTTAGGGACCCACTCAAGAGGTTTGCCGTGACGTGGCAGTGGGCTTAATACAATCTGATCAGAATGGTAACAAAAGAACCTCATGTTCTATTTAATTTTTTGCCTAGCGGCTTTAGATCATTGTATTTTTGGGATGTGCGATCCATGTCTTTTTCTTCATAGTATGGTATTTATATCAGTCTATCCCCCTCTTTTTTTTGCTTGGATCTGCACTCTCCCCATTTGGCACAGGTGATTTTAATCAGCAGGAGACTGCAAGAGGGGTCAGCCTTCTTTTTGCTCCCAGTTCACATATGGGAGCCAGTGGGAGGTGAGTGCACAGCTCCTCTCACTGTGTGCTGGTGCTGTGTGGTGGCTGCTGTTGTGGTGGTGTGGTGTCAGTGGGGCGGCGCGGCTTGAGCCTTGGGGGCTTTGCCTTACAGCATGGGTGCTGTGAGGCACCAGGTCGCCCGCCCTGCTGGCGCTTTGTCGCTGCGGCGGTGGTCGGTGCACGGTGCCACACAAAAAGGTCAGGTTAGGGACCCACTCAAGAGGTTTGCCGTGACGTGGCAGTGGGCTTAATACAATCTGATCAGAATGGTAACAAAAGAACCTCATGTTCTATTTAATTTTTTGCCTAGCGGCTTTTAGATCATTGTATTTTTGGGATGTGCGATCCATGTCTTTTTCTTCATAGTATGGTACAGCCATATATTCTCTCTGTTGAGGCTGCACGCTACAATGACTGGTGTATCAGTGAAGTGCAGTGTAGTGAGCGGCCGCTACAGAGAGGAGAGTGGGCCGCTGGATAGAGGGCCGCTGCTGATAGGAGAAAAGGCTGCTGCAGAGAGGAAAAAGGGCTGCTGCAGAGAAGAGAGAGGGCCACTGCAGATAGAAGAGAAGGTCGCTGTAGAGAGGAGACAGGGCCGCTGCTGATAGGAGAGTGGGCCGCTGGAGAGAGAGACGCTGCAGAGAGGAGAAAGGGCTGCTGCAGATAGAAGAGAAGGCTGCTGTAGAGAGGAGAGAGGGCCACTGCAGATAGAAGAGAAGGCTGCTGTTGATAGGAGAGAGAGCCGCTGCAGAGAGGAGAGATGGCCACTGCATATAGAAGAGAAGGCTGCTGCAGAGAGGAAAAAGGGCTGCTGCAGAGAGGAGAGAGGGCCACTGCAGATAGAAGAGAAGGCCGGTGTAGAGAGGAGAGATGGCTGCTGCTAATAGGAGAGTCGGCCACTGGAGAGAGAGCCGCTGCAGAGAGGAGAGAGGGCCACTGCAGATAGAAGAGAAGACTGCTGTAGAGATGAGAGATGGCTGCTGCTGATAGAAGAGTGGGCCACTGGAGAGAGAGCCGCTGCAGAGAGGACCACTGCAGATAGAAGAGAAGGCTGCTGCACAGAGGAGAGTGGGCCGCTGCAGAGAGTAGAAAGGGCTGCTTCAGAGAGTAGAAAAAGCCACTGCAGAGAGGAGAAAGGGCCGCTGCAGACAGGAGAGTGGACCACTGCAGATAGAAGAGAAGGCTGCTGCAGAGAGAAGAGTGAGCCACTACTGATAGGAGAGTGGGCCGCTGCTGAGAGAAAAAAGTGTGCCGCTGCAAAGAGGAAAGAGGGCCGCTGCAGAGAGGAGAAAGGGCCGCTGCAGAGAGGCGAGAGGGCCGCTACAGAGAGGAGAATTGGCCACTGCAGAGAGGAGAATTGGCCGCTGCAGAGAGGGCCGCTGCAGAGAGGAGAATTGGCCGCTGCAGAGAGGAGAGAGGGCCACTGCAGAGAGGAGAGAGGGCCGCTGCAGAGAGGCGAGAGGGCCGCTGCAGAGAGGCGAGAGGGCCGCTGCAGAGAGGCGAGAGGGCCGCTGCAGAGAGGCGAGAGGGCCGCTGCACAGAGGAGAAAGGGCCGCTGCAGAGAGGAGAAAGGGCCGCTGCAGAGAGACGAGAAGGCCGCTGCAGAGAGGCGAGAGGGCCGCTGCAGAGAGGCGAGAGGGCCGCTGCAGAGAGGCGAGAGGGCCGCTGCAGAGAGGCGAGAGGGCCGCTGCAGAGAGGCGAAAGGGCCGCTGCAGAGAGGCGAGAGGGCCGCTGCAGAGAGGCGAGAGGGCCGCTGCAGAGAGGCGAGAGGGCCGCTGCAGAGAGGCGAGAGGGCCGCTGCAGAGAGGAGAGAGGGCCGCTGCAGAGAGGAGAAAGGGCCGCTGCAGAGAGGCGAGAGGGCCGCTGCAGAGAGGCGAGAGGGCCGCTGCAGAGAGGAGAAAGGGCCGCTGCAGAGAGGCGAGAGGGCCGCTGCAGAGAGGCGAGAGGGCCGCTGCAGAGAGGCGAGAGGGCCGCTGCAGAGAGGCGAGAGGGCCGCTGCAGAGATGCGAGAGGGCCGCTGCAGAGAGGAGAGAGGGCCGCTGCAGAGAGGAGAAAGGGCCGCTGCAGAGAGGCGAGAGGGCCGCTGCAGAGAGGCGAGAGGGCCGCTGCAGAGAGGAGAGAGGGCCGCTGCAGAGAGGAGAGAGGGCTGATGCAGAGAGGAGAGAGGGCCGCTGCAGAGAGGAGAGAGGGCCGATGCAGAGAGGCGAGAGGGCCGCTGCAGAGAGGAGAGAGGGCCGCTGCAGAGTGGAGAGAGGGCCGCTGCAGAGAGGAGAGAGGGCCGCTGCAGAGAGGCGAAAGGGCCGCTGCAGAGAGGAGAGAGGGCCGCTGCAGAGAGGAGAGAGGGCCGCTGCAGAGAGGAGAGAGGGCCGCTGCAGAGAGGAGAGAGGGCCGCTGCAGAGAGGAGAGAGGGCCGCTGCAGAGAGGAGAAAGGGCCGCTGCAGAGAGGAGAAAGGGCCGCTGCAGAGAGGCGAGAGGGCCGCTGCAGAGAGGAGAAAGGGCCGCTGCAGAGAGGCGAGAGGGCCGCTGCAGAGAGGCGAGAGGGCCGCTGCAGAGAGGCGAGAGGGCCGCTGCAGAGAGGCGAGAGGGCCGCTGCAGAGAGGCGAGAGGGCCGCTGCAGAGAGGCGAGAGGGCCGCTGCAGAGAGGAGAGAGGGCCGCTGCAGAGAGGTGAGAGGGCTGCATTCGCTTCTGCAGTATCACTGTGTGCTCACATACCAGAGATCTTTTTTCAGGAGCGCTTACTCTCACCAAGCAAGTTAATCAACACTTAGTAAATGCGGGTACAGTGACCAGGTCAAAGATACACTGAACACCCTCATTTGTATATCAAACTGCTTTTCTTTGCCATGGACATATAATCCAACATTTATTCCACTGAAGGTATGATTTTGGAGGGGGCTAAATCCCCTATTTGATCATGTGGTTGGTTTAAATAGTGTTTTTGGAGTGACAGACTCCCTTTAATACACTCATAAATATATCATGTTATTTATAAGTCTACAGGAGGAATATCAGAGGAACTTTTTGAACAATTTGGACCTAAACTGGGCGGCATGTTGGCTCAGTAGTTAGCACTGTTGCTTTGCAGCGCAGGAGTCACATCCCACCAAGGACAACATCTGCAAGGAGTTTGTATGTTCTCCCTGAATTTGTGTGAGTTTCCTCCTTCCCCTCACACTCCAAAGACCTACAGATAGGGAATTTAGATTTTGAGCCCCAATGGGGACAGTGATGATAATGTCTGTAAAGCGTTGCAGAATATGATGGTGCTATATAAGCAATGAATAATAAATCATAAAAGTGACCCTGTCAGTGTTAAACACTATTTACCTTCAGATTAACCCTATATCCTCCAGTAAATAGTGTTTCTGGAAGTGATAAGTTTCCTTTAAATAAATAATTGGGTAAAGGGGGCTTTACACGCTACGACATCGATAATGCGAACTCGTTGGGGTCACGGAATTGGTGACGCACATCCAGCCGCATTAGCGATGCTGTTGCGTGTGACACCGATGAGCGATTTTGCATCGTTGCAAAAACGTGCAAAATCGCTCATCGGTGACATGGGGGTCCATTCTCAAAAATCGTTACTGCAGCAGTAACGAGGTTGTTCCTCGTTCCTGCGGCAGCACACATTGCTCCGTGTGACGCCGCAGGAACGAGGAAGCTCTCCTTACCTGCCTCCCGGCCGCAATGCGAAAGAAGGAGGTGGGAGGGATGTTACGTCCCGCTCATCTCCGCCCCTCCACTGCTATTGGGCGGCCGCTCAGTGACGTCGCTGTGACTCCGCACGGACCGCCCCCTTAGAAAGGAGGCGGTTCGCCGGTCACAGCGACGTCGCCGGGCAGGTAAGTATGTGTGACGGGTCTGGGCGATGTTGTGCGGCACGGGCAGCGATTTGCCCGTGTCGCGCAACAGATGGGGGCGGGTACCCACACTAGCGATATCGGGACCGATATCGCAGTGTGTAAAGTAGCCTTTAGCCCAAACCTTCTCCATAGACTTACTGAATGCCTGGCTGGCTGCTGTTTTCCCAGCTGTGTACCATGAGCAGAGTAATCAACTGAATGCCCATAGAAGTTTACGTTCAGATGATACAATCATACAACCTTTTTAAGACTGTAATTAAAAGAAACCTGACAACTGATTCATTCTGCCCAAACCACAAACAGCTTGAATCAAAGTATGGCTGAGTGATTGCAACGAGGTATACTATCTGTAAAACGCTGACAGAGAGGTAAGATTAGACTAGCACCACCCCAGCTGGCTTTTCCTAGTGCAGGTGATTGACAAGTCTCTCCTTAGGTATACACAAGGGGGGACCTGTCAATCTCCTTGAGCGATGCTGGGAATATTCGGCTGTGGGCTGAACTGGACAGGTCTTGTCTCTGGCTATGGTTTCCAGACCGGATCTTTAGGCTACATTCACATGACCGTTCCGATTTTGCGGGCCTCAAAAAACGGTCCGTTTTTTTCACGGATGCATCTGTATGACATCCGTAGGACATCCATTCTGCTTCGCATCCGTGTGCCTTCCATTTTTTTGCGGACTGCAAAAAATGGAAGCAGCAAGAAAGATAAATAGATGAGTAGGTATAGAGATGGATAGATAGATATAGAGACAGAGAGATAGAGGGATGAATGAATGAATAGAGGGATAGATAGATGAGAAAGACATATATAATGTCCCACCTCCCTGCATATTCTAAGCTGGCACCCTTTCGTGACTTTCATGTGGCACTAAAGGGTGCTTAGCTTTGTATTTAGCCAAAAAGTAAATAAATAATAATAAAAAAAATGACGTGGGGTCCCCCCTATCTTTTTTTTAGAGAGCTCGGGAAAAGCAAACGGCTGCAGTCTGCAGACCACAGCTGGCAGCTTCACCTTGGCTGGTAATCCAAAACAGAGGGCACCCCACGCTGTTATTTTAAATTAAATAAATAATTTAAAACAAAAAACACGGGGTCCCCCCCAAATTGGATCACCAGCCAAGGTAAAGCGGACAGCTGTGGTCTGGTATTCTCAGACTAGGGAGGTCCACTGTTATTGGACACTCCCCAGCCTAAAAATAGCAGGCTACAGCCGCCCCAGAAGTGGCGCATCCGTTAGATGCGCCAATCCTGGTGCTTCGCCCCAACTCATCCCAATGCCCTGGTGCGGTGGCAAACAGGGTAATATATGGGGTTAATACCAGATGTGTAATGTCACCTGGCATCAAGCCCTGGGGTTTGTGATGTCAGGCGTCTATCAGATACCTGACATCACAAACCCAGTCAGTAATAAAAAAAAAATAGACGACAAACACATTTTTATTTGAAAAAACACTCCCCAAAACATTCCCTCTTTCACCAATTTATTAGAAAGAAAAACAAATCCAGGTCTGGTGTAATCCAAGGGGGTCCCACGACGATCCATACCATAGTCACTGTCCCAGTCAATGAAGAACAGAATGTTCCATATTGGCTGGGAAAGTAGTGCAGTGATCTGAGCTAACACCAATAGGTCAGCCCAGGTCACTGCAGGGGATGATGAGCGCTGCTGTCAGGAGGTTAGTGAGGTGCATTACCTGCGGTGATCGCTGAACTCCTGACAGCAGCGTTGTCACTGAGTTCAATGACTGCCACCTTCACAAACTAAGTATCGCGAGCGGCCCGTGACGTCACCGCTAGTCACAGTCTCGGGTCGACAGCGAGAGGTGATGTGACAAGCGGCGGACATGGAAGTCAATGATAGCGCTGACGTCAGGAGGGCAGAACTTCATCACCGCAGGTAATGAACTTTACTAACCTCCTGACAGCAGCGCTCATTATCACTGCAGCTGCTGACACTACAGTGCGAGCAGCTGCTGACACTACAGTGCGAGCAGCTGCTGACACTACAGTACATGTTCCATAATAACGGAACGGACATACGGCATCCGATGTGTTTTTTTGTAGGATCGGATGCATACGGAAGTTCTTCCGTGTGCCATCCAATCCTACACAAAACACATTGAAAAGATGGTCCTGTCCGTGGGTCCGCAAAAAAGCAGGAACTGACCAGGACAAACGGAACGGTCATGTGAATGAGCCCTTAAAGTATACACTCCGGGGTTGCATTCATGGTTTGGAATTAGCCGGTTCCCACTATAGCTTTGGCAATAATGCACATTTGTTCAGTGTTACGTTCCTAGAAATATTTGAAGATTTGTCCAAGGAATTATTTAGCTGGAGATTCTTAAAGACATGAGGCCAGCAGTGCAGTCCGTCCTGTGCTGTATTTTCAGTTTAGCACAAAATCTTACGAGCCATCAGCACTGATCGTGTGTGGAGCAAGAGTCACTGGACGCATTCAATGACTGGCTAATGACTGCGTCTAAATTATCACTATCATTACTAATTATCTTCTTCCAGTGTCATTAGATAGGTACAAGTAACGTGTCCGTTGTGTGATGTATTTATTGTTCCAGTTTGTGATGAAATTATGTTGCTATATTTATAGTAAGTGCGTTTTCATGTTTCCTGCCCAGCGCTGTCATCTCTTATTCTAGAAAGCATTTTCTAGTAGTAGCTACCCTTTACTTATATGTGGCCTAATGTCTTCCGCTATTCATCCCAATGCACAAGAACAAAATGATCACAGCTTTGCTTTCATCTTACCAGAGCAGTGTAAGGAGTGAATGAGGCCATGCCATCCTTCCCTGCCAGTCCAATGGTAGCCTTTGCAAAGGGCAATATTATTGTGAGTTTGTCCAACATGTATTGTGATAGTAGAGGTCTATGTACACACAGGCTCATGACTTTGGTATGGTTGAGCTCTGGCGACCCCCCCCCCTAAATACCTTTTTTCCCCTTAACCCCTTAACAAATACTATAAAATAACCAGAGACAACAAAGTTGGATGAAATGGCCACAGTAGCCTTTATTTAACAAACATATACATAACATAACACGACAGGTGTGGGGTCCTCGAAAATCATAAGTCTAGTGATGACAAGTAAGCCTTTATTAACATTACCTTCCCCCTGAATCACACTTACTCCCAGCCGCAATCCCCAGCTCGGGAGCACCAGTGTAAAAGGGGAGGGGAAGGGGTAAATACCAAACACGGGACCCGACATGACATTCCATTGCCGGTGTTCCCCCAAAATCACAAGACCACCAACCGAAACCGGCAAATTAAAGGGATCCACATCTCTATGGACCCCCCAATCACAATTTCCACAAACTTCGAGGACCAACCGCCAAATGCCACCATGACCCTGGTACCCCTCAACTACGGAGGGCGGGCGGGACAATCCCCAGGAACCGTAGGTCAAAGAGCTTCTCCACCCCCCAGGCTGCCCTCTATATACTCCAATGGTCCCCTGGTCCCCCCCCCCTTTTCTGGGTCACCTACCCCCCCCCAACCAAAGTCATGCTGGCCCCAACCCATGCCCGGGGGGGTGGGGGTTTCGGCCATGTACTTTCACAGAAACACATGACTGTTCTGATGGTCAAATTCTGGACTTCTCTGTTGCCGCAGTATATATAGATTGGAGAGCAAGAGGCATAACACAAGATTCATGGCCATTGCTAAAAAAAATGAAGAAATAAACAACCGTGTTTGGACCCTTGTTGCAGGCATCCAAGAGAGAAATGTGAGAAGCCCGAGGAAATTAAAGAGAAAATGATGCTAGCAGGAGCATGTCAGCAGAGTATGGTGTATTATAGTGGGCTACTGGATATGATTGTAGATGGCCATTTTGGCCAGCTAAAGAAGATTTAAATATTATTTGCCTGCAGATTTCCGATTGCCACTATATCTGCAGGGAAATAGTGTAATAGTGTTTCTGGACATGATAGGTTCCCTGTCACATATCATTTACACTACACTGTTTTTGCTGACTCCCACCCCCCGAAAAAAAGTGGCAGAAATTTTTGATTTTTGTTCACTCCCCCTTCAAAAAAGCAGGATTAAAAACAACTAAGCTCTCACATAGCTTTCTAAAATAAAAAAGTTATAGCTGTCAGAAAATACAAAATAAAAAAACTAAATATTTCTGTTACAAAACATTTTTTTTGTGCAAAATTCATAAAACACAAAAAAGTATACATTTGGTATCGCCATAAATTGTAACAACTTGCAGAATAAATACAGCATGTTATACAGCTGAAACCAGATGTTTATATCCACTATCTAAAAAGACACATCTGCATGTTTTTCTCACTATCTTGACATGAAATCAGAATAAACCTTTCCCGTTTTAGGTGAATTAGGAACCAAAATTATTTATATTTGCCAAATGCCAGAATAATGAGAGAAAGAATGTTTTAAGGCATTTTTATTACTTTCTGCAAAGTCAAAAGTTTCCATCCATTCAATAGTATTTGGTACCATTGCCCTTACACTGAATGGACTTGAGTCAAACATTTTGGATATCCTTCCACATGCTACTCACAATAGTTCATAGGAATTTTTGTCCCATTCTGCATGACAGAACTGGTGTAACTGAGCCATGTTTGTAGGTCACCTTGCTCGCACCTGCTTTTTCAGCTTTACCCATAAATTTTCAATAGGAATGAGATCAGGTTTTTGTGATGGCCACTCCAAAACATTGACTTTGTTATCCTTAAGCCACTTTGTAACCAGTTTGGTAGTATGCTTCAGGTCATTGCCCATTTGGAAGATCCATTTCCGCCAAAACTTTAAGTTCCTGGCTGACGTCTTGAAATGTTGCTTCAGTATTGCCACTTAATGTTCTTTCCTCATCAGTCCATCTATTTTGTGAAGTTCATCAGTCCCTCCTGCAGCAAAACAACCCCACAATATGATGTTGCACCCCCTGTGTTTTACAGTTGGGATGGTGTTCTTAGGCTTTGAAGCTTCTCCCTTCTTTAACCAAATATAACAATGGTCATTATAGCCAAAAGTTCAATTTTATTTTTGTCAGACCACAGGACATGTCTCCAAAAATTAAGATCTTTGTTCCTGTGAACATTTGCAAACATTAATGTAGCTTTTTTATATTTCTTTTGGAATGTCTTCTACCTGCAGAGTGGCCTTTCACCCCATGTTCATACAGTACTCTTTTCACTGTGGATAATGACACAATCTTTCCAGCTTCCGCCAGCATCTTCACAAGGTCTTTTCCTTTTGTTCTTGGGTTGATATGCACATGTCTTACCAAAGCACATTCATCTCTAGTACACAGAACCCGTCTCCTTCCTGAGTGGTATGATGGCTGGACATTCCCATCTTGTTTGTATTTGCGTATTATTGTTTGTACAAATGAACGAGGCACTTTCAGGTATCTGGAAATTGCACCCAAAGATGAACCAGACTTGTGCATGTCCACAATTCTCTTCCTGAGATCTTGGATGCTTTCTTTTGACATTACCATAATGCTACACAAAGAAGCAGTGTGTTTCAGGTGTGCATTAAAATACATCCACAGGTGTGCCACTAATTAACTAAGATGTTGCCAATAAACCTATCAGAAGCCTCCAAAGACATGACATCATCATATGGGCTGTCCCATGTTGTGTAAATGCATAGTACTCTTAGGGGTACTTT
The DNA here is from genome assembly GCF_048569485.1 of Anomaloglossus baeobatrachus. Classification (NCBI taxonomy): domain Eukaryota; kingdom Metazoa; phylum Chordata; class Amphibia; order Anura; family Aromobatidae; genus Anomaloglossus; species Anomaloglossus baeobatrachus. The sequence continues at coordinate 125,656,792 of NC_134354.1, forward strand.
GCACGCTGCGACATCGCTAGCCGATGCTTGCGATGCCGAGCGCGATAGTACCCGCTCCCGTCGCACATGCGATATCTTGTGATTCACACGCACTTACCTGCCCTGTGACGTCGCTCTGGCCGGCGACCCGCCTCCTTCCTAACGGGGCAGTTCGTGCGGCGTCACAGCGATGTCACACGGCAGGCAGCCAATAGAAGCGGAGGGGCGGAGATGAGCGGGACGTAAACACCCCACCCACCTCCTTCCTTCCACATAGCCGGTGGAGGCAGGTAAGGAGATGTTCCTCGCTCCTGCGGCTTCATACACAGCGATGTGTGCTGCCGCAGGAACGAGGAACAACTTCGTACCTGTCGCTGCAGCGAAATTATGAAAATGACCGACATTACACAGATCACCGATTTTACGACGCTTTTGCGTCGTTTATCGTTGCATCTAGGCTTTACACCTTGCGACTTCGTTACTGGCGCCGGATGTGCGTCACTTTCGATTTGACCCCCGACGACATCGCAGTAGCGATGTCGCAACGTGCAAACTACCCCTTAGTGTATGTAAACTTTTGACTTTGTAGAAAGTAATAAAAATGCCTTAAAACATTCTCTCTCTCATTATTCTGGCATTTGGCAAATAGAAATAATTTTGGTTCCTAATTGACCTAAAATGGGAAAGGGTTATTCTGATTTCATGTCAGATAGTGAGAAAAACATGCGGATGTGTCTTTTTAGAAAGTGTATGTAAACTTCTGGTTTCAACTGTATACGATACTCAGAATGCCGCAAAATTTATAATACAATATATAATGCCAGAATTGCTGTTTTTTGCCTATTCCCTCAGAAAGAGTTAATAAAAGTGTATGAGTTTGATTTTGATACACTTATACACTTTACTAGATAGTTGTATCTATATACACCAAGAAGGTTGTTTTTGAAAAATACAGCTCATCCTGAAAAAAATAGCAACATTATTGGAAGAATGATTGTTGAGATTATGGCACTAAAATTAAAATAGATAGGAATCTAAGATGAAAATTAATTTGTATTTCGGATCACCCCATTAATTTGCAGAACAATAGATAAACAGCTGTCTGTGGATGGATACCTGTCCATGGTATTTCCCTTGTCATATCTTTAAACTCGTCAAGAGTTGGATATTGACTAAAAGGGTCACTTAATATGGTGGTTATGGTGGTCTCCTAAAAAGAGCCACTGCTTGGCTAGGTCTTTCCCGGAGGGTTATCTGGCTATTTTCCGTGTCGAGACTCCTAACAGAGGCTCCATGGACTTTTTTGATTTGAACAATAGATAATGGCACACAGAACATTTTTTACAAGCTGCACCATGATCCAAAAATCAGCAATTGTTGTGTGGCTATGAGTACACAGAGTCTAATATTCTTTAATGATTATGTGAACTTGGACGTATTTGATCAATTCTATGCAGTTATCTTATCACTGGTGTGAGTATTGTTTCAGCAAGAAACTGGATTCTATTTTCTATTCTGCACCACCATTTAGTAATAGATTTGTTTCAGATCTAAAAAACGGACAAGTGACATTAATCAGGAGTGTGAGATCACGAGCGTCATACAAAGACGATGGCTCAATGGTTGGTATTGTTGCGCTAAAGTCAAAATTGTCTGCGGATGACATCACGTTGGTGACTTGTTGTGGATGCGTCCATAGATGACATTATTCCTGGAAAGTAATATGGTTCATAATCGACCACACGCAAGAGAATCGATAAGAATGAGTCTGACCATGACATCATGTTTAGGAATTATGACAGAACTATTATTATGATCTCAGAATTGTATATATATGTATGTATATATATATATATATATATATATATATATATACACACTGTATATACGGTGTGTGTATATATATATATATATATATATACACACACACACATACTATATATATATATTTTTTATATTTATATATATATATATATATATATATATATATATATATATATACAGTGCCTACAAGTAGTATTCAACCCCCTGCAGATTTAGCATGTTTGATAAGATGCAAACAAGTTAGAGCCTGCAAACTTCAAACAAGAGCAGGATTTATTAAGAGATGCATAAATCTTACAAACCAACAAGTTATGTTGCTCAGTTAAATTTTAATAAATTTTCAACATAAAAGTGTGGGTCAATTATTATTCAACCTCTAGGTTTAATATTTTGTGGAATAACCCTTGTTTGCAATTACAGCTAATAATCGTCTTTTATAAGACCTGATCAGGCCGGCACAGGTCTCTGGAGTTATCTTGGCCCACTCCTCCATGCAGATCTTCTCCAAGTTATCTAGGTTCTTTGGGTGTCTCATGTGGACTTTAATCTTGAGCTCCTTCCACAACTTTTCAATTGGGTTAAGGTCAGGAGACTGACTAGGCCACTGCAACACCTTGATTTTTTCCCTCTTGAACCAGGCCTTGGTTTTCTTGGCTGTGTGCTTTGGGTCGTTGTCTTGTTGGAAGATGAAATGACGACCCATCTTAAGATCCTTGATGGAGGAGCCTAGGTTCTTGGCCAAAATCTCCAGGTAGGCCGTGCTATCCATCTTCCCATGGATGCGGACCAGATGGCCAGGCCCCTTGGCTGAGAAACAGCCCCACAGCATGATGCTGCCACCACCATGCTTGACTGTAGGGATGGTATTCTTGGGGTCGTATGCAGTGCCATCCAGTCTCCAAACGTCACGTGTGTGGTTGGCACCAAAGATCTCGATCTTGGTCTCATCAGACCAGAGAACCTTGAACCAGTCTGTCTCAGAGTCCTCCAAGTGATCATGAGCAAACTGTAGACGAGCCTTGACATGACGCTTTGAAAGTAAAGGTACCTTACGGGCTCGTCTGGGACGGAGACCATTGCGGTGGAGCACGTTACTTATGGTATTGACTGAAACCAATGTCCCCACTGCCATGAGATCTTCCCGGAGCTCCTTCCTTGTTGTCCTTGGGTTAGCCTTGACTCTTCGGACAAGCCTGGCCTCGGCACGGGTGGAAACTTTCAAAGGCTGTCCAGGCCGTGGAAGGCTAACAGTAGTTCCATAAGCCTTCCACTTCCGGATGATGCTCCCAACAGTGGAGACAGGTAGGCCCAACTCCTTGGAGAGGGTTTTGTACCCCTTGCCAGCCTTGTGACCCTCCACGATCTTGTCTCTGATGGCCTTGGAATGCTCCTTTGTCTTTCCCATGTTGACCAAGTATGAGTGCTGTTCACAAGTTTGGGGAGGGTCTTAATTAGTCAGAAAAGGCTGGAAAAAGAGATAATTAATCCAAACATGTGAAGCTCATTGTTCTTTGTGCCTGAAATACTTCTTAATACTTTAGGGGAACCAAACAGAATTCTTGTGGATTGAGGGGTTGAATAATAAATGACCCTCTGAATAAACTTTTCACCATTTAAAAAAAAATAAATAAAAAAAAGAAACATTCTTTTTTGCTGCAGTGCATTTCACACTTCCAGGCTGATCTACAGTCCAAATGTCACAATGCCAAGTTAATTCCGAATGTGTAAACCTGCTAAATCTGCAGGGGGTTGAATACTACTTGTAGGCACTGTATATATATATATATATATATATATATATATATATATATATATTTACAATTATGAATTGCGTTCATTTTGTATCAAATATTAACATACAAATCTATTTCTGCTTTTATTCTGTTGTCTCGTCAGATCAGTTTAGATGATTATGCAAACATAGGAAAATGGAAACTGGTTATTTATAACAACTTCTCATTTTTTTCATGGGAATCTGAATGTAAATGTGTGTGTCAGAATAAGTGGACTAACTTGTAGAAAGTCTGATGGAATTATATAATAAATGTTCTCTGTTGTAAATTAAACTGCTTCACAAAGAAACAATATACTTATTATAATGTAGCTGTTAAATTATGTAATATTTTGTCCTGTTTTTGTCTATACAACCCCCCACCTGATTGTAAAGTACTGCGGAATATGTTGGCGCTATATAAATAAACTTTATTATTAATTATTATTATTATAATAAATATATTATTTATTTAAAGCGCCTTAAATTCCAGGGTGTTGTAGATACTGTATGAGAATGAGGCATAACATAGTATAACAATACATAATTTTATGTATAAGTAGAATAAACAAAAATTAAAGGAGTAACAGAGTGGTACAGAGGTACTGGCTTCGAGGGCTTACAATATGCGGATTGCATGCCTTTTTGGGCACAAACTCATCAAAAATACATATGCAGGTTTTACATGCCATTTTCTGCAATTAATTAAATTCTTTGGGGAAAATACATATATAAAATCAGTGTGTCTGCAAGAAAATTAATATTTTGTGAATTTGTAATACGCACATTTATCCAGTTTAAAAAATAGGAGGCATGAGACTTCTATAAATCCCATCGACTAAATGAATTTACCTGAAACACGTGTCAAAATTTCACGAACAACTCAGCTTAAACTTAAAGAGGTTGTCTACTACATTTACATTGATGGCATATCCTTAGGATAGGTCACCAATGTCTGATCGACTGGTATTCGACACCCGGCACATCTGCCGATCAGCTGTACTCAGTGCTGACAGCCAGAAATGCTCCGTTCCGGAGCTGCCCTGTCTTCTGATAGTGACTGCAACCAGGTACTGTACATCCGCCTCCTATTGATTTGAATGGGAGGCGGATGTGCAGTATCCTGCCTGTGTTAGAAGACGGGGCAGCTCTAGATCTGAGCATTTCCGACTGCCTGCTACCACCGCCGGCACCAAGAACACATAATTGGTGGGGGTGCAGAGTGTTGGACCCCGGTCGATCAGACATTGATAAGCTATACTAAGGATAGTCCATCAATGTAAAAGTAGTGGATAACCTCTTCAACTGTATAGTTTTTCCATTTGAACCCAGGAGTTCTTAGCTATACCGGTGTTCGCTTCTTAGTTTTTACATTTCCAGGCTTATTTCTCTACCTGGTTTTATACCGGGACATTTCCAATTGCCTTTCTCTATGCAAAAAACCCTAAAGGGGGCTTTACGCGCTACGATATCGTGAATGTTTTATCGTCGGGGTCACATTGTTAGTGACGCACATCCGGCGTCATTAACAATATCGCAGCGTGTAAAACTTACCAGCGACCTTAGGTGACCTCAAAAATGGTGAAAATCGTTCACCATGGAGAAGTCGTCCCAAACTCAAAAATCGGTAAGGGTTGTTTAGCGTTGTGGTTCATCGCTCATGCGGCAGCACACATCGCTAGGCGTGACACCGCAGGAGCGAGGACTGTCTTCTTACCTGCCGCCGGCCGCAATGCAGAAGGAAGAGGTGGGCGGGATGTTTACATCACGCTCAGCTCCGCCCCTCCGCTTTCATTGGCCGGCCGCTTAGTGACGTTGCGGTGACGTCGCTGTGATGCCGAACGTCCCTCCCCCTTGAAGGAGGGATTGTTCAGCATTCACAGCGACGCTGCCGACCAGGAAGTATGTGTGACGCTGCGTAGCGATAATGTTCGCTACGGCAGCGATCATAAACAATCGCATGCGCGACGGGGGCGGGTACTGACACGCTCGCTATCGCTAGAAATTGCTAGCGATATCGCTACCGTGTAAAGCCCCCTTAAATCTGTAGCATTGCTATTGCTGGTAGACTGTCACAAATTGAAAATAACTGTAGATGCCTAAATGAGTCCCGATCAAAGTCTGAAAATTAAAAAGAAAATTAAATGATGGCTGCAGATTTTAGCTCTCAAACCACAAGTCTTCTTTATGTGGCGTCCTCTGTTCGTGAGACCCATGGGTGGATCATGTATAAGCCAGCTGTTCCAGTGCCTACATCTAATGTAATGAGTAGTCTCTATATATCCAGAATGAGGCTTCATTATCAGCCAAGTTCAGTAATCTATGGTAAGTTACCATTGGTAACATTGTGTTTTTGAAAAGTTACGATCAGTATACTTTTGTTATCAGAATACGGAGCCAGCACAAATTCTAAACTGTACTTATTAATAAATGGAGATTTTTGGCAAAATATTGCAATACTTTGAGCTACCCCGCCACTCCACGGCAAATCTCAAGGGGCAGTCCTACACTAATATTTTATTTATCTGAAGGGTGCCATGCGGCCTCACACATTAAAAGCAGGACTATTTAAAACAGCACCTACCTAGCAATATGCTAATGACCCTCTGCTGCAAGCGTCAGCCGAGGGTCATGTGACTGTGATGTGATCTTGAGATTGGATCACAGCTGTGGAGAAGATGGAGGGAGCACTTTCTCCCCATCTCCTCCGCTGCCTGTATCTGCATACAACACACTGTGGTCGGATTACATGCAAGTGCAATGCGAAGTTTCACACACGCCCATAGACTTGTATGGGGGTTCGTGAGCCAAGACTCACGGCAAAACGCAGCATGCGATTCATTTCTCAGGCTGCTGGGGCATGAGAAATCAATCAAAGATAGATACTGCCCCATAGTTTTGCTCTGGTATGAGTGCAGTCCAATGTTTTATCAGCTTGCACTCGTCCGTGTAAATCGCAAGTGAAACTGTACCCTTAAGGCCGCTTTACACGCTGCGATATCGTGACCGATATCGGTAGCGTGCGTACTCGCCCCCATCGGTTGTGCGACACAGGCAAATCGCTGCCCGTGGCGCACAACATCGCTCGGACCCGTCACACTACTTATCTGCATAGCGACGTCGCTGTGACCGGCGAACCGCCTCCTTTCTAAGGGGGCGGTCCGTTCAGCGACGTCACAGCAGCGTCACTGAACCGCCGCCCAATAGAAGTGGAGGGGCGGAGATGAGCGGGATGTAACATCCCGCCCACATCCTTCCTTCCTCATTGCGGGCGGCCACAGGTAAGGTGAAGTTCCTCGTTCCTGCGGTGTCGCACATAGCGATGAGTGCTGCCGCAGCAACGAGGAACAACATCGCTAGCTGCAACAGCAGCGATAATCGAGAATAGGGGGACATGTCACCGATGAACGATTTTGAACGTTTTTGCGACGATTCAAAATCGCTCATAGGTGTCACACGCAACGACATCGCTAAAGCGGCCGGATGTGCGTCACAAATTCCGTGACCCCAACGAGATAGCTTGAGCGATGTCGCAGCGAGTAAAGCGGCCTTTAGGCGGGCTTTGCACACTACGACATCGCAGGTGTGATGTCGGTGGGGTCAAATTGAAAGTGACGCACATCCGGCATCGCATGCGACATCGTAGTGTGTAAAGCCTAGATGATACGATTAACGAGCGCAAAATCGTCGTAATCGTATCATCGGTGCAGCGTCGGCGTAATCCATAATTACGCTAACGCGACGGTCCGATGTTGTTCCTCGCTCCTACGGCAGCACACATCGCTGTGTGTGAAGTCGCAGGAGCGAGGAACATGTCCTACCGGCGTCACCGCGGCTTCCGTAGGATATGCGGAAGGAAGGAGGTGGGCGGGATGTTTACATCCTGCTCATCTCTGCCCCTCCGCCGCTATTGGCTGCCTGCCGTGTGACGTCGCTATGACGCCGCACGACCCGCCCCCTTAGGAAGGAGGCGGGTCGTTGACCAGAGCGACGGTCGCAGGGCAGGTGAGTGCATGTGAAGCTGGCGTAGCGATAATGTTCACTACGCCAGCTATCACACGATATCGTACCTGCGACGGGGGTGGGGACTATCGCGTGCGACATCGCAGCATCGGCTTGCGATGTCGCAACGTGCAAAACCGCCCTTAGTGTCAGGATCACTGAAGGGGTCACAGCCAAACCCCCAGCGATCAGCAAGAGGATAACTTGATGGCTTTTTTAAAGGATAAAAATCATTTAATGTGCTTTATAGACAATGTGAAAAATACTTTATTTAAATATAATTTTTTTATCCCGATAAATCACTTGGCTCTGGCCACTAGATACATCCCTTCTGTCAAACCTGGTGTCCATGGCCTTTGTCAGGTGTAATCTGTACACAGCAGCAGATACTTTGAATCTCTGCTTCTGCTCTACTGTCTCTCAAATGGACAATGGCTTAAAGGGAACTAACCACCAGGTTTTTGCCCTATAAACTAGAAGCAGTGCCATAATAGCCCTAGGATGCTGATTGCAATGATTTCTTTTGTTGAGAAATCTGAGGCTTGATTGCAGAATAATCCTTGTTCAAACCTTCAGAAATAACGGAATTTGTGCACAGGCTTGAGCATCGGGGCAGGACCTTCTATGTCGGGTCCGCTGTGATGATTCCTCCTCCTGCCTTTCTTCCTTTTTTTTCATTTAAATTTCACGCCGCAGACACCATTACGTCTGTTGGCGGTGCTTGCGCATTTCTATTGTGACGTTATCTTAAAAAAATGGCGCCGGCATCAGTGCATGCACGTACCATGATCTCTGGCGCCATTTTATTGAAGATACTGTGGAGACAGATATAAGCAGCGGTGGTGCATGCACAGATTGTGGGTTTTTTTTTTCATCTGCGCATGCGCCACCCCTATACACATGTATCTCCACAGTGTCCTCAGTACAATGGTGCCTGAGATCGCAGTACATGCATGCACCATTTTACTGAGGACCACGTTGCAATAGTAATGCACATGCGCCACCAACAGTGGTAATGGTGGCTCTGGCATAATATTTAAATGAAGAAAAGGAGGCAAGGCTGAAGAAGGAATTAACACAGAGGACCCGACTAACAAAGTCCTGCCCCAATGGTCAAGCCTGTGCACGAATTATGTAATTTTTGAACATTTGAACAAGGATAATTCTGCAATCAAGCATCAGATTTCTCAACTGATGGCATCATTGTAATCAGCATCCTAGCACTATTATGGCACTACCTCTAGTTTATAAGACAAAAACCGAGTGATTGGTTCCCTTTAACATTGAGGTAAGTTTTTAGCTCAGGGTAGACAAGCTATTGGTTGCTTGGGGGAGCTGTGAAATGAGGGAAAGGATGTTCCAGCACCTATAGTGCTGGCAATATGCTGATGAAAATGAATTTACCACTCAACAAATAAGTTACTGTGCATAAGAATCAGGACAGTTTTGGATATATTTTTCCAGTATGTGCATCCAAAGTTTTATTATGTGGTGAATGAGTTTAGCAGGACCATGTCTTTTTACTGATTTTCTTTGTGAAGAAGCAGTTGTATCCGTATACAACTGACAATACATCTGGGAAAAAGTTTACATTGAATACATAAAATAAAAAAAATAATTTCCTGCATTATAAACATAATCATCGTAGACAACCTTGTTATTGTTCTGCAACAGACGTAAATTGGATATTGGACGATCCATAGAAATCCTGCCCTGTCTACACTACCGTTGTGTCCTTGATGTATTACAGTTGTAGTGTACAGTACTTTCATGTGAGCCGCATTTTCAGCTCTTCTATTTTCAGATGTTACATAACGGCCTTCTGAAAGTATTTGTGTTCAATCAACTTTTCGGTTCTACTTTCTTTGTGGTTACATAACCAAAAAAACCTCATTTGTCATGCATGAGCGTGCACACTGACAAAAATGTTATTGTCTCACACTTATCAGTATTTTTCATGTAGGGAATTTATTTAATAGAGTTAATATTTTTTTCTTTTATATAGAATTTACTGTGGAAGTATGGGGTAAAGGTTGTGACTATAGAAATGTGTCTGTGGAGCATTACGACAAGGAAAAATTGCCTCTTTTTGTAAAAATAGTTTTGTGATTCAAAAAGTTTTATTGTATCTAATGAAGTGTTCCACAGCAATTCAGGGCCCTACTTTCTATAGGGTATACAAGTATCTGGAATTTGTTTTAGCACCAGTTTACAATTAGAGAAGGAAAAGATTCAGCATTGCTGACAGGATTCCATATTATCTATAAAGAGCTGCATTCATGTGATGCCCTGGCCTATCAGGTCGTCTCAGGGTATTGTGCAATCTGCCCTTCTGTGCAATATCCACCTCCTTCTTGGTTACGGGTCCCTGGCCTTTGGTGTTGCTAAGAACAGGCTAATCAAAATCCTAGGAACACTCTGCACTACACCCGCCAGACACACCAATGGCTGACCTGAAGGGGATAGGGTCGCCCACTTGGGGGATTGGTAAGGGGAGGTCAGGAGTGTTAGGAGCAGAACAGTGTAGTGTTGGAGGCGAGAGTGAGAGGAGGTCAGGAGCTGGGCTCCTTGGTTACTAGATGGCAGACGTTGGTCTGTGCCTGGTAGGAGCTGGACCCCGGTCACAGGGGATCGTGACAAGGGGTACGGACTGTCGAGGAGGACAGCCGGCATCCTTGTGCCATCACCGGGCAGGGGCCAGGGCACGACGGGGTACGTGGACCCTAGGTCGAGAAGGAGTTTCAAGCGTCTTGACAATTTACCCGATGAGGACGGAGTCTTCAAGATCCGTTCTCCACCCGCTCCAAAATCGGGGTACTATCGCAATGAGGGGGATAGGACTTTCCCACTACATAGTCCAGAAAATCCCAAGCGTGAACCCTGAGAGCAAGCTCACCCTGTTAGCCATACTGGTGAGCGGGACCCGATAGTTCTAATCTAGAGGGACCATTAGAAGAGAGGTGCCATGGAAAAGGCTACAGGCTAACAAACAACACCATCGGGCACGGGATCCAGGGTTGCTCCTTCCCTGCTGATGCGTACTACGAACTATGGTTTACCACGGTTGTCGGTGTCAGCATTATTGGACTGAGTGAGTACTAAAACGATCCCTGACCGTCCCAACGGCACCTCCCTGTCACCTACTCCGAGTCCCGGGGCATTCCCCATACCCGTGGAGGGGTTAAACATCTGGCTGCCCACACCATCGCCACTGGGTACTTCCCATTGCAGCGGTGGTACTATACCTTACCACGCACCACGGGTGGTGTCACGAACTGTCCTTACAACCCCCTGTAAATACCCCCTTTTATTCCGAGTGGCCGCGCAACCCCGACCCCCGGGTCCGGAGACCCCTCGAGCCACCGCGAATCCAGATCCGAGCAGCGGCGGCAGGCTGCTGACGCGGGGGCGGTACGTTCACAATTTTTCAGGCTTCAGAGCTTAATTTGCCTAGTTGGTTGTTAAATGATTGTTGATGACCAAACATGTCAGCTGACGTTTATCGTCTGCCATCGGCCATTGCAGATGAGTTTTGGGGTGCATGCCCATAATCAGGCTTCATGGCATTCTTATCTCAGCGTACTTTCACTTGCAGAGATGCTAGTATCCTGTGCAGAAGAACGTGTTGTCCGTGCCCACCATCAGGCTTCCTGACATTCTGGATGCAGCGTACTTTCTGTTGCGGAGATGCTAGTGTCCTGTGCGGGAGAACGCGCTGTCCGTGCCCATCATCCGGCTTCCTGGCGTTCTTGACGCAGCATACTTTCTCTTACAGAGATGCTAGTGTCTTGTGCAGGGGAGCGCTCTATACGTGCCTACTAACAGGCCTCCTGACGTTCTGGACGCAGCGTACTTTCTCTTGCGGAGACGCTAGTGTCCTGTGCAGGTGCATGCTCTGTTAGTGCCCACAATCAGGCTTCCTGGCTTTCTGGATGCAGCGTACTTTCTCTTGCGGAGACTGTGCGGTAGAATGCGCTGTCCGTGCCCACGATCAGGATTACTGACACCGTATTTTTGCTGATTTCTCCCACCCAGAACACTCCAATCTCCGCAAAAATAAATTGACATGCTGCAGCTCGGGATCTCATGCAGCAGGTCAGTTTACACTGTGTAGAAAAGAAGCACAGGGGGCAGGAGATTTCCATAAATCCCATCCACTGTGCTTCTACTCTACAATGCGTTTTGGACTCTGCGAAAACCAGCTGCATCCATAACGCTGCTAACACTGATCACGGGAACGGGCACTTAAAGGGAACCTGTCAGCAGATTTGGGGCCTATAAGCTGTGGCCACTACGAGTGAGCTCTTATATACAGCATTCTAACATGCTGTATATAAGAGCCCAGGCCACTGTGTAAAACGTAAAAATCACTTTATAATACCTACCCTAAACGGTCGCTGCGGTGGACTTGGGTTATATGGGCGTTTTTGTTCTCCGGTGCCGGCGCCTCCTCTTTCGGCCATCTTGGTCCTCCTTCTTCTGAAGCCTGTGTGCATGATGCGTTCTACGTCATACACACTCGCCGGTCCCACTCAGGCGTATTACAATACTTTGATCTGCCCTGCTCAGGACAGATCAAAGTGCGCCTGCGCAGGACCTCAATGTCGGCGAGTGTGGATGATGTAAGACGCGTCATGAACCCAGACTTCAGAAGAAGGATGACAAAGATGGCCGGAAGAGGAGGCGTCGGCACCGGATAACGAAGACACCCATCTGATCAGTCTGCACCGCACCGACAGTTTAGGTAAGTATTACAAAGTGATTTTTACGTTCTACACAGCGGCTTGCGCTCTTATATACAACATGTTAGAATGTTGGCCGCAGCTTATAGGCCCCAAATTTGGTGACAAGTTCCCTTTAAAGGTTCTCCAGTTTCCTCCCCAGCTGCAGTATACTAAAAAAAAAAAGAAAAAACGACATTTGTCCTTTACTCTCCCTCCCAATGCAGATTTATTTTATGTAAATTGTGAAGTGAAGGATAAAGGTGTGCATAGTCTTTTAAAGGAAGTGGCATTCAGCAGAGACACTGAAACACCCCGCAGCCGTACTATGCACCTGTTCAGCTTATATCTATGTTCGGTGAAGCAGTGCGGATTCCTATAGCTGTCTGCCAGGAGACACGTTCCGAGCGTGACACGCTTATCACTTAAACAGATGTTTTATGGACATGTCAGATCTGTGATCATGTAATGAATTTCTAGTAACACTATTAGGATTAATGTTTGTTGCGTGTTGAATATTTGTACGTTTGGGTGTGTTTCTTTCCTTGTAGACCCTTTTTCGTGTCTGTTAACATACTCAAGTAATCAGAAGGTCAGTCTTGGTTATTGGCCACTTTCCCAGGTATCCTTTCTCCCATCTCACCAAATTCTTAGTGGTCCTGAGAACTGAGATGACCTTTTGCACTTGGAAAACCTGAAGTAAGGCTGGTAATATCAATAAGCCATTGCAAGTTTTGCTAAATTCTTCCAACCAAGGGGAGTTCAGAGCCAGCACGAAAATGTGCGCTCCTTTTGGCACTCTGTGGACTATCTGTGCATTTGTGCCGCCCCCGTGCCAGCAGCCGGTCGCTGCTCAGGGCCGGACCTTCAGGGGTGGTGGCTCGAGGGTCTCCGGACCCGGGGGTCTCGCGCATACGCCGAAAAAATGGGGGGGACGTAGATGTACAGGCTAGGCCGTAGTAAGTTTGTGACGCCATCCACGGTGTGTGGTGAGGTGGGACACCACCGCTGCTGTTACGGGGCACCCGGGGGAGATGTTGTGCAGCAAGTTGTTAACCCCTCCGTGGGCAGGGATGGTGGCCTGATGGCTCTTGTGCAGGGGGGATGATGACCGCAGGGGGTGCTGGTGTACTCACTGTTAGTAAAACACACAAGTAAATCACAAGTAAAACACCAGAGTAAATCAAGGTGGTGGTGGCCGGTGCCGCGGCCGGTTGCGTTCGGGATCCCTCACCTGGCTGGTGGTCTCTATCCTTTTCCTGCACTGTTGTGTAAGGTGGACTTTCCCAGTATAAAACTCAGGAGTCCATTCCCGGCTGGATGTGGCCTAAGGAGCCGTGCCCGCTCTTTGTTCTTCCCAAGCCAGCCCGCTCATTAGGCTCATACATATTCAGTGCTTCCCTTGCTGACCAGCGTCTGTGATTGGTTGCAGTCAGACGCGCCCCCACTCTGAGTGACAGCTGTCTGACTGCAACCAATCACAGCCACCGGTGGGCGGGTCTATATCGTATAGTATAATAAATAAATTATTTTAAATAAACGACGTGCGGTTCCCACCAATTTTGATACCAGCTAAGAAAAAGGCTCACAGCTGCTGTCTAGTACTCTCAGGCTGAGGAGACCCATGTTATTGGGAGCCCCACAGCCTAAAAATATCAGCCAGCAGCTGGCCAGAATTGCGATATCCATTAGATGTGACAGTACCGGAACTTTACTCGGCTCATCCTGAATGCCCTGATGCGGTGGCAAACGGGGTAATATATGGGGTTGTTACCAGCTGTGTAATGTCACCTGGCATCAAGCGCTGGGATTAGTGATGTCACTGTATCTGTCAGATACCCGACATCACCAACCCAGTCAGTAATAAAAAAAAAATAGACGACAAACAAATTTTTATTTGAAAAAACACTCCCCAAAACATTCTCTCTTTCACCAATTTATTGGAAAGAAAAAATAAACCGGGTCTAGCGTAATCCAATAAGGGGGTCACACGACGATCCATACTCACTGTCCCAGTCAATGAAGAACAGAATTTTCCCCATTGGCTGGGAGAGCAGTGCAGTGACCTGAGCTAACTTTATGAGGTCAGGCCAGGTCACTGCAGGGCATGAAGAGCGCTGCCGTCAAGAAGTTAACTAGGTACATTACCTGCGGTGATGAACTCCACTGCACTCCTGACGTCAGCACTCGTCACTGACTTCCATTGTCCACCGTGTTCACAAGCGAAGTATCACGAGCAGCCTGTGACGTCACCACTTGTCACAGTCTTGGGCCGCTTGCGAGACCTGATGTGAGAACGTGGTAGGCATGGAAATCAGTGACGAGCGCTGACGTCAAGAGTGCAGGACTTCATCACTGCAGGTAATGAACTTTCCAAACCTCCTAATGTCGACACTCGTCATCCCCACAGCTGCTGACTCTGCTGTGCGGGCAGATGCTGACACGCTGCAGTGCGAGCAGCTGCGGGGCTGGTGCGGGAGCGGGACACAGACTGCAGGGGCACCCGGCGGAAGTCACACAAATGTTCTTCTGTGTGATCCAAACACCTCAAACTTCAATTCGTCTGTCCATAACACTTTTTTCCAATCTTCCTCTATCCAATGTCTGTGTTCTTTTGCCCATATTAATCTTTTTCCTTTTATTAGCCAGTCTGAGATATGACTTTTTCTTTGCCACTCTGCCCTGAAGGCCAGCATCCCGGAGTCGCCTCTTCACTGTTGACGTTGACACTGGCGTTTTGCAGGTACTATTTAATGAAGCTGCCAGTTGAGGACCTGTGAGGTGTCAATTTCTCAAACTAGAGACTCTAATGTACTTGTCTTGTTGCTCAGTTGTGCAGCGGGGCCTCCCAGTTCTCTTTCTACTCAGGTTAAAGCCTGTTTGTGCTCTCCTCTGAAGGCAGTAGGACACACCGTTGTAGGAAATCTTCAGTTTCTTGGCAATTTCTCGCATGGCATATCCTTAATTTCTAAGAACAAAAATAGACTCTCGAGTTTCACATAAAAGTTCTCTTTTTCTGGCTATTTTGAGAGTTTAATGGAACCAACAAATGATTGTTGGTTCCATTGTTAGTTCAGATTCTCAACTAGCTCAAAGGAAGATCAGTTTTATAGCTTCTCTAATCAGCAAACTGTTTTCAGCTGTGCTAACATACACCTGCTGTTTGATGTGACATCACAAAAAGAAGTCCAATGGGGTCAGCTCAGGTGAACGTGGAGGCCATTCCACGCAGCCACCATACCCAATAACTTGTAGAAAGGTCTCCATGAGGTATCGCTTCACGTCGGCAGCCTTATGAGTTTTCCACATTCTAATCATAGCATTTCTGTATGCAAGGTGTTGATTTGTATTGAATTGATGATGTCCTACAACTTTGTAATTCACTTTTTTTTCTCTATCTCGTTCCGTTTTTGAGATAAAAATGCTAACTCCATTGTTTTCCACCAGGTGGCGCTAAAGTTGGATTCATTGCGTAGCGCATGGCTACTTTACTATACGTAGACACCACTTCTATGCCTATAACTGCCGCCGTACTCAAGTTAATGGTGGACAGGATATCTGTGGACACACTGTGTGTGTGTGTGTATATATATATACTAGAAGGTGGCCCGATTCTACGCATCGGGTATTCTAGAATTTACGTATTGTGTAGCTTATGTATGATTTTTGTTATATATATATATATATATATATATATATATATAGATGTTGTTGTGTGTAGTTACCAAGTGTTTGTGTAGGGCGCTGTACATGTTCTGGGTGTTGTCTGGGTGTGGCGGGGGGTGAGAGCGGTGTTGTTTGTGTGTTGCGTTGTTTGTGGAGCGCTGTGTGTCTGTAGCGTTGTGTGTGTGTTGCGCGGTTTGTGTGTGTGTGGTGTGTTTTGGGGGAGGTATGTTTTGTGCAATGTGTGTGTTGTGCGGTATGTGCGTATATTTGTGTGTGCAGCGTTGTCTGTGTGTGGGTGTCTGTGTAGGGCAGTTGTTTGTGGTTCCCAGTGTGTGTGTGTGGTGTGTTGTGCAGTGCGCGCGCGTGTGTGTGTTGGGGGGAGGTGTGCACTTCCCATCGTGCTCCATCCCCCATGCAACGTACTCACCATCGTGCTCCATCCCCTATGCTGCGCACCCCCCATCGTGCGCCATCTCCCATTCTGCGCACTCGTAAACGTGCTCCATCCGCCATGCAGCGCACTCCCCATCGTGCTCCATCCCCCATGCTGCGCACTCCCAAACGTGCTCCATCCGCCATGCTGCGCACTCACCATCGTGCTCCATCCCCCATGCTGCGCACTCCCTATCGTGCTCCATTTCCCATGCTGCGCACTCCCAAACGTGCTCCATCCGCCATGCTGCGCACTCTCAAACGTGCTCCATCCGCCATGCTGCGCACTCCCAAACGTGCTCCATCCGCCATACTCCGCACTCCCTTTCGTGCTCCATCCCCCATGCAGCGCACTCCCCATCGTGCTCCATCCGCCATGCTGCGCACTCCCAAACGTGGTCCATCCGCCATGCTGCGCACTCCCAAACGTGCTACATCCGCCATACTCCGCACTCCCCATCGTGCTGCATCCCCTATGCTGCGCACTCCCAAACGTGCTCCATCCGCCATGCTGCGCACTCCCAAACGTGCTCCATCCCCTATGCTGCGCACCCCCGATCGTGCTCCATCTCCCATCCTGCGCACTCCCAAACGTGGTCCATCCGCCATGCTGCGCACTCCCAAACGTGCTCCATCCGCCATGCTGCGCACTCCCAAACGTGCTCCATCCGCCATGCTGCGCACTCCCAAACGTGCTCCATCCGCCATGCTGCGCACTCCCAAACGTGCTCCATCCGCCATGCTGCGCACTCCCAAACGTGCTCCATCCGCCATGCTGCGCACTCCCAAACGTGCTCCATCCGCCATGCTGCGCACTCCCAAACGTGCTCCATCCGCCATGCTGCGCACTCCCAAACGTGCTCCATCCGCCATGCTGCGCACTCCCAAACGTGCTCCATCCGCCATGCTGCGCACTCCCAAACGTGCTCCATCCGCCATGCTGTGCACTCCCAAACGTGCTCCATCCGCCATGCTGCGCACTCCGAAACGTGCTCCATCCGCCATGCTGCGCCAGCATCAGCCTCTCTACCCGCAGCATCAGCCTCTCTCCTCCCAGCATCAGCCTCTCTCCCCGCAGCATCAGCCACTCTGTCCCCAGCATCAGCCTCTCTGTCCCGAGCATCAGCCTCTCTGTCCCGAGCATCAGCCTCTCTGTCCCCAGCATCAGCCTCTCTGTCCCCAGCATCAGCCTCTCTGTCCTCAGCATCAGCCTCTCTGTCCCCAGCATCAGCCTCTCTGTCCCCAGCATCAGCCTCTCTGTCCCTAGCATCAGCCTCTCTGTCACCAGCATCAGCCTCTCTGTCCCCAGCATCAGCCTCTCTGCCCCCAGCATCAGCCTCTCTGTCCCCAGCATCAGCCTCTCTGTCCCCAGCATCAGCCTCTCTGTCCCCAGCATCAGCCTCTCCATCCCAGCCTTCCCCTGGATCAGCCTCTCTCATCCCAGCATCAGCCTCTCTGTCCCCAGCATCAGCCTCTCTGTCCCCAGCATCAGCCTCTCTGTCCCCAGCATCAGCCTCTCCATCTCAGCCTTCCCCAGGATCAGCCTCTCTCATCCCAGCATCAGCCTCTCTGTCCCCAGCATCAGCCTCTCTGTCCCCAGCATCAGCCTCTCTGTCCCCAGCATCAGCCTCTCTGTCCCCAGCATCAGCCTCTCTCATCCCAGCATCAGCCTCTCTGTCCCCAGCATCAGCCTCTCTGTCCCCAGCATCAGCCTCTCTCATCCCAGCATCAGCCTCTCTGTCCCCAGCATCAACCTCTCTGTCCCCAGCATCAGCCTCTCTGTCCCCAGCATCAGACTCTCTGTCCCCAGCATCAGCCTCTCTGTCCCCAGCATCAGCCTCTCTGTCCCCAGCATCAGCCTCTCTGTCCCCAGCATCAGCCTCTCTGTCCCCAGCATCAGCCTCTCTCATCCCAGCATCAGCCTCTCTGTCCCCAGCATCAGCCTCCCCATCCCAGCCTTCCCCAGGATCAGCCTCTCTCCTCCCAGCCTCCTCCAGCACGCCATGCTCCTCTGCCGACACTCACAGATCCGATTGCATACACTCACACACACCGACACACACCCGATCGCATACACTCACACACACCGACACACACCCGATCGCATACACTCACACACACCGACCGCATACACTCACACACACACACATTGACTATATTGCACATACGCGCTGATACTCACAACATCCGGAGATACCACATGCTTCTGGCCATGTGATCCTCCGGCAGGTCCTGGAAGGTCACAACAGCACAGTATCGAGGCCGAGAAGCAAGCGATATCGCCGGATGCTGTAAGTGTGTGGATGCGATGTGTGTGTGAGGTGTTTGTGAGAGTGAGTGTGATCTCGTATGTGTGTGTGTGTGTGCTGTTATGTGTGTGCGTGTGGATCTTCCGCCGCTGTAGGACCTTGATGTGCTGGTAACTATGCTACCATGGTTACCAGCGCATCACGTCCCTCACTCGCACGGGAGCCCACACCAGCATACGGCGGCAAGGCCAGCAATGCGAGGGTAAGTGTCGGCTGGGTTGGCGGCGTAAGCTGATGTGGGCTCCCGTTGGGGGGGGGGGTTGTACAGTACTCACCTGGGAGCCGTGACCGTGTCAGTTCGGGGAATGCGCGGGGGGGGGGGCAGAGCTAACGTCCAGTGCGTGAGGGGGGCGGGGCATGGCGTGGCCGAGTTGCCAATGCCTGCAGGGTGCCAGGGCGAGAGGCCAATCTGTGGGGGGGGGCGGAGCCTGGGCAAGCGGCTGGCCAATCCGTGTGGGGGCGCAGCCTGGGCGAGCGGCCAATCGGTGTGGGGGGGCGGGGCCATGGCGAGCCCAGCGGCCAATCAGCTTTGTGTCACCGGAAGGACACAATTTTGAAGCATGACAGACAGACAGACAGAATAAGGCAATTATATATATAGATATATATATATATATATATATATATATATATATATATATATGCACAGATACACATACACACACAGTACAGTGCAAATGTTGTAGGTGCATGAGAAAACATGCTGCAAAGCAAAAATGCTTTTCAAAAAATAGAAATGTAAATAGTTTATTTTTTATCAGTTAGGAAGAATGAACAGAAAAGAGAAATTGAATCAATATTTGGTGTGACCACCATTTGTCTTCAAAACATCAGGTCTTTCAGGTCCACTTGCACAAAGTGTGGGATTTTGTAGGATTGTAGCCAGGTGTATGAGTAAAAAATTATACCAAACAGGTAATAATGATCATCACTTTCATATCTGGGAGGCTTAAAAAAGGATGAAGACCAGCCAAACACTGCTTAAACCAGGTGAGGTGAGGTTGTGGAAGATAGTCTCATGCTACATGTCATTCATCTTGGCAAGAGTGAGCACAGCAACAATGTTATGCACACAAAAGTGCACATGTGGTAAATAATGTCAAATAAGGTCTTACATAAAACTTCTGCACCTGACCCGTCCAGTTCTTGTACAGTCTAGAAGTTGAAGCTGTGCAGTCCCTAAAGGCCCCTGCACAGACTAAAACAACCCTAACTAGATGAATCAGATGACCACTCTGACCTTTGTTTCCATCAAGGGTTTCACATACCTCCTTAAGAATCTGGGGAAAGGTGCAGAAAAAAATAAGGTAAACCAAACGTTGTAATCTACCAGGAGCAACACCAAACAGGCTGTAGTTCTAAGCAGGGTCCACGTCATAAATATCACCAGCATGAAATGGAAGCCCGAGGAACCTATAAATAAGACTAAAGAAGAAGACTAAATTACAGCCTAGGAAACACATGTTGGCAGAAAGGGAATGAACACATAAAGTGTTCACACAGAGTCAAAGTGTTCAGAACCAAGACAGTGACTGAACCCAACTTTGGCTCAGCAGAGAGAGAAATGGACCATAGCACAGGAGGCCCTCAGATCAAAACCGAGGCATGACAAACAAGACACAAGGTAGTTATACTACATCAGCAAGGTTACTCCTAGGCAAATATTACAAAGCAGACTGGGATTTGAATATGTGCTTTTTAAGCCCTTTTCAAGAAGCATCAAAAAATGGGCAACATTAAGTATCATAAATGTAGTGGTCAATCAAGAATACACATCATGGTTGCTTCTGTTTGAAATCACGAAATGTTCAGATGTCCAGCACTGCCATCAGTTCAGAACTTGCAGCTACGAGTGAGACCCAGCTTTGCTCATCTACTTTTTGGAAATGTCTGGCTAGACATGGCTTTGTGGAGACATACCTTTAACATGAAAATAAGGCCAGGAAACTAAACTATGCACTAAATCAGGAATTGGTAATCAGAAAAATGGCATTACAAAAATGAGTGTGTGCAGGCAACAGTGAACAATGGTGGAAGGTCCTGCAAGTTTGGGGCTGCATTTATGCAAACTAAGTTGGGGATTTAGTTAAGATTAATGCTTAGAAATACAGTCAAATACATATCCATCATGCAAAACCATCAGAGAGAAGTCTTGTAGGCTTCTAAGTTATTCTTTAGCAGGACAATGGTCACAAACATTCAATGTAATTAAGAACTATCTTCGGTGAACAGAGTCCTGGATTTGAAGATATGGCCCCCAAAGAAACCTGATCTCAACATCATCAAGTCTGCCTGGGATTACATGAATAGACAGAATGATCCACACAAGCCGACATCTACAGATCTGTGATTAGTCTCCAAGATGTTTAGAACAACATCCTTCACAAGTTCCTTCAAAATTTGTGTGCAAGTGTTACTAAAAGACTAGATTACTGTTTTGAAGGCAAAGGGTGGTCACACCAAATACTGATTCGATTTAGATTTTCTGTTTTGTTCATTCACTTTGCATTTTGTTCTTTAATAAAAAAAATAAACTATTAACACTTTTATTTTTAAAGCATTCCTCGTAGTTTGCAACCTTTTTCTCCACCTTCCTAAAACTTTTTCCCAGGACTGTATATTCTGGACACTCAACCACTTATTTTGGCTTATATAGTGTTTAGCACTTCATTTCTTACTTTTGTTAGTATCTACACTTACATAAGCCATTTCCGTTGAAGCGTAAGCTTTAGGTTTTTGGCCAATTCTCCAGCCACAGGCTATGAAAATATTAACCGAGTCACAGCAGTGTTTAAATCAGATGACAAAGGATCATAAAAGCTGATTGATTTCCATGAATAACTGCTCCTCTCATCCAACATGGCCATCACAAAGCCTAATATTGGTAAACCAATTAACACAGGCTATATCATCAATCTCTGTTACTAATTGGCACTCCTGTGCTCCTGCTTGGCAGAGAGCTCTCTGTTCCAGGAATTACCGCCATAGATGCAATTGATAGGGAACATTAGAAATAAAAGAGAGCGATGACATGAGGTTTCGCATCACATGAAATGATTATTGTTGGGTGTCTGTTGTTTGTGTCCTAAGTTGTAGGAAGGAAATTATATACAAATTATGATGGAAGACGAGGGACAAATGCGCCACACTCCGTTATAGTACCGTATATATAACTACAATTAAATTATCATTCGTTATGCAATACTTTTAACGCCTTGAATGTCAACCTGTATATGTTATTACATAATTGTCACAATACCATATATTATTTATTGTATAATGGTATTATACGGTTTTTTTGTACACTTTTTTCTTTTTATTTTAGTTCTAACTTTTCAAAAATAGTTTCTAGAGATATAGGGTTAAAGGCGGCTGTCCCCTTTCATTCAATTTTAACCTATAGACTCAGTGATTAGTAAAAAAAAAAATCTTTACTAACCCTTTCAGATCCAATGCTGTTTCTCTGCTCCTTCCCCCAGGTTTTGTCGACAGACTGCAGTGGTGATGTCACCGTTGCAAATAATCATCAAAGACTGGGGCAGAAGCAAGTATACAATACTGAATCTGGTGTCACGATGTGTGGATAAGGGATAGTGGCCCCCATGCTGTCCCTCACGCTACGGGACCTTATGCTATCTCTAGACTCAGGGATACTTCTAATAGTGGAGACACCGGAGTCCCATTCCTGGCCCTGCTCCTGACCATACCTAGCCTTAGTTCCCCTGTCCCCCTCCCAAAGAAAGGATGAGGCAGGTGTGTGATGTTGAACACAGATGAAGATAGACCAGGCAAAACCAAAACTCTGACACACTGCACAACAAACACACACACACACATGCAGACGCAGACACACACACACACACACACACACACACACACACACGGACAGACACACACACACGGACACACACGCACACACACACACATGGACACACATATGGACACATACACACACACACACACACACACACACACACATCCACACAGGATAGGGACAATAAGAGATTCAGAGGGAAAAGAAGAGCAGGAAGGAAACTACAAAAGAACTGGAGTAAATTCCACAACCGCACAAAGCAACAAGAACTACAAGCACTAGAAAATCTAGGACACCATGCCACACAGACCAACTAAAAAAAGCCATAGTTGGCATAGGAGGAAGGACCCAGCCAGTATAAATATGTGGGGATCAGATGTGATAGGTGATTAAAGAGAGAAAACAAGCAGACTAGCCGAGATTGACTTTTGCTAGTCTGCCTGTGAATCAGCACACATCAGGTCGATGCCTGAGTTTGCCTTTGTTGCTCCTAGACACCAGAGAATCTATCAGGCGGAGTATCAGATTCTGCAATCTGAACAGGACCTTACGCCGCCATGACAGTTCGTGAAGTAATATAAAATCTTTGTGTGACACCTGGGGAGAGTAATTTTAAAGATGACGTTTGTTTTTCTACCCATCTCTGAGCCTATGGGCTAAAGTTAGTTTAAAAGGACAGCCCCATGAAAAAGGAGTACACAGTAACACAACTGTTTAGTAGCAAAAATTACGATGTAATTTTATCTACCAAAGGTTTAAACCTACGTCAATTTATAAAACGTTGTATTCAGTTTTGTGCAAAATATTAAGAAATATTAGTTTTACATTTCTGTGTAAGGATTCAAACAGTGTGCAAAGAATTGTTATGATATAAAGAAGACAAATTCATTTCAATTTGAAATTATCCAGTATTTTCCATCAGTATTTGTAAGGCGAAACCAGGAATGGGTAAGTAACTCAGAAAAAGCACAAATCTCTTCAATATTTCCCTCTGTAAGATCAAATTTTGGCTTACAAATAATTAATTCTGTTGAAAAATTGCAGATTCCTTAATGTTAGATGAAACAAATAGATTAAATAGTTTCTGTCGTTTTAACAAACTTTTCATAAATCAGTAGTACAAGGAAAGCTGAATAATCAAAATATTCCGTATAATGCCACTATAATAAATTCATACAGGTAAAAAAAAACCCCAATGAGAACAGTCAGAGATTCAAATAAAAGGGATAGTGACAGATTTATAATATAAAATATAATTTTTAATTAATTTTTAACATTAAAAATATCATGTACAGAAAAAATATAAAACATAAATGCTGGACCAGTTCAATTTCCCAAATGTTAGCCGCAGATTATCAGGTTTTAAAAAGTGCCTAATGCAGTGACCATATTCTAGTAGTAAAAGTTGTACAGTGCCTACAAGTAATATTCAACCCCCTGCAGATTTAGCAGGTTTACACATTCGGAATTAACTTGGCATTGTGACATTTGGACTGTAGATCAGCCTGGAAGTGTGAAATGCACTGCAGCAAAAAAGAATGTTATTTCTTTTTTTATTTTTTTTTAAAATTGTGAAAAGTTTATTCAGAGGGTCATTTATTATTCAACTCCTCAAACCACAAGAATTCTGTTTGGTTCCCCTAAAGTATTAAGAAGTATTTCAGGCACAAAGAACAATGAGCTTCACATGTTTGGATTAATTATCTCTTTTTCCAGCCTTTTCTGACTAATTAAGACCCTCCCCAAACTTGTGAACAGAACTCATACTTGGTCAACATGGGAAAGACAAAGGAGCATTTCAAGGCCATCAGAGACGAGATTGTGGAGGGTCGCAAGGCTGGCAAGGGGTACAAAACCCTTTCCAAGGAGTTGGGCCTACCTGTCTCCACTGTTGGGAGCATCATCCGGAAGTGGAAGGCTTATGGAACTACTGTTAGCCTTCCACGGCCTGGACAGCCTTTGAAAGTTTCCACCCGTGCCGAGGCCAGGCTTGTCCGAAGAGTCAAGGCTAACCCAAGGACAACAAGGAAGGAGCTCCGGGAAGATCTCATGGCAGTGGGGACATTGGTTTCAGTCAATACCATAAGTAACGTACTCCACCGCAATGGTCTCCGTTCCAGACGAGCCCGTAAGGTACCTTTACTTTCAAAGCGTCATGTCAAGGCTTGTCTACAGTTTGCTCATGATCACTTGGAGGACTCTGAGACAGACTGGTTCAAGGTTCTCTGGTCTGATGAGACCAAGATCGAGATCTTTGGTGCCAACCACACACGTGACGTTTGGAGACTGGATGGCACTGCATACGACCCCAAGAATACCATCCCTACAGTCAAGCATGGTGGTGGCAGCATCATGCTGTAGGCCTGTTTCTCAGCCAAGGGGCCTGGCCATCTGGTCCGCATCCATGGGAAGATGGATAGCACGGCCTACCTGGAGATTTTGGCCAATAACCTCCGCTCCTCCATCAAGGATCTTAAGATGGGTCGTCATTTCATCTTCCAACAAGACAACGACCCAAAGCACACAGCCAAGAAAACCAAGGCCTGGTTCAAGAGGGAAAAAATCAAGGTGTTGCAGTGGCCTAGTCAGTCTCCTGACCTTAACCCAATTGAAAACTTGTGGAAGGAGCTCAAGATTAAAGTCCACATGAGACACCCAAAGAACCTAGATAACTTGGAGAAGATCTGCATGGAGAAGTGGGCCAAGATAACTCCAGAGACCTGTGTCGGCCTGATCAGGTCTTATAAAAGACGATTATTAGCTGTAATTGCAAACAAGGGTTATTCCACAAAATATTAAACCTAGGGGTTGAATAATAATTGACCCACACTTTTATGTTGAAAATGTATTAAAATTTAACTGAGCAACATAACTTGTTGGTTTGTAAGATTTATGCATCTGTTAATAAATCCTGCTCTTGTTTGAAGTTTGCAGGCTCTAACTTATTTGCATCTTATCAAACCTGCTAAATCTGCAGGGGGTTGAATACTACTTGTAGGCACTGTATATAGCCTAGTTATATATATCGGTAAAGGAAATCCCCAGGCTTAAAAAATGCCAAAAAGGTATAAATAAATCCAAAATGTATGAATCATTATTGGGGCACTATACCTTAAGATGGTCACGAGTCCTGTATACCGCTGAACCCCGACGCGCGTTTCAAGCGATGTTTTCCTCAGGGGGCGCTTTGTTCAAGGAAAGAGCCTATTTTTTTCCGGAGAGGAGACGAGGTGTCTGCATACTGGGGGTTAAAGGGATTGCTCATACTTTAATATTGAGAGCGAAACCGTAGGATAGGTCATCAAGGTGAGATCGATGGAGGTGCGACACTTGGCCCCCCCGCTGATGAGCTGTTACCAGTGCTAGCACCAGCCACATGTGCTTAGTTACATAATCCTATAGAAAACTCAGGAGTAACACCCAAATAAAACAAGAAAAGTCTATATTGAAGAAACAAGTGATTAAAAAATAGAAAATTATTAAAAACAAAGGAGGATGTCAAGTAAGGCTAAGATCACACAGGGAGCCTCCACACATAAAATGAAAAAAAAAAATGTGTATACAGTTGCAGCAATTAAACAATAGAATAGGGTAATGTGCACAGGGAATGTACAGGCTGATTTTTTTTTTTTTTTAGAAATACATTCAACTGTTGATAAGGGTAGATGTAGACTTGAAATATTGTATATAATCACCAAAAGATATTATGAATTTGAAGAATATACTTGTGGAAGGATTCCCTAGAAGGGTCTATATAAATATTCAGATGTCAAAAACCATCCATAAGATTGAGAATTGTTAACGATAACACGAAGAAATAGAATGCACAAGGTTGAAAGCCTGTGTATAGCCAATGGAGAAAAGGTGAAACCCCCATATACACATGGAGAGATGCTGCATAGCTGAAAAGCAATGTGACAAGAACCAAAGTTGATGTAAGGGAGGAGGGCATAGAAACCTGCGTGGTGGTCTGTGAAGCACCCCTAACTCGTGTTTCGTGTATGGCTTCTTCAGAAGACTGATAAGGTGCACAAGTCATTTAATGTATAACTTATCAATGAGGAATGTGATCGCAGCGCGGCCTGCATCCCGCACCCAGTGGCCCGAACGGCATACTGCGGCATCCGACGTCATCTGCACCCGCCAACACAACAGACGTCACAGTGGAGGTGGGGGGAGGAAAGACCAGGACGCGTCATGCCATGTCTACATCTATCCATATCAGCAGTTGAATGTATTATTACAAAAAAAAAAGTCAGCCTGAATATTCCCTGTGCATGTTACTCTATTCTATTGTTCGGTTGCGGCAACTACATATGTATGTATATATATATATATATATCTATATATGTGTGTGTGTATGTGTATATATATATATATATATATATATATATATATATATATATATATATACATACAGTGGAACCTTGGTTTAAGAGTAACTTGGTTTGAGAGTGTTTTGCAAGACAAGCAAAGCTTTTTACAAATTTTCTAACTTGGTTTAAGAGCAAAGCTTTTCAAGAGGAGCAAATACTCACTGTGCACACGTCTGGTTCTGTCCTTTCACTGCACTCTGACCCGCTCTGGAGGTAACTTTCTGTATATATATACTGTTTACTGTACACAGTAAACCATTGTACAGTATATACTATACAGTATTGTCTATCAATTTGCATTTGTGGATATAGTATAACCAGTACAGCCATTGCTTGTACTGTGTCTCCCGCACACCAACAATATTTTTGCAAGCTAATGTGCAGTTTAATTTGTTTTTATTTTTTTTACTGCACTGTACAGTATTTTGTATTAGTGTACTGTAATAATTTATATGAATACAGTACATTATTTTGTATTACTGTAACAAATTTGTAGAAATACAGTAAATATTTTTGGGTTGTGGAACGAATTGTCTGTGCGTCAATTACTTCTTATGGCAAAATTCGCTTTGATATAAGGGTAACTTGGTTTAAGAGCTCACTCCGAGAACCAATTATGCTCGTAATCCAAGGTTCCACTGTATATATATATATATATATATATATATATATATATATATATACATATATATATATATATATATATATATATATATATATATATATATATATACGTATACTGTACATTTCTTTATTCTATCTTTCCTTTTATGCGTGGAGGCTCCCTTTGTAGTTTTAGTTTTGCTTGACATGCTCCCTTGTTTTTAATAATCTTCTATTTTTTAATCACTTGTTTGTTCAATAAAGATTTTTCTCGTTTATTTGAGCCTTACTCCTGAGTTTTCTATAGGATTATTTGAACCAGATATAGGGGGGCCTTTAAAGGGAATCTGTCACCAGGTTTTGCTACCTCATCTGAGAGCAGCACAATGTAGAGACAGAGCCCCTGATTCCAGTGATGTGTCACTTACTGAGCTGTTTGCTGTCCTTTTGATAAAATCAATGTTTTCTCTGCTGCAAATCTAGCCGTTATACAGAGCTCATGAATATGCTGGACTACCTGGCAGCAGGACAAGTAGTCCTCTAATGATAATGTACTGTTGATTAAACAGTGATTTAATCAAAACTACACTAAGCAGCCCAGTAAGTGACACATCACTGGAATCAGCATCTCTGCCCCTAGATTATGCTGCTCTCAGATTAGGTGGGAAAAACCTGATGACATTATCTTTAACACTAATGGTTTATCAGATATTCAAACATGCTTAGTTGCGAAGCAGAATAGCACCACTCTCATCAAGTGCACAGTGGCTGCAGCGGGGAGCTATTTGTATAGGGGCGGATGTGCAATACCCGGCCGTAACCAACCGCTATGTAGTTGCCAGATCACATTCCTTCATTTCTTAACATTGTACTGTACGGTTTATTAATTTACTATAATATTCCAAGCTCATTTTGTAGAAATATTGTCCTGTAATGTAATTATTACTTCTATGCTCTTGATATTTTCTTCTAACAACAAGAAATTTACGAGGCAGACAAAAATGTACATGTTGTAAATATTTAATGCTGTTTTTTTAAATAAATCAATAAGATATATTGATCTTTTTCCAGATCAGTCAGCAAAGGCAACACATAAGAGATCCAAACTAGCTGAATTCATAGATGCAACACTGTGGAAAAAAAATAGCTTGAAAAAGACGCCTTGTTGAAAGCCCAGGAATGTTCGAGCGTGAATCTTACAGTTTGCTACATAAATTTCAAAACCAGAAGCTTACCATAGACAGGAACATAGTGTTACATTTGCATTCAAGGGACTGTGAAGTGGCAATGCTAGGGGCACTGACGAGACACCGGCATGTGCAGAGCAGTAAACATTGAATAAAAGATGAGCACATAGCCTCCATGCCAAACACAAAACAGGAGTGCAGACCACAGAAAGTTCTCCCCCAGAGGAAAGCTTCACTGGCCGGACTCATCTCTGGCTTTATTGTGATGCATGTATCAACCACAGTGCCATGAAAAGGACTTTGTGCCCAAAACGTAAGGACGAATGAATGCTATTAAAGAGCGAAGTAACCATATGCGAGTGCAGAACGGTCAGGTTAGACTTAACACACTTTTTCTAGGCTAATAAAAAGGATATTCTCAAGTTTTGAAGTGATTCTCGACCTCTGGGACCCTCACCAATGCCAAGAGTGGAGCACTAAAGAGCCTTGGGTGAATGGAGCAGTGGTTGATCATGTGCACTGCAGCTCCATTCACTTTTAGGCTATGTTGCTGCTTCCAAAAATCAGGTATATGTAGCGCCCCTAAAGCCATCAGGGGGCTGCAAGGTACTGCATCCTGTCAATGATGCAGGGCCTACCCCCAGGTACCCAGAAGACCAGTGCCGGTAACAACAAAACACAATATAATCCCTGTTTTACCCCCATTTCCCAAAGACTGGTGACAGACTAGAGTTGGCCCCAGTGGATGGCCACCCAGGGGTGGAGCCAATCCAGTCTACTAGACGACAACTAGGTGGGAGGGGACAGACAATCTGTCAGTGAGAGTGAGTGCAAGTAAGAGAAGCTGGACGTCGACACTAACAGGAGTGTGACGGTGACCTGAGGGCCCAGGCGTGTGGTTGCCGGAGGAGTACAGTAGAGTACTCCCGGAACCATAGCACCAACGGTGTACAGAATCCTAGGTCAGGCAAATGCTCCAGGCAGACCTGATAGAATCTACACAGTGAGGGGACCATCCAGTACCTCACTGACCTTGAATTTCCTGACACTATTGCAATGGGAGAACCGGGAAACCGGACCAGAGAAACCGACCCCACAGGGTTCACGCTACCGTCATACAGACTAAAGTTGGGAGACTATCAGGAGGGGACCCCCAGATGCTCCAAGCCACGGGGACCCACCAACCAGAGATAGGTGTAGGGGAAAGAAGCCACCAGGTCACTACATCGGCACTGGGACTAAGGGGACCAGCGGTCAAGACCAGCCTGTCTCAGGTAACCAGTTTCCATCTTACTGTGAGTAAAGGAACCAGTTACACTGCAACCCCTTGTGTGGCCTTCCTTCTTTCTGCACTTATCAACATCATCTATCCTCTGGGGTCTGGCCCTACTTGCGGAGGGCCTAACATCCAGGCTGCCACTAATACCAGCCCCAGTAGTGAGAACTGTGCAGCGGCGGCTCCACTAAATAGCCGCAACCCGCAAGTGGCATCACGATATAAACTTTTACCTAATCTCCCTTGTAAATATACCCCTTTTAAAAAGTGTCCCCAGGGTCACGGAACCGAGTAACGGCCACCCAGTGACATCTCCCCAGCAATACATCGCCCGGGACCGAGTAACCCATAGCCCTGGGCGACACATATATACCGTATTTTTCGGATTATAAGACGCACTTTTCCTCCCAAAAATTTGGGAGGAAAATGAGGGATGAGTCTTAAAATCCGACTATAGCTTACCGGGAGGTGGAGAATTGGTGGGGGGCTGTCTGTGCGGCTCTCTGTGCGGGCGGCCAGGTGCCTGTTGGTGTATGCAGGCGGCTGCCTCTCTGTGCCGGAGGCCGGCTGCGTCTCTGTACTGCGCATGCACCAGAGTCCCGTAAACAGCCCAGGCGCCATTTCTCCCTGCATTTAAAGGGAGACAGATGCAGGTACAGGACACACACCGCCACAGCTCCGGAGGACCGGCATACACACATAGCGAAACCGCAAGTATAAAATGGCCTGATCTATTAATGTTCTTCTAGCTTCCCCAATGTTATAGTACTAGGGATAACATTTATTCCTCCTCTTCCACATAAGCCTGTACTTGTGGTTGTGGAACTACATTATATTTAATCCTACGTTCCTACTCTAGTGGATCTATTTCACATGTAAACCCTGTGCCCTCAGCCTACAGTAGTTGGTAAATACCATATGCATTTTTTCTCTATGACGCCATCTGTTTCTATATGACCGTGGCTTATACTAGACCTCCTAAACTTAAGGGCACTTTACACGCTGCGATCTCGCTAGCGAGCGTACCCGCCCCTGTCGGTTGTGCGTCACAGGCAAATCGCTGCCCGTGGCGCACAACATCGTTCACACCAGTCACACAGACTTACCTTCCCTGCAACCTCGCTGTGGCCGGCGAACCGCCTCCTTTCTAAGGGGGCGGTTCGTGCGGCGTCACAGCAACGTCACACGGCAGCCGTCCAATAGAAGCGGAGGGGCGGAGATGAGCGGACGTAACATCCCGCCCACCTCCTTCCTTCCTCATTGTCGGTGGACGCAGGTAAGGAGATGTTCGTCGTTCCTGTGGTGTCACACATAAATCAAATTCCTAGCGTTTTTCATGCATTTATGATGCAAAACGCATGTTTTTTTGTCAAAATCAAAGCATGCGTTTTTGGCATGATAGTGAGGTCATGACATTTCCTTTTGCCCTTACATCCAGCCCTACTTTAAAAAAAGAGTCCAACAATAGAATAATTATATTTTATTTATAAATATGAAATCTCAATAATATTTTCCTTAAAATTAACATTTTTGTGTATGATTTATAGCAGGTTTTTTTTTTTCTTCTAAGGTTTGAATGGGCAAATTTTATTTAGTAGTGTCTTTGTATTGAAAACGCATCCCATTTTAAGGACTGAAGAAGCATGTAAAACGTGGTCAAAATGCAGCGAAAAACGCATGCGGATTTCCTGCGTTTTTGTAGCCAAAACCAAATTTGACTGACAAATTCTGCTAGAGGATGCGTTCATTTCTGCAAGGTACTGGACGCAACGTGCGCACATGGCCTTACAGATCTTTTGTGTTAGGGTTATCTGCAGCATCAATGAACATTGTAGTTTTAGGCTCTTTTCACATGTCCATTAGTCATCTGTTAGAACAGATCCAGCAGCAGTCCGCTGGCAAAAAAGCTCTGGAAACACAACTTTTTGTCCGTTTTGAAAAAATTGATTTTTGTAGGTTAACGTATGGCTATTTCTCTTCAATTTGAAACTGATCTAGTAAGAAATAACGGATCAGTTACAAATGCAAGAAAAAACGGATGACGTGCTCTCATCTCTCTGCACTAAGCGCTCAGCCTCTCATCCCCTCTGTTTTTAGGTGACAGGGATAGATCACCAATATAAGATCTGTAGCAGTCCAGCACCCCCAACAACCAGCTGCTATTAGCTCTGGCCGCCATGTGCACACTTTGTAGGCTATGTGCGCACTTTGCGTCGAGGTAGTTGCAGTTCTAAACGCATTCTCTGGCAGAAATTGGTTTGGACCACAAAAACGCTAAAAATACGCGTGCGTTTTTACCGTGTTTTACCCGCGTTTTTACCGCGATTTACCTGCTTTTTCATTGCTTAAAGTCAGATGCGTTTTGAATACAAATACACAACTAAATAAAGTTTAAACATTCAAACACTATGAAAAAGACGGGAAAAATGATAACAAATATCATGATTAAAATCTTGCACAAAATAGCTAATTTTATGCATAAAATAACGTTAAATTATGGATTTTCATTAATTTAATTGTCGGACTATGTGTGTGTGTGAAGGGAGATATCATGCCCTTATTATAAAGTAAAAAATGTATGCGTTTATTTTGTCAAAAAAACATGTTTTCTGCATCAAACAAGCATGTTAAATGCTGGGATTTTGATTTAGGATGCGTTTTGAAAGTTCTCATTAACTCTAATGTTAGATAAACGCTGCCAAAATGGCAAAAACAATTGACGTGATGCTTCTTTAAACGCTGAGTTTTTGCTAAATTTTCTGCAACTGAAACGCTGCGTTTTTAACAGCATAGTGCGCACAAGAAATCCCAATTTCCCATAGACTTTGCTTGAAAATCAAAACGCATGCATTTTGGCATTAAAAAGCTGCAGTTCAAAAAGCTGCGGAAACGCATGAAAAAAACGCAAAAACGCAAAGTGCGCACATAGCCGTACAGAGCCCAAACAGCGCAGCTCCGATCATTGTGTATCGGCTGGTGCTTGGTTCTACACGTTGTCTCCTAATTAAAGGGAACCTGTCATCAGACATTTTGCACTAAACCTAAAAGATTCCCCCTCTTCAGCTCCTGGGCTGCATTCTAGCAAGGTTCCTGTACTTTTTGTGTCCCCTTTCTGACCAAAATAAAGACTTTATAAAATGGTACCTTTTTGTATTCAGATCTTGATAATGGTACACGGGGGCGGGCTCTCTGGAGTCCGTTAGTCTGCCTCCCTGTTGCTTTAGGTCGTCCCCATCGCGCAATTTCAAAGAGGTGATGTGAGGTAAGCTGGCCAGCGCTTGCGCAGAATGGTGGAGGCGGTGGTAAAAGCGCGAGCACGAGATTATGGGCGGGTACTTGCTGATGAAAATCACAGCGCCGCCCATAATCTCGCGCATGCGCCGTGCCACTTGCGGGACTGTGCAATGTGCACAGTGTGACCGCTGGTGATGTGTTGCGCATGCGCGAGATTATGGGCGGCGCTGTGATCTTCATCAGCAAGTACCCGCCCATAATCTCGTGCACGCACTTTCACCGCCGCCTCCACCGTTCTGCGCAAGCGCTGGCCAGCTTACCTCACGTCACCTCTTTGAAATTGCGCGATGGGGGACGGCCTAATGCGACAGGGAGGCAGACTAACGGACACCAGAGAGCCCGCCCCTGTGTACCATTATCAAGATCTGAATACAAAAAGGTACCACTTTATAAAGTCTTTATTTTGGTCAGAAAGGGGGCACAAACATCAGGAACCTTGCTAGAATGCAGCCCAGGAGCTGAAGAGGGGGAATCTTTTAGGTTTAGTGCAAAATTTCTGATGACAGGTTCCCTTTAAGAGGACATGAGCTGATCTGCAGTTCTTTGCAGCGATCGCTACAGAGCCATGCGGTGCAGCTCCCTTCAATGTTTACATCCACCTAATAGCCTCTGATCGGTGGGGGTGCCATTTTTTCGGCCCTCCACAGATGTGATACTGATGACCTATCCTAAAGAGTATCAAAGTTATTAATATTAAGCTTATCAGTGTTATATGACTGGAATAATAAATAAAATGGAATAATAATAAAATGTGTTAAATTAGCGGAATTGTCTGGTTAAAAAATAAGTAAAACGCCTATTTTTGAGTTTACAGTTTATTGTTCCCCTTTTATGACCCCAGAGTGAAGAATTAGGCAGTATTATTTATTTTTTATGTGTGCTTAAATAGCGCAATCATATTCCTTAGCGTTAAGCCCGCTTTACACGCTGCAATTTATCTTACAATGTGTCGGCGGGGTCACGTCATAAGTGACGCACATCCGGCATTGTAAGGTACATTGCAGTGTGTGACAGGTACGTGCGATTGCGATTGAACGGTAAAACGTTCATCGCATACACATCTTACCTTTCTCTAGAATTGCACGTCAGGTTGTTCATCGTATCTGGGGTAGCACACATTGCAGCGTGTGACACCCTGGGAACGATGAACAGATCTCACCTGCGTCCTGCGGCTCCCGGCTGGTAATGTGGAAGGAAGGAGGTGGGCGGGATGTTTACGTCCCGCTCAGCTCCTCCCCTCCGCATTTATTGGCCGGCTGCCTTGTGACATCGATGTGACGCCTAACGGTCCTTCCCACTCCAGGAAGTGGCCGTTCGCCGCCCACATCGAGGTCGTATGGACGGGTAAGTACGTGTGAAGAGGGTTAATCATTTGTGCGGCACGTTCAACAAATTGAACGTGCCGCACATACGATGGGGGCGTTGCAAATCGCATACGAGATCGTATGCGAAATTGCAACGTGTAAAGCAGGCTTTACAGATGTGATGATAACTGTTCCCATTGGGGCTCACAATCTAAATTCCATATCAGTATGTCTTTGGAGTGTGGAAGGAAACACACTCTAGATGTTGCCCTTGGTGGGATTTTACCCCAGGACCCCAGAGCTGCAAGACTGCAGTGCTAACCACTGAGCCACCGTGCTGCCCACTATGTGACCATCTTATTGTTGGACAAAAATTGATAATCCAATCAGACAGCAGGGAATTGGTGCCATATTCACAAGGTCTGGAGAAGTGCTTTACTTTTTCACGTATTTTCTAAATTTTCTTATGTTTCTAAATTTATTCATCTCCTGATTCCTGTCCTCAGCATCTTTAGTTTATGCCCTCCGAGGAATCAGTACTGTGGTGATTGACATGATCACTTCCCTCTGCCGCTCATCAGTGCACAGGGTTGATGTTCTGCTCCGTGGCTTGGCTTGGTATTGTTGTCTCCGTGATTCTTGCTTTCGGTGACTCAGTGTCACACTGCTCGCTGGCTTCTTTCCAGTTTCATGTTCTTCACTGGGCATTGACCAGATTGAGGAAGTATGGGGAGAATTGCTGATTTATCGAAAATACTATGTGTGAAATAATCTGACACAGACACACTTTCTTGGATTATACAGCATGACGTTATTTCTTGTAATGGCCATAGAACAGAAAAGAAACGATTTATCAATAATGTTTACCGTAGGTCTTATAGCATCATTTTCTTTTAGCATTGGTTGGGTCATTTATGTTGTGTGTTCCAAAAATATCACAATCTTTGTGAAATATGTTAAGAAGTTCAGGTGCTTTACATATAAACTTCACTCGCGTGAGCAACACTCTGCTCAGGTACGCTCAATCCTCAGCCCAGTGCGAGCCGCTTGCAGTGTTTGATCAGCTCGCACTACACCACGTGCAGAATTATTAGGCAAGTTGTATTTTAGAAGATTTTTTTTATTATTGATCAACAACTATTTTCTCAAATCAACCCAAAAGACTCATAAATATCAAAGCTTAATATTTTTGGAAGTTGGAGTGGTTTTTTTTTAGATTTGGCTATCTTAGGAGGATATCTGTTTGTGCAGGTAACTATTACTGTGCAGAATTATTAGGCAACTTGATAAAAACCAAATCTATTCCCATCTCACTTGTTTATTTTCACCAGGTAAACCAATATAACAGCACAAAATTTAGAAATAAATATTTCTGACATGCAAAAACAAAAACCCCAAAAATTAGTGACCAATATAGCCACCTTTCTTTATGATTACGCTCAACAGCCTACCATCCATAGATTCTGTCAGTTGCTTGATCTGTTTATGATCAACATTGCGTGCAGCAGCCACCACAGCCTCCCAGACACTGTTCCGAGAGGTGTACTGTTTTCCCTCCCTGTTGAGCTCACATTTTATGAGGGACCGCAGGTTCTCTATGGGGTTCAGATCAGGTGACCAAGGGGGCCATGTCATTAATTTTTCATCTTTTAGACCTTTACTGGCCAGCCACGCTGTGGAGTAGTTGGATGCATGTGATGGAGCATTGTGCTGCATGAAAATCATGTTTTTCTTGAACAATACTGACTTATTCCTGTACCACTGCTTGAAGAAGTTGTCTTCCAGAAACTGGCAGTAGGTCTGGGAGTTGAGCTTCACTCCATCCTCAACCCAAAAAGGTCCCACAAGTTCATCTTTGATGATACCAGCCCATACCAGTACCCCACCTCCACCTTGCTGTCGTCTGAGTTGGAGTGGAGCTCTCTGACCTTTACTGATCCAGCCTCTGGCCCATCCATCTGGCTCATTAAGAGTCACTCTCATTTAATCAGTCCATAAAACCTTTGAAAAATCATTCTTACGATATTTCTTGGCCCAGTCTTGATGTTTTATCTTATGTTTCTTGTTCAAAGGTGGTAGTTTTTCAGCCTTCCTTACCTTGGCCATGTCCCTGAGTATGGCCCACCTTGTGCTTTTTGATACTCCAGTAACGTTGCAGCTCTGAAATATGGCCAAACTGGTGGCAAATGGCATCTTGGCTGCTTCATATTTTTAGTCCAAACGCCTTGGAAGATATCAGCAAAATAGTTCCCCCCTCTGTTCTCTGCAGCATTTGTGTCTGTTTCTGGCACTTTTCTTTCTAGGTTAAATTTTTCATCTGTGCTTCTCCCTCTGCCCTATTTTCTTCCATCCCCAGTTAGCCCCGGGCATATTCAGTACAATTACCAATCACTAGCCTTGCCAGTTCTTCATATATGTCTATATGCATTTACTTTCAAACTTTTTATTGAGACAAACATTATAAAGTAAATCTCCAGAAATTGAAAGCCTAAACTCCCCACCCAGGGGGTCAAATACCAATACAATATTATAATACAATCTCAAAGGGAAGGCAAAAGAAGACAGGAATAAGGATTGAGGGCACAGAGATCAGATTTACATAATGCATAAAAGTGACTATCTCTGTGTGTGTGTGTGTGTGTGTGTGTGTGTGTTTGTTTGTGTGTGTGTGTGTGTGTGTGTGTGTGTGTGTGTGTGTGTGTGTGTGTGTGTGTGTGTGTGTGTGTGTGTGTGTGTGTGTGTGTGTGTGTGTGTGTGTGTGTGTGGTTCGCCTTCAGCTAAGGATCCCATATACCGTATATTCTGAAATTGGTCAAGTTTCTATGTCTAAACACATTTAAAGGGAACCTGTCTTCAGTTTTGGGGCCTATAAGCTGCGGTTACCACCAGTGGGCTCTTATATACAGCATTCTAATATGCACACTGCCTGAGCAGGGCAGATCACAGTATTGTAGTGCGCCTGCGCAGGACCGATGAGTATGTATGTCGTAGGACACGTCATGCACACAGACTCAGAAGATGGAGGACGAAGATGGCTGAAAGAGGAGGCGCTGGCACCAGAGAACGAAGACGCTCATGTGACCCAATTCCACCGCAGCGACCTTTTAGGTAAGTATTATAAAGTGATTTTTACATTCTACACAGTGGCCTGGGCTCTTATATACAGCATGTTAGAATACTGTATATAAGAGGCCACTGGTGGTGGCTGCAGCTTATAGGCCCGAAATCTGCTGACAGGTTCCCTTTTTAACTTGTATTGTTAAAATGAGCAATGAGCATAGTCAATAGTAATTAATGTACAGCACCAATGTCTGCTTCATGTATTTACCACTGTTATATTGCGCTGATGCCCCGTTTCATAATTGTTTAAGTATTTATTTTCCATTCTCATCATTTATAGACATTGATGCCTTGACTACAACTTGGATACATTGGAAGAAACTTTATTAATTTATGATATTAAATTAATAACATTTCTTCGAATGTATCCATGTTGTAGTCAAGGCATCAATGTCTATGATAAAGTATATAATAAAAGTTAGTGTATAGCTTGTATGGCAGTATAAATTTGCTGTGCCCTCTAAATAACTTGACACACAGCCATGAATGTCTAAACTGCTGGCAACAAAAGTGAGTACACCCCTAAGTGAAAATGGCCAAATTGTGTCCATTGTGTCCAAATTTTCCTCCCCATTGTCATGTGACTCATTAGTGTTACAAGATGTCAGGTGGGAATGGGGAGCAGGTGTGTTACATTTGGTGTTATCGCTGACACACTGTCTCATACTGGTCACTGAAGGTTCAGTATGGCTCCTCATGGCAAAGAATTCTCTGAGGATCTGAAAAAAAGAATTATTGCTCTACATAAAGATGACCTAGGCTATAAGAAGATTGCCACCACCATGAAATTGAGGTGCAGCACAGTGGCCAAGACCATACAGTGGTTTAACAAGACAGGATGCACTCAGAACAGGCCTCACCATGGTCAACCATAGAAGTTGAGTGCATTGTCTCAGCATCATATTTAGAGGTTATCATTTTAAAATAGACGTATGAGTACTGCCAGCATAGCTGCAGAGGTGACGGGGGGAAGGGGGTGTCAGCTTGTCACTGCTCATACCATATGCCACACACTGCATCAAATTAGTCTGCATGGCTGTCATCCCAGAAGTAAGCCTCTTCTTAAGATGATGCTCAAGAAGGCCCTCAAACAGTTTGTTGAAGCCAAGCAGACTAAGGACATGGATTACTGGAACCATGTCCTTTGGTCTGATGAGATCAATATACAATTATTTGGTTCAGATGGTGTCAAGTGTGTGTGGTAGCAATCAGGTGAGGAGTACTAAGACAAGAAGACAAGTGTGTCTTACCAGTGGTGTAGCTAGGGTTTCAGCTCAGGGGGGGCAAAACATCTGAGTGGGCCCCTTACCAGGTAACCATGATAACTACGGTGGCGCAGACTGATCGTTGGTATAGTGGAATCTCGGCAGATGACACTGATATTACCGCTATATGGTGACAATATAGTGGTAGATATCGGTGCTGCAGCACATACAAGAGATCACAGTGCACTTATAGATGATGACTTACTGCTGACGTTCTTTCGGATGGAGTTGTTCACCTTTTCTGTGTTTTCCATCTGGTCCAGACCGACATTACAACTTCTTCCAGCTACAACTCGTCTACAGAAATGACAACACAGACACATTTGACTCCTCACACTTCCGGCACCGAACCCCATCTAATCCCAACTTGCACAAACTCCTCATCCTGCCGTCACCCAATACTGAGCCACTGCTGTTGTATGTGTTCCTAATACTGCACCTGCTGTGTGGCACAAAAACCGACTCCTCTTACTGCCACACATAGTAATGCCACCACTGTGCCCTCCACATAATAATGCCACCACTCTGCCCCCCACATAGTAATGTCACCACTGTGCCCTCCACATAATAATGCCACCACTGTGCCTCCACATAATGCCACCACTGTGCCCCCACATGGTAATACTGCCACCACTGTGCCCCCACATGGTAATAATTCCACCACTGTGCCCCCACATGGTAATAATGCCACCACTGGGGCCTCACATAGTAATGCCACCACTGTACCCCCACATAATAATGCCACCACTGTGCCTCCACATAATGCCACCACTGTGCCCCCGACATGGTAATAATTCCACCACTGTGCCCCCACATGGTAATAATTCCACCACTGTGCCCCCACATGGTAATAATTCCACCACTGTGCCCCCACATGGTAATACTGCTACCACTGTGCCTCCCACATAATGCCACCACTGTACCCCCACATAATAATGCCACCACTGTGCCTCCACATAATGCCACCACTGTGCCCCCCGCATAATAATGTCACCACTCTGCCCCCCACATATTAATGCCACCAATGTGCCCCCCACATATTAATGCCACCACTGTGCCCCCACATATTAATGCCACCACTGTGCCCTTTACATGGTAAAATGCCTCATTTGTGCCCTCTAAATGGTAACATTTCCCCCTAGAAAATATTAATGACCTGTGTAAGTGCCCTAGAAAAGTGCCCACATATTGTTCCTAGAAAGTAATAGAGCCCCCAATGTGCCTTTCACGGTCACAATACCCTGAGTGCCCCTATAACAATAATGGTTCCTAAGTGTCCACTTAACATTTAATAATGTCCCTCCCATGTACAGCTCCTCTATACACAGTATGAAGCCCTTATACCTATACACAGTATGATGTTCCCATGGCTCCCCTACACACAATATGATAACTCTACACCTCCCCTATACACAGTATGATGGGCCTACAGCTCCTTGCAGACACCTGCGTACAGCCGTATACACATACACACCCCTGCGTACAGCCGTATACACATACACACCCCTGCGTACAGCCGTATACACATACACACCCCTGCGTACAGCCGTATACACATACACACCCCTGCGTACAGCCGTATACACATACACACCCCTGCGTACAGCCGTATACACATACACACCCCTGCATACAGCCGTATACACATACACACCCCTGCGTACAGCCGTATACACACACATATATACAGACACATACACAGATATAGTCACAAAGAAGCGTATACATATTTGAAAACATTCACATACAAATAATCATACACATAGACACAATCCTATACATTCACACACACAGACACATACTGGAGGTGCTTTTTACTTTTGATGATTGGGGGACACTTCTCTCTCGTGCAGCCACAGACTTGTTTGATGGTAAATCCCTGTAGGCTAAAGGACCTGTGGTTATGTCACGCCCATGTGATCAGAAGGGGCGGGGCCTCAGCAACGCATGTGATAACAGAAAGAAACTCCAGGTGTCCTGGAGTTCTTTATAATAGAAGCGGGGACCGAGGTAAGACCTCCAGATGGAGGGGTGCAGGGGGGCGCAGGGGGAGAGGGGGATGGGAAGCCTTCATGATTATACTGGACGGGAGGAAACATGGCCACGCCCACTAACAAAGCCGGTTACGCCCACTGCCCAGGCAGCTTCTAACCACTTGTGTGATGCTCCCCGGCTGGATGGAGGCAGCGTGCGCTGCATGACGTCATTATAACGCACGTGGCCGCGCACTGTGCATGCGAGCGGCCGGGTCTCCTCTACTATGTGGCAGTCAGCACTGTCATTGTGGCCGGCGACATCACAGTACAAGAGACACGGCCGCGCGCAATTCACTGTGCACGGCCATGTGTTTTATAATGACATTATGCAGCAGGCGGCCCGCGGCCGGCCCTCTACAGTACCTGAGAGAGCAGCCTGGGGGGTAATTCCCCCCCAGCGCTGAGCGATGACGTCACCACGCTGGGACTCTGTGTCCTGCGTGTGCGCTGTCATTAGCAGCAGTGCAGGGAGATCATGTCTCCTCCGGACTGCCGCAGAGGTTAACTATATCGGCGCGCTGTGCACGCTGATATAGTTAATGGTATTGCAGCTCCGGGTGGGCCCCCTCTGAGCACAGGGCCCGGAGCGGCTGCACCCTCTGCCCCCCGCTAGCTACGCTACTGTCTCTTACCTTCAGTCACGCATGGTGGTGCGAATGTAATAGTTTGGGGCTGGATGAGTGTTGCTTGGTGTGGGGAGCTATAGTTCATTGAAGGAACCATGAATGGAAACATGTGCTGTGACATACTGAAGCAGAGCAGGATCTACTCCCTTCAGAAACTGGGCCGCAGAGTAGTATTCTAACATGATAACCCCAAACACACCTCCAAGACGACCACTGCCTTGCTAGAGAAACTGAGGGTAAAGGTGCTGGACTGGCCAAGCGTCTCCGGACCTAAACCCTATGGAGCATATGTGGGCATCCTCAAATGGAAGGTGGAGGAGAACAAGGTCTCTAACATCCACCAGCTCCAGTATGTCATCATAGAGGATGGAAGAGGATCCAGCGGCTCATGTGAAGCTCTAGTGAACTCCATGTCCAAGAGAGGTAAGGCAGTGCTTGAAAATAATGGTGGCCACACAAAATATTGACACTTTGGGCACAATTTGGCCATTTTCACTTTTGTTTCCTGCGATTTAGACATTAATGGCTGTGTGTTGAATTATTTAGAGGGCACCAAATTTACACTACTATACAAGCTGTACCCTGACTACTTTACATTGTTTCAGTGTCGGCTCTTCAGTTTTGTCCCATGAAAATGTATAAAAAAATATTTACAAAAATGGGGGGGTGTACTCACTTTTGTAATATACTGTAAGTATAATTCCTGAAATTTAAAATATTTTCTCCAAGTTTAGATTTTGATTCACAGATAAAATAAAAGTTGTTGATATCCGGTGCTATGGACGTCAAATCATGGTCAAAATAAATATCTAGAAAATGCACATTTTGTTTGCTGCTCTTTGAACTCACTGAATCTTTAAAAAAAAAAAAAAGAAAAAAAGAAAACATTGAGTTGAACAGTTCTTGACAGTGTTCTGTGCGCCATTGCTGCAGGTCATCCTCCTAATATTCACAGCTATTAAAATGAATGTAATTCAAATGGGTTGCCCAAAGCTGGCAGAAGTGTCTTTTTGCTTATTACTGCTCCAGTTCAGTTCACACCATACACATCGCTGCTGAAATTATTTTTAGAGCCAATTAAGGGAATCATTGTTATTGTTGAGAAAGGAAAAGGACATTGACTTGTTCTCAGTATAATGAAATGATGATATCATTTTACAGAAAATAATGATGTTTTATGGTTATCCAGTGTGAAAGTGAAGAAAAGAGGAAAAATAATCTATATAATATTTACATAAACTCTGTGTTAGGCTATGTTCACACACAGTTTTTTTTCCAGCATTTTTGTTGCATTTGGTGTGTATTATGTGTGATTTGTCTATTTAGTCTAATTTACTAACTCTTTAAAGAGTTAATTCTGTCTCAGCCATTTATGGTGAAGACATCCAGCTCAGACCACTGGGAGTGAAGCTGCAGATTAGCCGAGAGAACCTGTAACTCACATAGAAATGATTCTGGTCAGAGCTGAAGAAGGTTATTTACATATCAGACATGAGTCACACTGGGATTTTTACAAACTTTGCCAATGGTCATGATGTGGCAGGCTCTGTTCAGAATACAGATTCTGACACTCTGCCCAATAACATCTCTGGTGCTGTAATCAACGCATGCAGACTTGGGCATCGACCTGCAGAGCGGTAATTCATAGGCAGGCTAGCAAGATTTAATCTATGCTATTCTGCTTGTTAGTCTCCTTTGATCACATGTTGTGGGGGAGCCAATCATATCTGCTTCCCTCCTATATATGCTGGCTAGATAATTCCACCTATGCCAGCTATAGTATATCTTAGCTGCTCTGGTGAATTGTTGTGATCTAGACTATTAGGTGGTTGGTATACTTGTTGCTGAGTGCGGTTGTGGAGTTTACCCTTCTTATTGTTACTTTCCTGCTTTTGCTTTCCTCCTTAGGCGGGCTTTGCACATTGCAACATCGCAAGCCGATGCTACGATGTCGCACGAGATAGTCCCCGCCCCCGTCGCAGGTCCAATATCTTGTGATAGCTGGCGTAGCGAAAATCATCGCTACGCCAGCTTCACATGCACTCACCTGCCCTGCGACCGTCGCTCTGGCCGGCGACCCGCCTCCTTCCTAAGGGGGCGGGTCGTGCGGCGTCATAGCGACGTCACACGGCAGGCGGCCAATAGCGGCGGAGGGGTGGAGATGAGCAGGATGTAAACATCCCGCCCACCTTCTTCCTTCCGTATAGCCGCCGGCGGCAGGTAAGGTGATGTTCCTCGCTCCTGCGGCTTCATACACAGCGATGTGTGCTGCCGCAGGAACGAGGAACTATATCGTACCTGTCGCGGCAGCGTAATTATGGAAAAGTCGGAGCCTGCACCGATGTTACGATAACGACGCTTTTGCGCTCGTTAATCGTATCATCTAGGATTTGCA
The DNA here is from genome assembly GCF_048569485.1 of Anomaloglossus baeobatrachus. Taxonomy (NCBI): domain Eukaryota; kingdom Metazoa; phylum Chordata; class Amphibia; order Anura; family Aromobatidae; genus Anomaloglossus; species Anomaloglossus baeobatrachus. The sequence goes on from NC_134354.1 coordinate 125,700,792, forward strand.
CACAACGATGTTGAAAGTGACGCCGGATGTGCGTCACTTTCGATTTGACCCCACCGACATTGCATTGATGTTGCAACGTGCAAAGCCGCCCTTAGTCTGTCATTGTCTATTCCTGTGTGTGTAGTGTGTCAGAGTTTTGTTTTTTCTTGTCTGTCTTTATCTGTTTTGATTGATACTCCTCCCCATCCTTCCTTGGGGGGGTATAAGAGTAGTACTGGTCAGGAGCATAGCCAGGAACGGTACTCAGGCATTTCAACCACTGGGGGAAACCCGGAGGTTAGGGATAGCCTAGGGTTCCCAAGCATGTAGGACAGCATAGGAGCCCCTATCCCCCGCTAATACTAACAATCACCTCGTGATACCATGAAAGGCTAAAGGGTGCTTTACACGCTGCGACATCACTAGCGATTGCTAGCGATGTCGCGAGCGATAGCACCCGCCCTCGTCGTTCGTACGTTATGTGGTGATCGCTGCCGTAGTGAATAATACGGCCGCCCAATAGCAGAGGAGAGGCGGAGATGAGCAGCCGGAACATACCACCCACCTCCTTCCTTCCTCATTGCTGGTGAGGAGATGTTCGTCGTCCCTGCGGTGTCAAACATAGCGATGTGTGATGCCGCAGGAACGACGAACAACCAGCGGCATGCACCACCAACGATATTATGAAAAGAAGCAACGTGTGAACGATCAACGATTTTTGACGTTTTTGCAATCGTTGATCGTCGCTCCTTGGTGTCACACGCTGCAATGTTGCTAACGACGCCGGATGTGCGTCACTAACACCGTATCCCCGACGATATATTGTTAGCGATGTGACAGCGTGTAAAGCACCCTTAAGATGGCAATCACTCTTTTATTTAAAAAGTCTGTCCCAAATTTTTAAGATCCGCTTCGGTCGCAGCACTTTATTTTCTGGCTTTTATTCAGGAGAAGTGAAAGCTTAAGGTGTCAGCATATGACCAGTGCTGTGTATGAAGGTGGATGGTTACTGGTCATCTTAATAGTTAACGCATTATCTTTCATTGTCTCTGCAGCACAAGAGAAAGGGGCTGGCTTAGCTATTAAACTAAACACCCTTTACACACAGCACCATTGATGTGCCAATGCAAGAGGCTCTTTACTGGATGAAACTAAACATTTTAAATGAAGCTTCCGAGACCTGGCACATGCACTGGTATCTTGAGATTGGGGACATTTCTTAATACAAATATATTAGCTAATATCATCTGTTTCTTACTTTTCTTTCAAGCTATACAACTACTTTAAAAAGAATTTCGCAGCAGGACCCACCTTTCTAGGCTGTCTATATGGGCATGTAGGTCATGGGAAGCAGAAAAAATTCTACCTTGATGTCTGTAATCTGAGGGTTTATTCCAGAGAAATCCACATTTTTCTTATATGTAAATGAGCTCTTCCAGGCTATGGGGAGGATGTTGCCTGGAAGAGAACTCTGCCTCCAAAGCTGATTTTAAATAACAGGGCACATTACTAGTTTAAGTCATACAACTACCACAGTACAGGAGAACTTTGTCTTCTTACAAAAAAACGTTAGCAGCTGCAGCTCTCACAGCTCTGCTGTATTGCAACAATATTGAAACCCTGTATGGCTGAGAGATGGAGGCTGAAGCTGAGAGGACCCTGCAGATGTGTCAGTTATAATTACACACAGCTCTGCAGTGAGGTCCAGAGAGTGACCGTCACATATCACACTGGTAATTCCTTCTATTTTACATCGGCTCTGGAGGCAGAGCTATCTTCCAGATAACATCCCCATCCCCATAGCCTGGAAGAGTTAATTTAAATAAAGTGATGAAAGATGAGTTATCAACAACAAGTCATCTGATATGAGACATACAGGTATGACTTTTTTCACTAGTCTCTATCCTTTATGCCCATAATAATAGTTAAGATAGGTCAAATTTGGTTCTCTGGAGGCGACACTATCTAAACTATTATTATGGGCATACAGGATAGAGACTGCTGAAAAAAGTCATACCTGTATGTCTGATATCAGAAGCTTTGTTGTTGATAAATCATCTTTAATCACTTTATTTAAATTACATCTTCCATGTTATGGGGAGGATGTTATCTGGAAGATAGTGTCGCCTCCAGAGAACCAAATTTGACCTATCTAAACTATTATTATGGGCATACAGGATAGAGGCTGCTGAAAAAAGTCATACCTGTATGTCTGATATCAGAAGCTTTGTTGTTGATAAATCATCTTTAATCACTTTATTTAAATTACCTCTTCCATGTTATGGGGAGGATGTTATCTGGAAGATAGTGTCGCCTCCAGAGAACCAAATTTGACCTATCTTCCAGATAACATCCTCCCCATAACCTGGAGGAGGTAATTTAAATAAAGTGATTAAAGATAATTTATCAATAACAAAGCTTCTGATATCAGACCTACAGATATGACTTTTTTCAGCAGTCTCTATCCTGTATGCCCATAATAATAGTTTAGATAGGTCAAATGTAGTGCTAGAATGTTGAGATGTTAGTCCATGACCGTTTAAAGGAAAGGAAAGCAGAGGATATGGATCTTTATAAGAAGAATGGCGTTCTGACCCCTCTGATAAAGATATATCTCGATTTAATGTGCACATAATATTTTTTAATTTTTAAATAAATGAAAAAATAAAGTGCAAAACCAATAAAAAACTGATGGAATCACATACATTTAATCTAATTTGCATCCTTTTGTTATCCACTACAAATACTAATGCAAACACAATATAAACATATAAACAGATTTCTGCATACTCCTATGATCCACACCAACTCCACACAAGATGTTGTAAATGCCTTTTTACTTTTCCATCTGGTCATTTTCTTCTCTTTGCCTTGCAGACTTCTTAGAGAGGAATGGAACAGCCATGAATGGTGATGCACTTAATCAAGACTCTTCCTCCCAGCTTCCTGACTGGAAGGAGTTCTGTGAGCTTCATGCACAAGCCGCTGCCGTGGACTTTGCTCAGAAATTCTGCCAATTTTTAAAAGAGAACCCTCACTATAATGCTCCGGGAGCAGAGACCTCGTTCTCCCATCATTTTGCTGCCAATTTTTTAGATTTCTTCAATTTTGAGGTTAGCAGAGTATATGTATCTGATTCTCCAACAAAGTATAACATTGTACCCTTTGTAGGACTACAAAATTGCCAGGTGCCTTTAGCAAGGGACTTTGTTTCCAGGAAAGAGGAAACCTCCACAGAGTCATTAGATAGCATGGAGAATACCATGACTAATAAATATCGGACTCAAGCCAGGGCCCACAAGGTTTCATCATATGGACACTCGCGAAGCTCTGAGGATGTTTCAGTACATGGAAGCTCTAAGGCAAAATTTAAAAAAGGTTTCTCACTGAGGAATATGAGTTTATGTGTGGTGGATGGTATGAAGGAGATGTGGCACAGAAAGTCCTCTCCGGAGCCCGGCATAGACAATGGAACAATGAAGCGGTCAGAACAGTGTACATCTGGCAACAAGGAACAAGTGGAGCCACGGGAAAAATGGACTCACAAATTACGCCTGTCAAAAATGCAGGCGGCTAAGGTAGATGCCGTCGATATTCAGCGAGAAGGAACTCTCAGGTACATGGTTGCCGATGATACCAATTGCGTTGGTAGCTCTCAGTGGCAAAAATGTCGTTTGCTTTTGAGAAAAGCTGTGAAAATTGAAGGGGAAAGATTTCTCCTTGAGTTCTATGTGCCTCCTAAGGTAAGAAATAAGATTACGTTCATCTTAAACTGCATGTATTTATCAAATGAAGAGTGGTTGTAATTCTCTATCAAAAAAAAAAATCAGATTATTTGTTCAAACTGGTTGTAGGATAGGATCGGTGCTGATACTAAAATCAAAATAAACTAACTAAGATCTTCATTTACTTGTCCTATTTTATCCTTCCATATCCTTATTCAGTAGGTAAGTATGAACATAATGCCGCCCAGCGGGTTGGTAGAAAAGTATAGCCAACATGACATTCCTTGTTTTCCCCAACAGCTGCATTTGGAGGATCATCAAGAGGCTCTCATAGAGATTAGAATTGTCTCTTCAGGGAGGAAGGAGACGAACTCTAGTGCCACCTATTGGAAGTATCAATCCTAAAAGTCAAAAGTGGCTCTTTAACAATCCTTTTCATATGATCTAGAATTTATGCCAGACCAGAACCTCAGTTTGCAGACACGGTGTTTCAGGTTGATTGTCCCTCGTCAATGCAAAGTATGAGATCTGATCTGGCTGTATGAGAAGCTAAAGTGGGGTCTAAGGGGAGAACTTTTCTCCTTGCAGAGACTGACAAGCTTTTAGGATTGCTACTTCCAATAGGTGGCACTAGAGTTCGTCTCCTTCATCCCTGAAGAGACAATTTCAATATTACCCAGAGGAGCATTGCAGCTATAAGACTCCTCACCACTGACAGCCAGATCGGTTTGTCAGTCTCCGCAAGGAGACAAGATTTCCTCTTATACCCCACTTTAGCTTCTCATTGGGCAGTCCCCATTTTTTGTCTGTGTGTTTTTATCTTTTAATAGATCCAGTAAAGGTTACAATTTATTATTAATTTCCTGTATACATATTTCAGTATTGCCCTGCTGTTTTGATTAATAATTCCTGAGTAATTATACACCCCTTTGTTAATTTGGAGATTGGTGATATGTATGACCAGCTGTAGTCTCCTTAGGGGGAATTAGCATTAATCTAGGGAAACTTTGAAAATTTGTAACTAATACTATTTTGAAATTTGAAATTTTGAAAATATGAAATTTTGAAAAATCAAACTTTTGCTAAGTGGAAGAATACAAGGTATTTGAGATGAGCAATTAATTTTTACAAGAGTTGTTATAAATCGATTTGAGTGTTCCAGTCCACCCACCAGTGGCCTGTGGATGCTTTATGGGAGAGGGATTGCCGCCTCTTACCTGCTAGCATTCGCGGCCATTCTTTTCATCTAGTGCGATTTATTGTGGCTACTTTGAGCACACCTCATATCGCACCAGGCCAACTAATCAAAATAAGAGCCGCTGATGTTGGAAGTTAGGAGGTGCGCCCTCTCCCATGCATCAGCTACAGACCATCATCATGGCCAACGGAATGGGAAGTACAAATCGATTTGCACTTACTCTACAATTTACATTTCAACTATTTTGTTCTTTGGACCACCTCACCCTACAGACGACATCTGGTTAGCTGAGAGATTCTCTCTACTTTCCATCTCATTCTCTTTACGGTTTCACACTTGTGTTGAACGGCATCCGTTGCTATCCGCCGCCTTGAGGAATTACAGTAACCGTTGCAGGAAACCGTTTTATTCCTCATAAACTTCTTTTAGCTATGGATAGCAACAGATGGCCTTGCGTTGCATCCATCAGCCGACGCTGCGTTGCATCCGCCTGGCGGATGGAACGCTGCATGTAGCGTTTTTCTGCGCTTGTCGGAGTGTCAAAAAACACAACCAGCAGGATTCTGTCGGCGTCCGTTGTTTTTATAATGGACGCCTATGGTGGCAGATTCCGTTAGAATCAGTCATTTGACAGATTCCGTTAACGCAACCGTCTTAACACAACTGCGCATGCCCAGATGTGTAAAGTCAAGAAAAAAAAACTATAACAGATTGCGTTAATTTGTACGATCCGTTGCATCTGTTGTGCCACTATATGCAACGCATCCATTGCATCCATCACACAACGCAATGCAACGGATGCCGTTCAACGCAAGTGTGAAACCGGCCTTATTTGTACATTGCATTCCTGATCCTAATCCTAATTCCTGCTTTTTACTGAGGAGGGGCAAAAGACCATGATCTAAGATTACCGTATATCCACATGGAAACCTTAGCTTAGAGCCCAGCCATATAAGTGTCACCTATTCTCCCGCAGAGTCAACAGTTGCATTGTTTTCCCATAGAGTGTTGCGTATAACTTCTCCTGTCTTCTTCCTAAATTTAACTGAGTTTTAATAAGGAATTTTGGAAGATACAGATCTACATAATAAACTCTGTGTATTAAGACTACAAACTCATGAAAATCTATATCTGCTGTGAAGCAATCATTGAGCCTGATGTTGGCAGTAACCCTGAAACTCATTCTGCCAGTGGTGCATGAGCATTTGTCTGTCCTGGCACAGATTCTGGAATATTGTAAAGCCAAGGGGGCTTTGTCCAGCTGCTGGATATCTGTGGTCCTCCTACACAAGCTTAAGTAGACCGTAGAGATTAGTTTCATAATACGGTACATTATTAGGCAATTATTGCAGCTCGAGCTTGTGAACTGGCAAAAATGTATTTTCATAAAAGAACATTGTACTTCTATCAACTCTATTAGAAAAAAAAAAGTACGCAAAATGTATTCAATTATTCTAACAAATTGAGAAAATGGCTTGAATTGTTCTTACCTTTAAGATTTAAAGGGAATCTGTCACCAGGTGTTTGCCACCTAATCTGAGAGTAACATAATATAGAAACAGATACCCTGATTCCAGCAATGTGTCACTTACTGGGCTGCTTAGTATAGTTTTGATAAAATCACTGTTTAATCAGCAGTAGATTATCATTAGAGGATTACTTGGCCTGCTGGCAGGTAGTGCAGCATATTCATGAGCTCTGTATAACTGCTAGATCTACAGCAGAAAAAACATAGATTTTATCAAAATGACAGCAAACACCTCAATAAGTGACACATCGCTGGAATTGGGGTCTCTGTCTCTATATTATGCCGCTCTCAGATGAGGTAGCAAAAACCTGGTGACGGATTCCCTTTAACTATCATCCAGCTAATACTAAACTCACTCCATTGAAGGGAATCTGTCAGTAGTTGTTTGCTACGTAATCTGAGAGTATGATGCAGATATGAAAGCCTGATTCCAGTCATGTGTCACTCATTAGGCTATGTGTTGTTATTTTAATAAAATCAGTGTTTTATCAGCAGGAGATTATCACTACAGGACTCGGTGTCTCATGCTTCTTAGTCCTCCTGCTCTGTGTAACCTCATCCCCACCACTGACTAGCAGCTTTCTGTAAATATACACTGTACACAGATATCCGCCAATCAGTGGTGTTGGCGGTATTATAAGTGTTCAGCTTTAGAGAACTGGTAGTTCTGCAGCAGAAAAAACAGTGATTATATTTAAATTACACCAGGCAGACTAGTAAGTGATATAGCTCTGGAATCAGGGTCTTTACCCCCTATATCATGCTTTTCTCAGATAGGTTAGCAAAAAACCTGGTGACAGATTTCCCTTTATGGGGTTACTTGTCATAAGAGTATTCTTTATATGTTCATATACCAAAATATAAAACAGAAAATAAGATAAATATATATATATATACAGTGTAATTCAGCTAAATAAAATAACGGAAGTTTTATTATTGAATCGGAGTCTGAGAACAGGAATTATTTGTCTGGACAGTATAGCTCTGATTTTCTTAATGGTCTGATACTCACACAAAAAAAAACTTAAACAGCTTTTTACTCCATGTAGTAGGTTCTTTCACGGTGTCTGCCTTTGTTAAGGCTGCCATTGAATTCATGATACTCCCACCCAGATCAATTAGCACAACCACAAAACAAAGTGTATGGCTGTGAGAAGAGCAGCTGATGCCAAGAGAAGCTCGTTGAATATTCCGTTTGTACATCTTGTGTGACTGAGGGAATAAAATCCGTCCATTAATTCATTTACCGTGGAGTGTGAAGCCTCAGCGTCGTAGTGAGATCATTTTCATTAATCTTCTATATCTTATGTAGGCCGACAACACATTTCATATGTCCTTTGTAGGCCGCAATCAGACCTTAGTGATTTTTGGGGGTACGCCATGAAGCGGTCTGACTTCCATCAGTGTTTGATCCGTGTCAGTTTCTACCATGGGTGATTTTCTATATATATATATATATATATATATATATATATATATATATATATATATATATATATATAATATATATATATATATATATATATATATACATATATATATATATATATATATATATATATATATATATATATATATATATATATATATAACTATATCAATTGCATCTCCCCATCCAGTCCAGTGTTAATAACACAAAGCACATGGATGGCAATCATTTATCATGGACACATAAATGTGTTTGGGCAATTTTGATCCGTGACTCAGATAAAGAAGGACATGTTCCATGTATCGACCAAAACAAAACAGGGAGACGTGATAGATCATAATTTGGTTATATAGGTTGAAAATAAAACCTAGGTCCATCTAGTTCGGCCTTCCTCCACCAATTCTACATTTTGTCAGTAAATCATTTATAATCCACAATGTTGTGTGTACTGAGGAAATCATCCAGCCCTTTTTTAAAAGCTGTTAGGCTATGTACTCACAGGACAACATACCCGCAGATTTTGCCGTGAAAAACGCGCGGATTTATCTGGATTTTCCAGATAAAGCCGCAGGTTTACGCAAGTACAGAGAAACTCCCCATGTTATCCTATGGGATTTGGGGAGTGGTATGTGCGGCTGCGGAAAATGCTGCGGATGTCCCGCAGCCACCTGTAACTGCATGTCAATTATTCATGCGGAAATATCTGCGGATGTCCCGCCTTTCCACTATGGAGATACAGGGCGGGACGTCCGCAGGTATTTCCACACTTATCCTGCAGGTTTACCGCAACAAAAATTCTCAAATCCCGCAGCAATGGATAGCTGCAAATTCTGGGGAGCAGCTGCGTGAAACCTGCGGACAAACATGAGGCAAAGTCCGCGGTCACATATTCTTATAGTGTCAGCCATTACTACCTCCTGTGGTTGTGCATTCCACAGTCTGACTGTTCTAAGGGCGGCGTTACACGAGACGATATATCGGGCGATCGCACGAACAATCGTACCCGCCCCCGTCGTTTGTGCGTCACGGGCAATTTGTTGTCCGTGGCGCACAAAGTCGTTTACCGCCATCACACGGACCTACCTCCCGAACGACCTCGCTGTGGGCAGCGAACATCCTCTTCCTGAAGGGGGAGGGATGTTCGGCGTTACAGCGATGTCACACAGCGGCCGGCCAATAGAAGCAGAGGGGCGGAGATGAGCGGGACATAACATCCCGCCCACCTCCTTCTTTCCGCATTGCCGGCGGAATGCAGGTAAGCTGTGTTAGTCGTTCCCGGGGTGTCACACGGAGCGATGTGTGCTGCCTCGGGAACGACGAACAACCGGCGCGCAGAAGGAGGAACGACGTGTCAATGAGCAACGATAAGGTGAGTATTTTTGCTCATTCACAGTCGTTCGTAGCTGTCATACGCTACGATATCTTAAACGATGCCGAATGTACGTCACGGAATCTGTGACCCCGACGACATATCGCCCGATATATCGTAGCGTGTGACGCCGCCCTAACTGTAAACAACCCTTTCCTATTTAGCTGCTTGAATCTCCTTTATTCCACCCGTAACCCTTCCCTCTGGTTCTTAGTATTGTTTTTGGAAGGAATAGGTCATGCCATTCGTTTATATGGAACACACATGTACAGTACTTTTTGTTTTAAAAGATGCATCGGATTATAAGACGGACCCCAAATTTAGGGAAATAAAAAGGTAACAAAAAAACGTTTTGGTGAAAATAGGGTCCATCTTATAATCCGGTTGTATCTTACTGGAGGACAGCAGCAGTGGTAGAGCGGGGTCACAGGGAGGCAGGGGCAGTACTGGAGTAGGTGTAGTAGGTGTCTCGGCTATGCTGCGGGCGCTGTGAGGCAGGAGCCATCCTCGGTGATTGTAGGTAACAAATATCGGTGGTGCGGGCTTCAAAGAAATAGCGCCCGCAGTCAGCGCGTGCCCAGATTGAGCTCTTGGTTTAATTAAGAGCTCAATCTGAACATGAGCCACCTTCGGGTGCCATTTTCCAAGTCCGCTGCTGGAAGATCAATGAGATGGAGGCAGTGCATGTGCAGATGAGCTCTTGGCTTGTCGAGAGTTCAATCCGAGCACGCACCTGGAGCACCCTGGGCAATGTCTCTATTTGGGAGTGTCACAGTGGTGGCCGTTCCCGGTTCCGTGCCCTGGGCCCTTTTTGTAATGGGGGATATTTACAGGGGATTTGTGAATAAAGTTATTTGTGACGCCACTTGCGGCGATGCGGCTAAGTGTAGGGAGCCGCTGCTGCAGGTTTTCCTGGGGCTGATGGAATGTGCAGCTCTGATGACTTGGGCCCTCCGCAAGTAGGGTATTACCCCAGCAGGTGTATGGTGTAGTGGACGTCAAAAGAAGGGGTCCAGACAGGTATTCAGTGCAACTGGTTTACTCATTTTTCAGGTGTTAACTGGTTGTCCGAGGTCAGCTGGTTTCGCCTCCAGGTCCCCTTCGTCCCAGTGCCAGTCTGGTTCTCTGGTACCTACTTCCCCTGCACCTGTCTCTGGTAAGTGGGTCCTCGTGGTATGGAACACTGGGGTTCCCCGGTTTGTGGTTTGTCCACCTCTGTCCACCTGACGGTAGCGTGAACCCCGTGGAGTTTGTGTCTCTGGTCCAGTCCCTGACTCTCCCTTTGCTACTGAGTCTTCAGATTCTTTAGGGTAAGCAAAGTCCTTGATGGTACCCTTTGCTGGGCAGGTATTAACAGGTCAGCTTGAAGCTCTTTCCTGTCCTAGGGTCCTGTACCCCGTCGGTGCGTAGTTCCGGGAGTACTCCACCGTACTTCACCGGCAACCACCTCTCCTGGGTACCAGGTCATCGTCAACCCTAGTCAGGGTGTCACTTCTCTTCCACCTTCACACTTCCACAGTCACTACTCAACTGACTATGTCTGCTCTCTTTCGCTGCAGACTTCCTTCTCTGTTCTGACTTCCTGTGTTCCCGACTACTCTCCACAGTCTGCCCATCCCACCTGGTCAACTAGTGGACTGGAGTGGCTCCACCTCTAGGCGGCCATCCATGGTCCCACCTTAGCTGGGTGCCATTGTATGGGGGATTGTTGTGGAAAACTGGGATTACCTGGGTTTTTGGTGGTAGCGGCACTGGGGTTCTGGGTACCTAAGGGGTTGGCCCTGCATTCTGGTGGGGATGCAGAACCTTGTAGCACTCTGATGGTTTCAGGGGCGCTACATGCCGACTCCGGACGCAAGTTCTTTGAAGCCCGCACCGCTCACATATTCTTTAATCACTAGCTCCTGCATTGCCAAGACACCCGCAGCATCGCTCTACTGCTGCCACTTCCATCTGACCCTCCTCCACCGCACTCCCCCCAGGTAAGCTACAACCAGATTATAAGACACACACCCCCATTTTCCTCCTAAATTTTTGGCTGGAAAAGTGCATCTTATAATCCAAAAAAATATAGTATTTATATATATATATATATATATATATACTAGAAGGTGGCCCGATTCTACGCATCGGGTATTCTAGAATTTACGTATTGTGTAGTTCATGTATGATTTTTGTTATATATATATATAGATGTTGTTGTGTGTAGTTACCAAGTGTTTGTGTAGGGCGCTGTACATGTTCTGGGTGTTGTCTGGGTGTGGCGGGGGCTGAGAGCGGTGTTGTATGTGTGTTGCGTTGTTTGTGGAGCACTGTGTGTCTGTAGCGTTGTGTGTGTGTGTGTTGCGCGGTTTGTGTGGGTGTGGTGTGTTTTGGCGGGAGGTATGTTTTGTGCAATGTGTGTGTTGTGCGGTATGTGCGTATATTTATGTATGCCGCGGTGTTTGTGTGTTGGGTGTTGTGTGTGTGCGGCGTTGTCTGTGTGTGTGGGTGTCTGTGTATGGCGGTGTTTGTGGTTCCCAGTGTGTGTGTGGTGTGTTGTGTGTGTGTGTGTGTGTGTGTGTTGGGGGGAGGTGTGCACCTCCCATCGTGCTCCATCCCCCATGCTGCGCACCCCCCATCGTGCCCCATCCCCCATGCTGCGCACTCCCCATCGTGCTCCATCCCCCATGCTGCTCACCCCCCATCGTGCTCCATCCCCTATGCTGCGCATTCCCCATCGTGCTCCATCCCCGATGCTGCGCACCCCCCATCGTGCTCCATCCCCCATGCTGCGCACTCCCTATCGTGCTCCATCCCCCATGCTGCGCACTCCCCATCGTGCTCCATCCTCCATCCTGCGCACTCCCCATCGTGCTCCATCCCCCATGCTGCGCACTCCCCATCGTGCTACATCCCCCATGCTGCGCAACCCCCATCGTGCTACATCCCCCATGCTGCGCACCCCATCGTGCTCCATCCCCCATGCTATAATAGTTCTCCTATTATACTCAGAGAGGTGTATAATAGGAGGACTATAATAGGAGGAGTAGTCCTCGGGGGAGAGGAGTATAATGCCGGCTCCCTGCACATGTGTACCGGGAGCCGGTGTATGCTGATAACTATGATACACATCGGGTAACTAAGGGACCTTAGTTACCCGATGTTTATAATGGTTACCAGCGTTCACCGGCTCTGTCACGATCCCAGCATCGCAAGGTTATGTCTGGCGCTGCTGGGATCCTGACGGAGCCGGTGTACACTGGTAACTATGATACACATTGGGTAACTAAGGGACCTTAGTTACCCGATGTGTATAATGTTTACCAGCGTACACCAGCTCCGTCACGATCCCAGCAGCGCAAGGTTATGTCTGGCGATGCATGCGGAGGGCCGGGGCGAGCGGCCAATCCATGCGGAGGGCGGGGCCAGGCCGAGGCGAGCGACCAATCCGTGGGGGGGGGTGGGGCCATGGTGAGCCCAGCGGCCAATCAGCTTTGTGTCACCGTAAGGACACAATTTTGGAGCAAGACAGACAGACAGACAGACAGAATAAGGCAATTATAGATATATATATATATATATATATATATATATATATGAGATCTCCTCTGAGATATCCTTTTTCTAAGCTAAACAAACCCAACTTTTCCAACCTCTCATCATATGGGAGGCCTTCCATCCCTTGTAATAATTTAGTTTCCGCCCTTGAACTGATTCTAATTTCTAAATTTTCTTTATAAAATGTGGAGCCCAACACTGGATCATATATTACTGTTGTGGCCTTACAAGTTATAATGAGTATTCAGTCCTTGAAAACGATTGATAGAACACATGCGTGATTCACAGACATCTGAAGGAGGCCTTATCATTTTTGCTTCTGTAGAAGCTGAATTTCTCCCTCTATGGCCACAATTACCAAATGGTGGGGATGAAGAGAAATGGTAAGGGGCAAAACATTGATTTTATAAAGTAATTTTAAGTATTTCTAGCTTGAAAAATACCTTTATCATAATTTTATTATTTAATGTGCTTTACTTGGTGCTGGGGGCGAGCCCTAGGTAGAATCAGTCTTCTTCTTCCTCTGGCATCTGACAATATTGTCCATTCCTTACTTCCACTGTGTCCTTCCCTGACTAGGAGGGCAGAAATCTATTTCTATTGGCCGCTGCGCAGGACGCAGAAAATTATTATGCAGATAAATGTCTGCGGGATGTGACCACAATAGACAGTTATAGTGATTTAAGTTTGATTCAGTTAAAAAAATTATGTATTTGGCTCTGAGTGGAAAAATACGGCGGCATTATACTATGACTTACCCTCCATTCATTGTCTGTGGGCCTGCCAGATATAGCTTTACCGTACACTGTACTCCGCGTCCTCTGCCAGCCCCAACGACAATTAATTGAGCAGAGATTGAACATGCACGCCTCTGCTGCATTTAGGACTGGTGTTCTTCTGCTTCCGCAACCCCATTCTAAACATCAGTGTTGGTCCCAGCTTTTGTTCTCTGAGCAATCAGTATCCCTTATCCTATTCTGGGAATAACCCCTTTAAAGCAAATCTGCAAATAATAATATCTAACCTGGAATTATTAGGCACATAATTTGAAGATACACGTATTTTGAAGACTCTAAAACCCAAGGGTAAATGATAATTTTTGAAAGAGCCATTACCAATCCTCTAGACCACATATGACAAACTCTGGCCAGTGGACCAAATCTGACTCACAAGCTGGTTTTATCTGGCCCATGATGCCAGGCGCCGATTATCCTGTATGGAGGGCTATGTGATTCCCATTATTCTGTATGGAGGACTATGTGGGGGTCCATTTTTCTGTATGGAAGACTATGTGGGGCCCATTATTCTGTATGGAGGATTGTGTGGGGCACTGTGTGGGGGAAAGAGACAATCAGGGAAAGAGACAGACGAGAAAAAGACACACCTGGAAAGAGACAGACTGGGAAAGAGACAGACCTGGAAAGAGAAGGACAGCAAAAGAGACAGAGAGACAGACAAAGACAGACAGGGAAAGACTGGGAAAGAGACAGGCGGGGAAAGAGACAGGCGGGTAAAAAGACAGACGTGGAAAGAAACAGCCGGGAAAAATACACACCTGGAAAGAGACAGACGGGGAAAGAGACAGACGGGGAAAGAGACAGACGGGGAAAGAGACAGACGGGGAAAGAGACAGACGGGGAAAGAGACAGACGGGGAAAGAGACAGACGGGGAAAGAGACGGACAGGGAAAGAGACGGACGGTGAAAGAGACGGATGGGGAAAGAGACAGACAGCGAAAGAGACAGACAAAGACAGACAGGGAAAGACGGGGAAATTGTCAGATGGGGAAATTGTCAGACGGGGAAATTGTCAGACGGGGAAAGAGTCAGACGGGGAAAGAGTCAGACAGACACAGAGAGACACAAAGATAGAGACAGACAGACACACAGAGAGACAAGGAAACAGACAGACAGACAGAGACTGGGAGGGAGACAGAGAGACACTTACTTTCCCGTGCAACGCCCGGGTACTACAACCAGTATGAAATAAATAGTATATTACAAAAAAAATAAAGTTCTATTACATAAACCCTGGGTAACATCAGAAAACTATTGCTCAGGTTCCTATAATGCAAAAACTGACAATACAGTTTAGGATTTCCTAGCTGCCATATTACACGCTGTCCAGTTGGTAATTTAATATATTTCTCCGCACCCATATATATTTGCTTTGTCACTAATAAAACTCTATTTTATATCACATTACCTTAGGTACGGATTTAATTATATAACTTCTTGTGAGGGTTTTTTTTTCTGAAAATTTGGGTAAGTATGTGAAGGCCTTCAAGTATGACCAAGTAATCTATTCTAGTGCGAGGGCAGATGGTATTTTAGGGGACGCAGATGGTGAATTAGTTAAATAAATGCAGAACAGGAATGAAGAATGACCCCAAATTCCCAGGAGTCTTAGGACACATTTCCACAACACAACAAGGGGATGAAGCACATTGTAAGAGGTCATTCACTCCTAAACCTTACATGCACTGTAGCTAATGATGAGAACAAAGACAAGACTATTAAAATGTATCTCAAGAAGTGCGCTAGTTAGTAAGATACACCGCAATGAAGCGTATGAGATCAATAAGCTCCTGGAGCCCATTAGATCAATAGGCTCTAGGTCACTACTTACAGTGCTATCTCCATGCCTCATTTTGCCTGAGCGCAGCACACAGCGGTGCAGATCTAATGTGCTGATGTGTGTACAGTGAGGAATAAAATATCATTATAATTTCCCCGTTTCTGATCAGCAGCTCCGTGTCTGACTTCTCGTGCTATAATGAGTATTTTTTGTGCCTTGATGATCAAGCTACTTTTTTTTATTTTTGATTATCTCTTTTCAACAGAGGCCTTTTTTTATTTTTCCATTGACTTGTGGATTTGCTTTTATGGAAAAAAGTCATTTTTAATGGCACCAATTTAGGATAAATGTATAAATTATTCCTTAAAGTGTATTTACAATAAAGCTTCATTCAGACATTTGGTGATTTTTCTCGTACATAAAAACAAAAACATTTCACTGTTATTGACCTCAGTTTCATCGTCCGGTCTGTGTATCAGTTTTTGCCACTTGTGTTTCATTAGTAATGTTCACCTATAAAAACATTAATAAATACCATATTTTCCAGACTATAAGACGCAACCTAAATTTTAGAGGAAGAAAAAAACTTTGAGGCAAAAAATGACGCTCTGTTATGGGGGGGGGGGTGTATCTGCTGCTGACACTGTTATGGGATTAATCTCCCCCCAATTCTATACTATTGTCCCCTATCCCGGGCCCCTACCAGGTATATGCTTCCCCCATCCTCATGTATATGTCCTCCATCCTGGTGTGTATGTTCCCCATCTTTTGTCCTACCATAGTATATATGATTCCCATCATGGGCCCTTCTTTATATATATGGCCCTCATCCTGATATTTATATATATATATATATATATATGTCCCAATCATGATATATACTGTATATGGCCCTCATCTTGGTATATACAGTATGTGTCATGCTAGGTATGGGAAAATACCAAGCAAATGGCAAAAGGGAGTGAAGGGAAGAGGGAAACCCTGTGTCTAGGGAAGGGGGAGATGGTGACCCCTGATCAGACCATCCGCTGGCTCCTGGCTCCAATGACCACCCTAGATAGGTTCCGACCCTATGCGCCAAGCAGGATACCTGGCCCCTGCTGACCCTGAAGTGGGCCCTAGGTAAAGAACGGAAGGGATGAGGGTTTAGTTCTAAAAAAAACACACAGTGAACACAAACAGGGGAAAGTAAACAAACAACTTATCTCCAAGATGACCAGGGTGAGATACAGCAACATACGGCTAGGTTCACACACTGCGTTTTTTTGACGCTGCGTTTTTGTGCGTTTTTGCTCACTGCGTCTTTATGCGTTTTTTATCAGTGAACAAAAAAAAAAGGTCTGATGTCATTTCCTTCTTCAATATGTTCTTCATTCTCCACTAGTGTATGCAGGAGAGCAGACAGCTGCAGAACTACAAGGCTCAGCATACTCCATCCAATAGTGTATGCAGGAGAGCAGACAGCAGCTGCAGAACTACAAGGCGCAGCATGCTCCATCCAGGACTGTATGCTGGAGGGAGAGTCAGGGGGAACAGACCAACAAGGCTCAGCAAACTCCATTCAATAGTGTATGCAGGAGAGCAGACAGCAGCTGTCGAACTACAAGGCTCAGCATCCTCCATCCAATAGTGTATGCAGGAGAGCAGACAGCAGCTGTCGAACTACAAGGCTCAACATCCTCCTTCCAGGACTGTATGCAAGATTTCTTTGCCCCCCCCCCAAACAAAAAAATGACGTGGGCTTCGCCATATTTTTGTATGCTAGCCGGGTACAGCAGGCAGGTACGGGCTGCCCCCAACCCCCAGCTGCCTATTTGTACCCGGCTGGGAACCAAAAATATAGAGAAGCCCTTTTTTTGTAATTATTTCATGAATTTCATGAAATAATTAAAAAAAAAAAATGACGTGAGCTTCGCCTAATTTTTGTGTCCAGCCGGGTACAACTAGGCAGCTGGGGATTGGAATCCACAGTGCAGGGTGCCCATGCTTTATGGGGACCCCCGCTGCGAATTGCAGTCCGCAGCCACCCCAGAAAATGGCGCTTTCATAGAAGCGCCATCTTCTGGCGCTGTATCCAACTCTTCCAGCTGCCCTGATGCCGGGTGGCTCACTGGGTAATAATGGGGTTAGGGCTAGCTGTATATTATCAGCTGGCCCTAAGCCCGAAATTCATGGTGTCACGCAAATATTAGGCATGGCCACCATGAATTTCTAGTAAAGATAAAAAAAACCACAACACACAGAAAAATATTTTTATTAGAAATAAAACACAACACAATTAGTGACTCCATCTTTATTGAAATAAAGAACCCCCCCTCCGCAGTAATCCTGGGTCAGGGGTCCCGCGCCGTCCAATCCGGATCCAATATCATCTGATCGCTTTGCTGGAAGGCAAAGCGATCAGATGATGTGTCAGCTTCAAGTGCCTGAATCACATCACACAGCAGCTGATTGTATAAAAGACGTTTATACAATCAGCAGATGCATCGGTGCAAAAAAAAAAATACTCACTTATGTGCTGATTACCGGCAGCTCCTGGACTGGAGTCTGATCCCGTCCGATCGCTGCAGGAGCTGCCGGTAATCAGGGATGAAGTCTCCTGACGCATCCGCTGATAGGTTAAACCGGCCGGCCGCTGGCGTCACCCCGAGACTTACGATCAGCTGATGCGTCAGGTGACTGCATCAGGTGATCCATCGCCAGGTCCTGCATCCTGCAGGCATACGTACCCGGGGAGACTGCACACACCCGGAGCGGCGGTACCGGGAGGAGGAGCTGGGAGCGGGCATGGCACCGGGAGTCCTGTGACAGGTGAGTATGACATTTTTTTTTTCTACTGTTCACTTTTGTTTTCGCAGCTGCTTCCACCTCCTGCCCGTACATGACGCCGCACGTGAGCATACATGCACAGGACTGAAGGTGGAAGCGGCGGTGACGGTATCGGGAGGATTCACACTTCTGTATTTACAGACAGAAGGAATCCTCCTCCTGTACATGTCACTTTACTACCCACCTCCTGCATTTATAGCTGCGTTTTTGGTCTTAGAAACGCACCAAAACGCACCTATTTGCGTTTCTCATTGCGTCTTTCAACATCCCATTGCACTCAATGGATGAAAAGCGTAGTGAAAAACGCGGGAATAATTGACATGCTGCGTTTTTGTGGCACCACAAAAACGCAGCTGAAAAAAAACGCTGTGTGCAGACAGCAAAAATGAAAACTCATAGACTTTGCTGGGGAAGCAAAGTCATGCAGTTTTCTGAGCAAAAACGCACCCAAAAACTGCGCAAAAACGCCGCGAAAAACAGCACTGTGTGAACTTACCCTACAACAGTGTATCTCCAGATGATTAAAAGCAACTGTTTGCACTCAAGACAATATAGAAATTAAACTCTTATCACCAGCAAATACCAAGGGTAAATGCAGGTATTTAAGGACACAAGGGGTAGTGATAAGGATTAACATCAGAGAGGTGAGGATAGCTACAGGGTCCTAAAAGGAAAAGGATTAACCCCAAACAGAGAAGAAACACAGGTTTCTATTTACACCACAGAAGGAAGAATAGAATCTCAGAGAGCAGTTTCTATAGCCAAATACAGCGACCTTCTAAAGCCAGACACCACAGGACTGTCTGTCAACTGTGATACAGGTAAAAGATATCATTGTACCCTGTTAGCCAGTAGAGATAGAAAAAATTGTTTAAAAGAACTTAGAGTCCTCAGTTTTACCTTTCAATGGCTAACTGAAGAGATGGTAATATAAATACCAAAAATTAGGACAGATGAAGAGACATTAATCATACAGAATACCACAGACTACACCCTGTTATCAAAATTTGCTAAACAAGGAGAAAAAAGGGGTCTTTAAGTAGTCAGAGCCAAACAAACCTCAGTTAAGAACGAGTGAAGAGACCTCATTGCAATAAAATTTAGAAAATGTTTATTTTTAAATAGTTAATATAGCAAAAGGTAACATATAAATTAGCAATTCATTCATTTTAATGTACACATCAGGTGAATAAATAAATTCCCTCTTAAAAAATTACTGCACAGGAAACCCCATAGGGTGAGTCTTAAACCATAGACTTTCAGTGATCACGGCCCCCTGAAGAAAACCTCAAAACGTGCACGTCGGGGCACGTTTTACTGCGCGGTTTACTCAGTATGGGTGAGTGTTACCTGGTGGATACAAAACATTATGGGAATTGACCGATTTCCTGCATCATTTTATATAGTGGCTCACTATTATGATTCATGAGAGTCTGGGCCTAAATGGGACTATTATTACTATTTAGGGGGAATCTATGTCTCTATGGTTCTCACACCACTTTATTTATTTACAGACTTTTACATTGTGATCCATGATTATATGATATTTGGCTGTTTTGCTTCTACTTGTGACTGTGACTACCATATTGTGTCTCCAATGATCTATTCATTGATGTTCTGAACTGAATATATGTAATCTGTAATTTCCACTGAAAGTCTATGGTTTACCACTCATCCTATGGGGTTTCTTGTGCAGTAATTTTTTGTAACTGACTTTATTTATTCATCTGATGTGTACATTAAAATTAATGAATTGCTAATTTATATGTTACCTCTTGCTATATTAACTATTTAAAAATAACATTTTCTAACTTTTTTTGCAATGAGGTCTCTTGACTCTTTCTTAACTGAGCTTTTTTTGGCTCTGACTACTTAAAGACCCCTTTTTTCTCCTTGTTTAGCAAGAGATGGTAATATATAGCAAACTTTCAAGACTACTCAGGTCTCTTCATCAGGATCAGTATATACTGAGCCTGATGAAGAGACCCAAGTAGTCTCAAAAGCTTGCTATATATTACCATCTTTTCAGTTAGCCATTAAAAGGTATAAACAACTGAGGACTCTCAGTTTTTTTATACAATTTTTTATCAACTGTGACACAACCGTAACAATATGTTCCCCATTCTGGTATATATGACCCCCATCCTGGCATATATGTTCCCCATCCTGGTATACATGTGCCCCATCTTGGAACATATGACCTTCATCCTGGGCCCATCCTGATATATATGATGCTCATACTGGGCCCATTCTAGTATATATGTTCCTCCTTCTGGTACATATGATCCTTATCCTAGTATATTTGTCCCTCAGCCTGGTATATATGTCACCCATCATCGGCCCATCACGCCGCACACATACCATATTTGGAGGCCAAAAGGCACTGCATATAACCCCAAAAAACTTCATACCAACAGTGAAGTTTGGAGGTGGGAACATCAAGGTGTGGGGCTGACTTTCAATATACAGCACGGACAAAATTCATATAATGAAGGATGGAAAGATGAATGGAGAAATGTACCTAGACATTCTTGATACAAATCTGCCGTCTACCAGGATGATGAAGATGAAACAAGGGTGGACATTTCAGTAAGACAAACACACAGCCAAGAAAACTCTCAGTTTGTTTCAGAGAAAGAAAATAAAGTTGCTAGAATGGCTGAGCCGATCACCGGATCTGAATCCAATAGAAAATTTATGGAAGGAACTAAAGCTCAGAGTTCATAGAAGGAGCCCACATTTGAAGAGTTTTTGTTTGGAAGAATGGGCCAAAATCATACCCATCTTGGAGTTGCCTGTTATCACCTACAAAGTGTCACAGAGGTAGCACGATGGAGAGTGGTCTCCTCTGTTTGAGGTGTCAGAAGATCGCAGAGCATAGCTACACGCACATTTGCACTGGTTGCATCTGCTTTGCTCTCCAGTTAGCTGTGCAGATTTTCCTTGGTCCAGTGCTTCAAGGGTTAATGTGCCGCCCCTGCAGCGGTTGAACCACTCGGATCCGGGGTCTCCAGAGGGAGCTTGCGGCCACTTCAAATGCAAAGGGGGTATTTACAGGGGAGAAGAGTTCGTGACGTCACCCGTGGTTCGCTGTGAGGGGAGTACCACCGCTGCCGATGGGAGTACCTGGGGGAAGATGGAGGGGGGCAGCCAGATGACGTTCCCTCCATGGGTAGCGAAGGCCCCCGGGACTCTGGATGGATGAGGTAATGTAGGGCAGGTAGGAAGCAGGGGAGGACAGCGTACTCACTCAGACAGTGTTGGTAGTGATGCGACCGCAAAGCAGACTCTGACACAAAGGTAAACCAAGTCTCTGGGTGCCGCTGCCACTTCAGGGGAGCCCGTCCGAGAGTCCGCTCCCTTTGGTATTGCTAGTAGTCTGTACCTTGCCTCCATGCACTGTATTTTAAATGATCTGCGTGACTCCTCTGCCTGAAGCGGTCAGGGTCCTGCTCCCCACTGTTAAGTAGGGAAGCTGTGCTCTCGATGGCTGACACTTGGGATTTCAGTGGGCCGCATAAGCTGGAAAGCCCTATCCCCCTCGTTGTATTGATGCCTTCGATCTCTGAGCGCTTGGGGAAAGTTCATAAAGATGCTATCATCCACAGGTTAATTATCAGTTTGTGTGAAGCTTCTCCCTGATCTAGGGTCCAGTATCCCACCGTGCTCGGTACTGGTTCGGTTACTAGGTACTCCGGTGTCGACCGTTCCCCAAAACTAAGCCTGGCACCTTTCTCCAATACCCTGCGACTGGGTCTCTGACTCCTTCGGTCTCAGACCACCGTCTGCGACCCAGCCAACGTCTCCCAAGGAGCTTCAACTCCCTCCAGCTCCTCACTCTCTGAGGGCTACCACTGCACTAACTCTGCCCCTCCCGTCAGTCTGTCTAACCCCTAGGCGGGTAGTCCTGTTCCAGCTAGACCACCCACTGGTGTGCCTGACAGGGTGTGGTGTGAGGTGTGACTAGGATTTGCATGCTGATGGAGCAATACTAAAAGTTAGGATCCCAGAACCATGAGGGGTTGAGCCCTGCACCAGTCAAGAAAGGGGTGCAGTACCCTGTGACACCCTGACTAGTTTAGGGGCGTCACATTAAGCAGTTCTTTCGGTCTCCTTAGGCTTTCCATCCTGGGGTTATCTCAGCTGTTCTGATTATGCCACTCCCCTCTGGAGATTCAGTTCTTGCGGGAAATCCTGGTTGTAAAACTACCACAGAGCCACTATCTCGTCATTTCTAGTGGTCAAAGTTGCATCAGGATTTTCGAGAGTGTCTAGTGATGGGCGAATAATTAAATATTCTAGTTTGGATTATTCGTCTCGAATATTTCGTACTATTTGTGCATTCATCACGAGTAACAAATCTAATGCATGTTAATGGGAAACGCTAATAATTTTCCAGCCGACCCTCCCAGGATGTCTGACAGGGCTGTAAAAATGCTGAAATAGATGGAAAAGTGCTGAAATTGAATGGGAACAGCATGGGGAAGATGCCTGGATGCATCTCTGAAACAGGTTGTTTCTGGGAACAGTGTTGTCAGAGTATTCCGCCACTTTGATGTGCAGTAATGGAGGGGTCTTATAGACACCTCTCTTTTACCAAGTCAAGGTTTGATGGTAGCTGTGATTTTTGACAAATCACAACTCACATCAACCCTATATATTACTCCGACTGCCACCACACCAGGGGGTATGTGGGAGGGGGCTCAAAACTCACGAAGCAAATACCAAAATACTCGACGAATAACGAATATTACGAATACCCAGGTTCATCGGTCCCTATAAGATAGTCGCTGTCATCAATCCAGTAGCATTTCGGCTTGACTTGTAACCTACTTTTAAAGCTCATAATGTGTTTCTCCAATCACTCTTTAAAAACTATGTTGTTTCTTCTGAACCCGCTCCGTTATCCCCTTCCCCTGTCGTTATTGATGGGTATGTCTGGAGTTTCTGATAGCCTATATTATTGATTCTTACTTTGTGCACAAGTCACTTCAATACTTGGTGCATTGGGAGAGTAACGGAGAATGTGGGTACCAACGTCGGATGTTCATGCAATCAGGCTGGTCCGATCTTTTCATGCTTCTCATCCAGATAAACCTTGTCCCGAGTGTCTAATGTCCCCGGACTCATAATTTACATCAATCACATCTGGAGGATGACAATTGACAGTGGAGAGGAGGGACAGGAGCCGCTGCAATGATGCCCATCGGACCAGACCAATTGGATTTGCATAAAGTAATGGATCTATTAAAAAAAATTTCGGGGGGATATGGGGGGTCAGGACATAATGAACAACTTTTTAGAATGCAGCAAAGTGATTGAGTAAATTAGTGGAATTAGCTGATACATGAAAAAACTGGTGACAGGTTCCCTTTAAAGGGAATCTGGCAGTGGGATCAATCCTAAGACATCTATATGGGCATGTAGGTCACAGGAAGCTAAATAAAAGGATACCTTCATATCTGCGATCTGATGCCTTATTCCAGAGAAATCTACATTCTATCTAAAAAAGATATGGAGTCAGATTCTCATGCAGATTAGTGTCCGGCCCGCAGCCTGGAACAGCTCATTTACATATAAGAAAAACGTGGATTTCTCTGGAATAAGACATCAGATCGCAGATATCAAGGTATCGTTTTATTCATCTTCCTATGACCTACATGTGCATATAGATGGCTTAGGGGGGCTGATCCTCCTGATAAATGCCCTTTAAATGTTCGGAGATGGATTTACAGAGCTGCTTCCTCCAATACGTGTAACTAGCGAGATCAGAAATTTGTTACAGGATCTATAGATAAAAGTAGAAGAAAGGCTAAAATAAAAAGAAACCTGGGAAGACACAAGCTATACATTACCACCCTTGTTCTACACCTGTTACGTCGCCGATCATTGTGTTACACAACATAGACCAATACACATGTAGTTTCCAGATGTGCTAAACACTTTTAACTGACGGTAATGTGAACGGTAGCATAATAATCCATGCAACGTGCTGTATAAGACATTATGATTGTGCATAATTGTCCTGGAAAAGGCTGGAGGCTGAGAGATTTGCCTAAGGCACAGACTGTAACATAACTTATGTGAATTATGTATGAGCCTTCGTCATCGGCTCTCAGTATTGTACCGGGTCATAGGAGACATGCTAATTCCATCCATAATGCATTGTCTTATTTGGGTATTTTACATTACAGATGCTTCTCGCACCTTCTGATAAAATTAATTGTTCTCTGGAGATTTCGTTTTCTCCCGGATTATTTTTGTCTGTTTCGGACTCGTTCAAAGAAATTCAACCTTGTGAAGTCTTCATTAAGTGATTGCTTCTTCCCTCTCGGAAATGAGGAGATTTGTTTTGACCCTTTGATGACTATTTGCTCCATTTGGGATATATCAGCGGCATGTGTGATGGGCTGGTCTATAATGATGATGGCACATTTGGTGACATATGTGAAAACATAAATTGTATAGATCCAGACATTTTATATTGTGCAGCGTGATTTGTTAGCAAATTGTGATGTCTCTGCTGCTTCCCAGCTGTCTGATGCTTGTAAGCAGATCGCAGATGTGACAGCTCTCCTGAATTTTAGGGGCTTCTAATAATAAATTAAAGGGGTTGTCTGGCTTTATTCAAAACTAGGGTCGAGCGGCCATCATACTGAATTAATACTCTGTTGGGAGACTGAGCAATTGTTCCCTTGAGTTTCTGAATTTCAGGCCAAATTCACACATTTGTGTTCTACATTCACGTTCTGTCTGTTTTTCTTGCAGATTAATCTAGTGCCCATTATAGTCTATAGGCATGTTCCCATGTATGTTTTATTTTGCTGACCAATTGTCCATAAAAAAATAAGTAAATGAAAAGGGGACCTGTGCGATCTACAAATCGAATCATAATCTCCCCTCAAAGCGAATGTGTCTGTGAAAACCAGTTGGAAAAATTCGAAATTATTTTTCTTCCCTATTTTTTTTAGCTTACAAGAACAGACAGACAGATAACAAGAGGATTCGAAAAAAAATCCAATTGGTTAAAAAAATAAATAAAATACTATATATACTGTATATATATATATACTTGCGTAAAAAAGGAAAAAAATTATTTGGGCAAAACAAACAAAATCCCATACTACAATAAGAAGGACAATCTGTTGGGACATGGGGATTATTGAGGTGTATGTCTATTACTATATGATTAACAAGAAAGTATCTTGTAAGCACCAGTGTATACAATGATAATATATAAACATTAAGTAACAGGTCTATATATATATATACCTGCTACTTAATGTTTATATATAAAAATTGAGACTTAAAATGTGATACTCAATTATAAAGCAACAAAAAATAAATAAATAATAAATTATATGTAAACAACAAACATTGACACATAAATCCAAAATGCTGTACACAGACAGCTGTATTAGATAACTGACAAATAATGAGGGCAGAGCTTAATATAAATACACTGGGGAATCCCAAGTTAGAACATAGCACTATAATAGAATATACAGACATGTAGTACACATATAGCTATAATATCTTACCCCACAACATCACAATTACGAATTTTAATAGACACTGTTCTTGATACGTGTTTCGCTGTATCAAGAGCTTCATCAGGAGTCAAACAAATAGACAAAAAACCCTGAAGATTGAATGAGTCTTAAGCGAAATTAGTAAATTGGAGTTAGTTATAGACATAAAATATATAGCCTGTAATTCATCAAGATTGGAATTTTGTATGCTCATCTTGATAAACAGTGTGCTAGATTAGTGCGCAAACTTCATTAAGAGGAAAAGACGTCTTGATTAATTTAGCACATTTTTCAGTTGCCATGTGCCATACCAATTTACTTGGTTAAATTATAATGAATTTGTCAACCACCTGGTTAAGTTCCGCCTACTTTTCAAAAAGAGTTGACCGGGACAGGTATAAAAAGTGCAAAACATTTGTGTCATACGTAAATATTGCAACAAAATTGCAACATTTCTAACAGTTTTATGCCAAAAGTCTGATTCAAGAATAAGGCCATAATGCCTATGGGTAGCACTAGTTTACTAAATTCTTGTATAGTTAGGAGCTCAGTGGGACCTGCCCTCCTAGGCATTTAGAACAGAATTTAGTCAGAGAACCAATATTTTTCCAATACCTCAAATAGTAGTCCTCCATATAGTCTAATGCACCCATATAGTCCTCTATATACTATAATGCGCCCCATAGTCCTCTATATAAAATAATGCACCAAATACTCCTCCATATATTATAATGCACCCACACAGTCCTCCATATATTATAATGCACCCACACAGTCCTCCATATATTATAATGCACCCCCATAGTCCTCCATATATTATAATGCACCCCATAGTCCTCCATATATTATAATGCACCCCATAGTCCTCCATATAAAATAATGCACCAAATAGTCCACCATATATTATAATGCACCCCCATAGTCCTCCATACATTTTAATGCAGCTGCAGCTCCATAGTCCTCCACCAGTGTACTCAATGACTTAAAAAAAAAATAGCCTCTCCTCTTTTCCCCACTGCTCTGATCTCCTTGCCGAGATCTGCAGCTCTGCACATGTCTCCACAGTAGGTGAGCAATAGTGACATCATCATGCCTGCTGTGCTGAGACTTAAGACACAGTGAGAGTAAAGGTACCGTCACACTAAGCAACTTACCAGCGATCCCAACAACGATAGGGATCGCTGGTAAGTTGCTAGGAAGTTGCTGGTGAGATGTCACACTGCGACGCTCCAGCGATCCCACCAGCAACCTGACCTGGCAGGGATCGCTGGAGCGTCACTACACGAGTTGCTGGTGAGCTCACCAGCAACCAGTGACCAGCCCCCAGCGCCGCGTGGAAGATGCTGCGCTTGGTAACTAAGGTAAATATCGGGTAACCAACCCGATATTTACCTTGGTTACCACTGCACGGAGCTACACGTGCAGAGAGCAGGGAGCAGCGCACACTTAGCGTTGGCTCCTTGCTCTCCTAGCTACAGCACACATCGGGTTAATTACCCGATGTATGCTGCAGCTACATGTGCACAGAGCAGGGAGCAGCGCACAATGCTTAGCGCTGGCTCCCTGCTCTCCTAGCTACAGCACACATCAGGTTAATTAACCCGATGTGTCCTGCAGCTAGCTACATGTGCACAGAGCAGGGAGCAGCGCACACTGAGCGCTGGCTCCTTGCTCTCCTACTTACAGCACACATCAGGTTAATTAACCCGATGTGTCCTGCAGCTAGCTACATGTCATGTGCACAGAGCAGGAGCCGGCACTGACAGTGAGAGCTGCGGAGGCTGGTATCAAAGGTAAATATCGGGTAACCAAGGACAGGGCTTCTTGGTTACCCGATGTTTACATTGGTTACCAGCCTCTGCAGAAGCCGGCTCCTGCTGCCTGCACATTTAGTTGTTGCTGTCTCGCTGTCACACACAGCGATCTGTGCTTCACAGCAGGACAGCAACAACTAAAAAATGGCCCAGGACATTCAGCAACAACCAACGACCTCACAGCAGGGGCCAGGTTGTTGCTGGATGTCACACACAGCAACATCGCTAGCAACGTCACAAAAGTTGTTCGTTAGCAGCGATGTTGCTAGCGATGTTGCTTAGTGTGACAGGGCCTTATGATGATGGAGGAGGAAACGGTCTGCTCCCTCTTTCATCATTGCTTTCAAGTGTATCGGCATCCGCGATACTGGAACAGTTGAACGTGCAATGACGTTTGAGGGGGGGTGGGGCCCTGCACTGGCACCGTGCCCCCCCTCGACTCACGGCACTATTGTGGCAAAGTTATCTCTCACATACAGTTCCAGTAAAGTGCCTTTTTATACAGAACCATAAATACTATTGAAGGGATTCTGTCACCATGTTTATATTGTCCAATTTGTCCTATCTGAGAGCAGTATAACGTACGAGCAGAGCTCCTGATTCCAGCGATGTGTCACTTACTGGGCTGCGTGCTGTAGTTTTATCTGCTGCAGATCTAAAGGCCACTTTACACACAGAGATAAATCTGCGGCAGATCTGTGGTTGCAGTGAAATTGTGGACAATCAGTGCCAGGTTTGTGGCTGTGTACAAATGGAACAATATGTCCATGATTTCACTGCAACCACAGATCTGCCAAAGATTTATCTGTGTGTGAAGTGGCCTTAACAGTTCTCTGAATGTTGAGCTCTGTAAAACCACCCACTTTGCTGCTTGGCACTGTGTACACTATGTATGGGCAGAAAGCTGTCAATCAGTGGCGAGGGTGAGGTTATACATAGCTCAAGAATATGGAGGACTACTAATCTGCTGATAAAACAGTTTCTGTGTATGGTCTCTGTCTTTACATTATGCTGCTCTCAGATTACGTGGCAAAACCTGGTGACAGATTCCCTTTAAATTCTGGCTGTCCCCATCCATCACTAGAAGAAGCACAGTCTACAGAATATTCCATTCCTAATTAACGATGAGTTTAAAGCCTCATTAATGTTATTACTTTTACACCTTTTTTTGTAGAATTTCATTAAGGCATCAGTGAAAAATCTATTTTTGAAGTTTTATTCTAACATACATCGGGCGGACACTTCATTCAGTATCTCTGCTGTACTTCGCTGCCCACCTCCTGCCTTCGATCAGTGACCTCTCTCCCCTGCGCCGTCATTGCCCAAGTTCATGTTTTCAGAAGAGACGAAGCCTGTGCCGTGAGCTCCAGATGACGCTGTGAGATGAAGGTGCCGGCCCCCCCAATGTCATGATGAGCTCACTGCACACTGAAATGACCCTGGCAATGACGGCACTTGTGTATGAGCGACGGGTCACTGAGGGAAGAATGACCTGTCAATCAACAACCGGAGGCCAGCAGAGTGCCACAGCAGAGCTGGTGAGTGACGTGCCCCCTGATGCCCCTGGGAATAAAACGTCAAAAATAGATTTCTGTAAAATTTCCTAATGAATTCTGCTGAATATAAAAAGCATTAACGGTGCTCTACATGTATACCTTTAATTAGGTATTGAATATCCTGCTGACCGGTCCTCCTTACCTGGATATGCAAAGTTAAAGTCCATAAATACATGTGCAGCTAGCTCCCTCTTGTGGCAGCTGCATGCAGCATTTTGCAGAAAAGTTGTAGAAAAACCAGCAGAGTCCAGTCTGGAGTCTCCAGGAGAATAAAGTATCACACAGATCCAAAATCTACTTTATATGTGTGTACCAAATTAACGACCAAATTAACGAATAGGAAGATTGTGAGGGGAACGTTCACTACAAATTACTGAGTTTGGCCAGAATCACACTTGTGAGAGACTCGCGCTAGTCTTGCATCGCATCACCCGGCACGCCCGCACTCTCCCCAGACAGGAGCGGGATGGCAGCATGTATTTCTATGCAGCTGAGAAGCTCCTGACCGGAGAGCATCAGGCCGTGCCGGTTGATGCGATGCGAGACTCGCGCGAGACTCTCACAAGTGTCACTCCAGCCTTTCACTGCAAATCTGCTGCAAAATTCTCACGTCTAACCTGCAGGTATTCATGTGGATTTACTGCAGATTTCTCCAATGTGCATTTTAGAGGATGATATCCGCAATGCAGTAGACAAAAAAATGACATGCTGTGAAATTCAAAGTCCGTGGGACAGATCAATATGGAGATTTTACTCAGTGATCAAGAATCCCTCCTGAACTTGTAACCCATAGACCCAATGTCCCCAAGCTACTATTGGCTTTTAGTTTATTTTTCTTTTAATCTACCGTAATTCTAAGTAAAATGTGAGATTTAATGACCTCTTACCTTCGGATGTTGGACGCTTCCCACCTCTCCACAGCTACTTGCCCAGGATTAGGACAGTAGAGAAATCTCATTTTCTTTGCTATTCTTTACTGTTATGTTTATTGCCAGTGATGCTGTGTATTGAGTTATTGGACCTGTTTTCTGTGCTATATAATAATAATGTGTTTATTTTTTACTTACAGTCATCAAAGCCTAAAGTAAGCATTCCTCTGTCTGCTATTATCGAGGTGCGCACTACGATGCCGCTGGAGATGCCTGACAAGGACAACACGTTTGTACTGAAGGTAAAACTTTTCCAACAGATACATCAATAGTTACTGACACTTCTGTCATGTAGAGCGGAGCTCACCAACCTCTCTGACGTTGAAAGCCACATTTATCTCTTAGAGAGCGTCGCGAGCCAAATTCAGCTTCGAGAGAGCGTTGCGAGCACATTCAGCTCTGAGAGGACGTTGTGACATTTTACAACCTCGTGGTGTAAAAATAAATAAATAAATTGACGTAGGGTTTCCCTATATTATTATAGTCAGTGCAGATAATGGACATGGCTACAGGCTACAACTCCCATCAGTGTATTTATCTTGTGCATCAAAATAAGAGGGACCCTATTTTTTTATTTTTTTTTAATATATAAATAAGTAATTTTAAAAAAACGGCATGCGGTACCACCAATGTTGATGCCCAACCATGATAAAGATAACGGATGGTATTTTTAGGCTGGGGAGGCCCATGGTTATTCGGTCGCCCCATCCTAAAAACAGCAGCCTGCAGCTGCCCAGAATTCTCGCATTAATCAGATGTTACAATTCCATCACTTTACCGAGCCCACTTCAATTGCCCCCCTGGTGCGGTGGCAATTGGGGTAATATAAGGGGTTAATGACAGCTCACAGCTGCCACTAAGCCCTAGATTCGTAATGGGAGGCATCTATGAGGCCCCTTGATTGCTAACCCTGTAAGTGAAAGAAATAAACACAAACACATAAAAAAATACTTTATTTGAAATAAAATTATAAAAAAAAGTTTGAGGGCCTTTATACTGTGTGAGGACCATTTACAGCATGAAAGGCTGTGTGAAGGGCATCATACTATGTGGAAGGTTGTGTGGGGAACGTTTTTCTGAGTGGGGGCTATTATACTGTGTGGAGGGCTGTGTGTGGGGCATCATACTACATGGAGGGTTTTGTGGAGCTCCCCCATTATACAGTGTAGGGTCCATTATAAATGGATGGCCATCATACTGTGAGAAGGGCTGTATGGAGGACAGTTATACTGTATGGAAGGTGGACATACTATGTGGAGGGCTGTGGGGGCCTCATACCGTGTGGAAGGACTATGTCAGACTTATCATACTGTGTCGCAGTCACTGTGGGTGCAATATATTATGTTGTGTAACTGTGGGGGGGTCACACTTTGTTGGTGGGTACTACTGTAGGGTAATCCTACTGTGCGTGTGGAGGTTACTGTAGAGGAATTAATTTTGGGGGTATCATACTGTGTTTGATGGGCACTTTGGGGCTTCATTCAAAACCAAATTACCTTGTAAGGGCTGTAATTTGTGAGATATGCTCTGGTGTGACCCCGCAGATTTTCTTTTGTGGGGGGGAGAGGGTGAGGAGGATTAGGGCTTCTACTTTGAGCTCCCAGATATGTGTAAGAGAATAGAAAGTATCTCTGCCTTACAGATCAAGCCCCAGCCTCTTAACAAACTTAGATCAAGTCATAAATAATACTGTACTATAAACCACTGTGTCCAAAGTTAGCTTACAACATGTATATAATGATTCCACCACCCCTGTCCATGGCCTCTGTCTGATATATTGCTGATCATTTTCATTTTAGTCTGTGCAATACCAGACATGGCCAATTAAGAAGAGTGGCACTGTTTCTGGTGGAAAAAATAAAAGTTTTAGCTAAAAATAGAAAATACACAAAAAGTAAAAAAAAGCTACCCAACGCTTTCTATTTGATATGTTCTGTCTCATATTAAAGTTAAAACTGCGAAATATATAAAGTGCATATTTGTTTTCTCATCATTTGGATGAGATTTCTTAAAATCGTATTTCGTACTGTAATAATGTGTGGATTTTCCTTTCCCAAATCTGGTTGGAAATCTGCAGCATCTTCATAATATGTGAACCCTAAAGGTTTGTGCACTGTAAACAACAGCTTTTTCAGGTGGAGCCCCCCTGAAAAAGCACAAATATAATGCCAAAAAGAATGAATGTATGCACAGCAATGTCAAGAAACCTCGCTGTCCATATGTTCAATCTTTTGTTACTTCTTTTAACAGCTTCAGGCTTCGAAAGCTGTGAAATGGTTAAAAGAAGAGACCCATCCATTCTTCACTATGTTATAAGTGGAATTAAAGAAAAAAGCGCCAGTAGCAAAGTTGCCGCAAAAGACGTCAGAAAAGACACTTCTGTAGAACAGAGAGAAAGACGTTGCACATAATTGAGCACAACCCAATATGAGAAAATAGCAAAACCTTTATTGAACAAAAATTAAAAACAATTAAAAAACAAGGCTGCACAACCAGTGACCAGAAATATCCAGTAGCCCCATATTGTTATAGTACATGATTATTTAGATACAGCCAACACTTACACTAACGAGGTCCCCTGCACAAATAAATAAATAAATATATATATATATATATATATATACAGTTAGGTCCAGAAATATTTGGACAGTGACACAATTTTCGCGAGTTGGGCTCTGCATGCCACCACATTGGATTTGAGATGAAACCTCTACAACAGAATTCAAGTGCAGATTGTAACGTTTAATTTGAAGGTTTGAACAAAAATATCTGATAGAAATTGTAGGAATTGTACACATTTCTTTACAAACACTCCACATTTTAGGAGGTCAAAAGTAATTGGACAAATAAACCAAACCCAAACAAAATATTTTTATTTTCAATATTTTGTTGCGAATCCTTTGGAGGCAATCACTGCCTTAAGTCTGGAACCCATGGACATCACCAAACGCTGGGTTTCCTCCTTCTTAATGCTTTGCCAGGCCTTTACAGCCGCAGCCTTCAGGTCTTGCTTGTTTGTGGGTCTTTCCTTGTTAAGTCTGGATTTGAGCAAGTGAAATGCATGCTCAATTGGGTTAAGATCTGGTGATTGACTTGGCCATTGCAGAATGTTCCACTTTTTTGCACTCATGAACTCCTGGGTAGCTTTGGCTGTATGCTTGGGGTCATTGTCCATCTGTACTATGAAGCGCTGTCCGATCAACTTTGCGGCATTTGGCTGAATCTGGGCTGAAAGTATATCCCGGTACACTTCAGAATTCATCCGGCTACTCTTGTCTGCTGTTATGTCATCAATAAACACAAGTGACCCAGTGCCATTGAAAGCCATGCATGCCCATGCCATCACGTTGCCTCCACCATGTTTTACAGAGGATGTGGTGTGCCTTGGATCATGTGCCGTTCCCTTTCTTCTCCAAACTTTTTTCTTCCCATCATTCTGGTACAGGTTGATCTTGGTCTCATCTGTCCATAGAATACTTTTCCAGAACTGAGCTGGCTTCATGAGGTGTTTTTCAGCAAATTTAACTCTGGCCTGTCTATTTTTGGAATTGATGAATGGTTTGCATCTAGATGTGAACCCTTTGTATTTACTTTCATGGAGTCTTCTCTTTACTGTTGACTTAGAGACAGATACACCTACTTCACTGAGAGTGTTCTGGACTTCAGTTGATGTTGTGAACGGGTTCTTCTTCACCAAAGAAAGTATGCGGCGATCATCCACCACTGTTGTCATCCGTGGACGCCCAGGCCTTTTTGAGTTCCCAAGCTCACCAGTCAATTCCTTTTTTCTCAGAATGTACCCGACTGTTGATTTTGCTACTCCAAGTATGTCTGCTATCTCTCTGATGGATGTTCTGCTTCACCTCAATTGAGAGTTCCTTAGACCGCATGTTGTCTGGTCACAGCAACAGCTTCCAAATGCAAAACCACACACCTGTAATCAACCCCAGACCTTTTACCTACTTCATTGATTACAGGTTAACGAGGGAGACGCCTTCAGAGTTAATTGCAGCCCTTAGAGTCCCTTGTCCAATTACTTTTGGTCCCTTGAAAAAGAGGAGGCTATGCATTACAGAACTATGATTCCTAAACCCTTTCTCCGATTTGGATGTGAAAACTCTCATATTGCAGCTGGGAGTGTGCACTTTCAGCCCATATTATATATATAATTGTATTTCTGAACATGTTTTTGTAAACAGCTAAAATAACAAAACTTGTGTCACTGTCCAAATATTTCTGGACCTAACTGTATATATATATATATACAGGAAAAAAAAAACACAATAGTCATTTCTATAAGAGTAGCAAAAGCAAGGGAGACACTCACCAGGAGAAAAGACACTTCTGGGAAAACTCTGTGGGTATTTTCCTGAAGCGTCTTCCAAAACAATGCAGGTGTCTACTTATAGAGACATACCGCATACTGGCAGTCTACATATAGACACCCGCATACTGGCAGCCTACTTATAGACACCCACATACCAGCAGTCTACATATAGACACCCGCATACCGGCAGTCTACTTAAAGATACCCGTATACCAACAGTCTACTTATAGACACTCGTATACCAGCATTCTACTTATAGACACCCACATATCAGCAGTCTACCTTTAGACACCTTCATATCGGCAGTCTACTTATGAACACCCTCATATTAGCAGCCTACTTATAGACACCCACATACTGACAGTCTACTTATAGACACCCGCATTCCGATAGTCTACTTATAGACACCCGCATTCCAGCAGTCTGCTTATCGACACCCGCATTCCAGCAGTCTATGTATAGGCACCCAAATACCGTCAGTCTATGTAATGAAACGCGCATACCGGCAGTCTACCTATATAAAGTCGCATACCGGCAGTCTACTTATAGACACCCGCAAAACGACATTGTTTTGAAGACTCTTCAAGACATCGTGTGCACATACCTTGAACTTGGGGGACAAGGAAAAGACCTGTTACCCCTCCCGTGTCATGTTAGTAATTCTTTGGTGAGCTCGTCTATGGGTATACTGGTATTTCCTGATGTATGAATGGGACTAAACAGATCTCGTAAGGTGAACTAAGGCTATGCTCAGCCACAAAAACCATGAGAAGATTGACGTCCATAATGAGTTCAGCTCATAACTATGTCATGTAGTATGTATTATTGCTACAGTAGTATCTGAATTAGTGTCTGTATCCTTTGTTATGTAATTACACGGTTTAGATGAGTATAATGGGCAGATGTTTTATGAAGACAGGGTTAATAGATCCTCACATGGGCACACAGAAGAGACACTAAATGTCAATATAGGAAGTCCTGTAGGAAGCACATTTGGGGATCTGCATTGACACCCGTAAGTTTCACACTCAGCATTTTTTTTAAAGTTGCTGTATTTTTACTGCAGTTTTTCACATTTTTTTCCCCTGAAAATAAAATATTACTGCCAAATGGTAGCATAAAGTCAATAGAAAAATATATCAATTATTATTATTATTATTATTATTATTCTGTATTGCACCACAAACTTTGTGGAGGGTTTTTTGTACTTTTCCTCACTTTTGCTGCATTTTTGGGGTCAATTGCTTTTTTTTTTTAACACAGCGTGTGGCATAGGTTTCTATATACTGTAGGAAAGAAAAACATAACAAAACATTGTTTATAATATACTGAATGGATTAATAAAAAACACCTCCAAAAATAGTCTTTAAAAGATGTATGAAATTACTGACGTATATCGTGCTCCAGTCGCTGCTGTTTAACTATTTAGATGCTGTTTGTCTCTGAGAGCAGCATGTCAGTGGTTTTATGGGCAGTCCTATCCCTCCTCCTGTGATACAGGGTGCTGATGTGTTTTCATGGCTACCTGTGGCCTTTTGAAAGCTCCATTGCTGCCATCTGCGAGCTCATAGCTCCCGCCACAGATCTTTAAAGGGAACCTGTCACCAGAATTTTACCTATTAAACTAAAAGAATCACCTTCTGCAGCTCCTAGGCTGCATTCTAGGAAGGTGCACCTTGGGCCCTTAGTCACCCTCCAAACCCCAAAAATAACTTTATAAAACTTGGCTGTTAGGTATGCTAATTACCTGTGTTGGCCAGATGGACGGGCTCATTTTCTGCTCCTTTATCCCCCTCCGGACGCTGATTGCCGTCCTCCTTCCTTGATTGACGGGATGATGCCTTCCGTCATCCTCCTAGTCGCATTTTCAAATCTCGCGCCTGTGCAGTTAGGTCTTCTCGTACAGGCGCAGTTCGCTCTGCCATATCGCGGGCAGACCAGAAAACATAGCTGCCCTAGCTCGCGCCGGTGAGCTAAATGCGCAGACGCGAGATTATGGGCTGGTATGAGCATGGCGCTGGTGAGGTCATGCGATGAGGTGGATGATGGAGGGCGTCATCCCGTCAATTAAGGAAGGAGGATGGCGATCATTGGCAGGAGGGGGGATAAAGGAGCTGAAAATGAGCCCACCTCTATGGCCAACCAAGGTAATTAGCATACCTAACGGCCAAGTTTTATGAAGTTATTTTTGGGGTTTGGAGGGTGACTAAGGGCCCTAGGTGCACCTTCCTAGAATGCAGCCCAGGAGCTGCAGAAGGTGATTCTTTAAGTTTAATAGGTAAAAATCTGGTGATAGGTTCCCTTTAAATACAAGCAATAAAATAATCAAGTCCCCTAGGGTGGCTAAAAAGCTAAGTCAAAAGTAATAAAATAATTAAACAAATTATTAATAATGGCAAAAAAGACAGAAGGCACCTGGATGTTTAAAGGGAATCTGTCACGTGGAAAAATGTGATTAACTTGCAGATATGGGGTTAATCTGCAGATTAATAGTGTTTGTCCCCTGCCCAGCACCTGTGCATTAAACTCTGCCGGGAGGAAAAGCACTTTAATCCTCAGCAGTATTCGGGTTTCAGTCACAGAGGCGGCGGCGGCACAAGTTCAATCACTTCTCTATGTGTATGGAGAGCGGCAGCTGTAACTACGCCCCCCGCACTGACTGACAGCTGGTTCTAATGATGAGCGGCTGTCGTGACTGAAACCACACTGGTGCTGCCTCCATGACTGAAACTGGAAACTAGAATGTTGACAGGAGGATTAAAGTTCTTTTCCTCCCGGCAGCAGAGTTTAATATGCAGGTGCCGGACAGGTTGAAGATGCTGTTAACATGCAGATTATCTCTATATCTGCAGGTCAATAGCATTTTCCCATATGACAGGTTCCATTTAAGGGCTATTTACCAAAAAATATATATGGGATAGGGGATAACTTGGTAATCAATAGGGGTCCAATCGTTAAGATCCCCAACAACTACATGATCAAGGCTCTGGAGAATCTCGTTGTGAATGGAGCGGTTGTGCGCATTTTATTGTCTATGGTGCTGCCAAGTACAGAACTTGACTATATCCGGTAGTCCCATAGAGAATGAAGAAGAGCATGTGAATCTCTGCTCTATTAAAGAAAAAGGTCTAGCGCCCATGATCTCAGGCTCCCCGGGTCAGATATACAGCGATCAGCTAGTTATCATAATTTGCTTTTTGGGGAATAACCCTTTAAATCAATGGAAACTCAAAAACAAGTGGAATTGGTAACTATAGATCCAGCTTAAATCACTACATTCAGTGTGTAGGGCAATCCTCTGATGGATCAGTCACCTTACACTGACATCATACATCATTATATATCTATGTACTCATATATTATATGTTCCAATAGAATTAAGTCTTTTCAAGTAAATCTGGAAACAGGTACTCCTCCTCCCTATACTGGGGATCAGTTCCCACACTTTTTATCTGCTTATAAACTATAATCATTCTATAACAGAACTAATAGGAAAGTGGCCTTTAGCTTCTATAGTTGAAATCTTAAAAATAATTGCAGTGTAAAGCATGGGGGACAGAGGAGTAATCATAAGTGTGACCAGATTTGGATTTGTGACAACCTCTTTTTAAGCAGGTTGATAAAGTTATGGAGATTGAACACAAAGCTGTATATACACGTGTATAGAAGGATCACCGTCCTTGGATATTATATGGGTTTATGAAGAATTGTACTGAATATCAAATGCTATTGTTTAATCGATAAAAGTAGGAATCAGTATCGGATAACACAATTTCTGCCTTTTTGCTCCTCAGGTAGAAAACAGCGCAGAGTATATTTTAGAAACCATTGATTCTCTTCAGAAACATTCTTGGGTGGCGGATATACAGGACTGCATAGACCCGGGGTGAGTGATGCGTGAGGTAAATTCATTGTTGATGCAGTTGGGCTCTGGATTACAGTTGTGCCCCAGCTTCCTTAATCTTCAGCACGTATGTATCCGCAGGATGTGTCCTCAATGTCAGGTAGGTGCAGGGCTGAGTGACCTGAAAGTCATATTATTAGAGCAAAGCCAAATCATTTCATGATATAACCCGTGGAGGCCAATGACACATGAAATAAAGGTAAATGTCCTTTACTCCTGGGAGCAGACACTCCATGAACAGCATGGTCTACCTGTTACATGGTGGAAACTAAAGCCCCCCCCCCCTACACATTAGATCGATATCGACGGGTTTGGCCGGACAACTTAGGCTGCTTTCACACTACGTTTTTTTAACATGCGGTCTGAACATTTTTTAACGCAAAAACGGATCTAGTGCAAATGCGTTTTCATTTCAATGCATTTGAAATGGACTCGCGTCAACATGCATTCACCTGCGTTGCGTGCGTTATAGTGAGGATCCAGCGACTTGCAGTTTTTTAACATTTTTCAAAAACGCTACTTGTAGCGTTTTTGAGCTGCGTCCAAATACTGCAAATTGCTGGATCCTGACTAAACTGCATGCAAACGCATGTGAACGCTGGTATGCTGATAGACAGGATCCTGCTTGCTCTACTGAGCATGCCCAGAAACCAGCCTCGGGTGATCAGTCCCTCTCTCCCCCTCCCTCTCTGTCTCTCTCCCTCCCTCCCTCTCCGTCTCTCTCCCTCCCTCCCCCCCCCCTCCCCCCCCTCCCTGTCTCTCTCCCCCTCCCTCTTTGTCTCTCTCCCCCTCCCCCTTCCTCTCTCCCCCTCCCTCTCCTCTCTCTCTCCCCCACCTGAGAGCTGCGGACACTCGTAACCAAGGTAAATATCGGGTAACCAAGGAAAGCGCTTCTTTTAGTTACCCGATGTTTACGTTGGTTACGTGTGCAGGGAGCCCGGCTCCTAGCAGCTGCAGACGCTCGTAACAAAGGTAAATATCGGGTATCCAAGTAAGTCAGACGCCGGCACCCACTCTATCACGTTCAGTTCCACTGACTCCCGATCACATGACTCCAATGCCCGCCCATAAACTTAAAGTGACAGGATCCAGCAAAATAACACATTTTTGCATGCATGCGCTTTTTTGCTGTAAAAGCAGGATCCGCTTTTACAGCAAAAAAACGTCATGACGCATGTTAAAAAAACGTAGTGTGAAAGCAGCCTTATCGTTGGGGGAGATGTCTGATTTTGGACAGCCGATCTCATTGTTCTCCTTCGATAAGCCGATGATCCACTGGCGGACGCAGACAGAAAAGGGCCCCTGTGCAAGAACAATATATGGGACCTTTGCAGCCCAAAAAGTCATCAAAATGCCCAATTCCATCTGCTTTGGGGGTAGAAGTGGGACCACTTACCTCTTCGGCCCCTATCTGGTTACATAGGTACATCAATGATATGTCTGCCCCTGTGCCGATCAACATGTTAGCCGGTGGCTTTCTCTTAGAGAACACATGAAAGCTCAATTCTAAGCTTGCACCATTTATTAGTTGGCTTTATGTGGGCAATATTTTATGTCACAGTTTGAAGCACCACTCCCAACTCCGGAGTGACGCTTTAAATTTAAGTACCCTGCACCCTATCTTATACTCATCATCAAGCGCTTTCATGCTGTTTCGGCATTGCTTCTGTCCTACAGCACCATCTTTTGACTGCTACTTCTGACTGGCCAGAAGTCAGAAGTTACATCACAATCTCCCAATAAAGTCTATGAGAGCCAGAATGATGCCCTCATAGACTTGTATTCAGTTGTGATCTCCAGCACGCTCCATGAAACATTGGAGCTGCCGGAAAGGTCATAAATTGGTGGAGATTGACAGGAGCGGCAGCAATAAAAGATGAAGCCGCCAGATAATGAATATAATACAGAGGACAGGGGTTTTACATTTAAAGCACAACTCCAGCAGTGCTTTTTCCCACCAAATGATGCCCTATTTCAGGCGTGCAGAAGAATGTTTTTAAGCACATAATAAATATAGTCCAGGGCATGTAAGAAAGGTTTTTGGGGCAAATTAGGTCAGAGTTCTGTATATGGCGCTTGTAGTCACCCCAATTAGTTTACAGTATAGGTGGCGATAGACCTTAGGCCTTATTCAGACATCCTTGAGGCACATACAAATATCCGTTTTTTTTCACAGATACAGCATGTATCCATGATTATCTATGGTACTATTCATATGTCCGTTTTTTTCCGGCAGCACGAATGGAGTGTCAATACAAGTCTATGAGTCCGTGAAAAACACGTACAGCACACGGAGGGCTTCCTGTACCATCTGTGTGCTGTCCGCATTTTAACATTGCAAAGTATAGGAGAAGATCTGTAATTTATTTATTGATCAATCCGTGAAAAACATTGATGACTGATAGTAAAAACAGATGCACGGACCGTACACTGAGGCAAAACACAGATAGACACCAGAACCATTTTTTACATACTTGTTTAAACACGGATATATGAGTGATGCCTTAGGCCTCTTTTACACGTCCGTGAAAATCACACACATTTTTCACGGACGTGTCAAAGGTGCGTATTGCCCTCGGTGTGCCGTTTGTATGGCACGCGTGTGTTCTCCGTGATAACACACGGAGAACGGGAACTTTCTACTCACCTGTCCCTGGCGTCGCTGTCCGTGGTGCTGATCTTCGGTCTCCGGTCCTGCCGATTCCCCGCTGCTGCTGCTTCCGGCCGCAGTGAAGTGAATATTCAATTAGCATAATGAGCGGCGGTCGGAAGCAAGTGACAGCAGCGGCAGAGACTGCAGGGCTGGAGAAGGTGAGTAAAGATTTTTTTTTCTCTCGCAGATACATGTGTTTTCTCCGGAGCCTATCACACAGAACACATCTGTGTGGTCCGTTTGTGTTACGTGTGACCCGTCTGCGTTACGTGTGACACCCGTGATGCCGGAGAAAACGTGGACATGTCTATGTGTGGAGTACACGGGCACACGTATGCTCTACACGTACACACGGTCCATTGCAGAATACGCGCGTGAACGCAGACCCATTCATTTTAATGGGTTTAGGAGTGCCCTTGTCTCCGGTACGTGAGAAAACTGACCATACAGGTACCGGAGGCACGGACATGTGAAAGAGGCCTTAGGCTCTGTGCGCACTAGAAATGTGAATTTTCTCAAGAAAATTTCTTGAGAAACTTCTGGGAGTGGAAGATTTCCGCACCTGCGGAAAAATCCACGGGAAAAACGCATGCGGTTTTGCAATAAATAATATAGATAATCGATAGACAGATAATGGATAGAGTGAAAGATGGATAGATGAATAGATAGATAGATAGATAGATGAGAAAGACCTATATAATGTCCCACCTCCCTGCATTTTCTAAGCTGGCACCCTTTAGTGACTTTCATGTGGCAGCACGGTGGCTCAGTGGTTAGCACTGCAGTCTTGCAGCGCTGGGGTCCTGGGTTCAAATCCCACCAAGGACACTATCTGCAAGGAGTTTGTATGTTCTCCCTGTGTTTGCGTGGGTTTCCTCCGGGTACTCCGGTTTCCTCCCACACTCCAAAGACATACTGATAGGGACTCGAGATTGTGAGCCCCAATGGGGACAGTGTTGCCAATGTATGTAAAGCGCTGTGGAATTAATAGCGCTATATAAATGAATAAAATTATTATAATTATTATTATTATTATTATTTAGCCATAAAACAAATAAATAATTAAAAAAAAACTGACGTGAGGTCCCCCCATCTTTTATAGCCAGCTAGGGTAAAGCAGACGGCTGCAGCCTGCAGACCACAGCTGGCAGCTTCACCTTGGCTGGTAATCCAAAATAGAGGGCACCCCACACTGTTATTTTACATTAAATAAATAATTTAAAACAAAAAACGTGGGGTCCCCCCCAAATTGGATCACCAGCCAAGGTAAAGCGGACAGCTGTGGTCTGGTATTCTCAGACTAGGGAGGTCCACTGTTATTGGACACTCCCCAGCCTAAAAATAGCAGGCTGCAGCCGCTCCAGAACTGGCGCATCCATTAGACGTGCCAATCCTGGCGCTTCGCCCCAACTCATCCCGTTGCCCTGGTGCGTTGGCAAACGAGGTAATATATGGGGTTGATGCCAGATGTGTAATGTCACCTGGCATCAAGCCCTGGGGTTGGTGAGGTCAGGCGTCTATCAGATACCCGACATCACCAACCCAGTCAGTAAGAAATAAAAAATAGACAACAAAAAAAGTTTTATTTGAAAAAACACTCCCCAATACATTCCCTCTTTAACCAATTTATTGAAAAGAACAATCAATTCCACGTCCGGCGTAATCCAATAAGGGGGTGGGGTGCACGGCGATCCATACCATAGTCGCTGTCCCAGTCAATGAAGAACAGAATGTTCCCCATTGGCTGGGAGAGCAATGCAGTGACCTGAGCTAACATTAATAGCCCAGGTCACTGCATGGGATGCCGAGCGCTGCCATCAGGAGCATAGATGAGATCATTACCTGCTGTGATGATCTCCTGTACTGCTGACGTCAGCGCTGTCACTGACTTCTATGCCTGCCGCGTTGTCAGAAGTATCGCGAGAGCCCATGACGTCACCGCTAGTGACAGTCTCGGGCCGCCCGCGAGACGGCCATAGACAGCAATGACAGAGGTGACGTCAAGAGGC
The DNA here is from genome assembly GCF_048569485.1 of Anomaloglossus baeobatrachus. Taxonomy (NCBI): domain Eukaryota; kingdom Metazoa; phylum Chordata; class Amphibia; order Anura; family Aromobatidae; genus Anomaloglossus; species Anomaloglossus baeobatrachus. The sequence continues at coordinate 125,743,690 of NC_134354.1, forward strand.
AGGAGATCGTCACAGCAGGTAATGATCTCACCTCCTGACAGCAGCGATCGTCATCCCCGCGGCTGCCAGCATTGCAGGGTGTCGGTGTCTGCCTGTGCTGCCCCGTGACAGGCTGCTGACACTGCGGGCAGACACTGACACCCTGCAGTGCAGTGTCAGTGTCTGCCTGTGTCAGTGTCTGCCTGCGCTGCAGCGTGACAAGCTGCCGATACTGCGGGCACACACTGACACTGCAGGGTGACAAGCTGCTGACACTGCGGGCAGACACTGACACCCTGCAGTGCAGGCAGCCGCGAGGCTGGAGCGGGACACAGACTGCACGGGCACCTGGAGGTCGCACGGAAGCGCTTCTGTGCGGCGTCCAGGGAGTGTGACGTCTGTGTTTACTCTGCTCCGCTTCCTCTTCCTGGCATAATGACATCGCTTCCTGCAAAACCGCAGGCAGCGATGAGCATTACCGCAGGTAGCGATGAACATTACCGCAGGTAAATCGCGGCTATACCGGGGGTATACCGCACATCATTTGCTATCTGCGGTATACCCCCGGAATTTCGCGATTACATTACAGTGAATGGAGTGAAATTCCGGGGGTATTCCGCAGGTACCTGCGGAAAATAATGGACATGCTCATTTTCTCAAGAAATTTTCTTAAGGAAATTTCTTGAGAAAAATCCGCACAGTGCGCACAGCTATTTTTTTTTCTCATAGAATTTGCTGGGAAATGTCTGCACAAAGATTGCAGACATTTCTCAAGAAATTTCCGCGGCAAATCCGTGGGTAAATCCGCGGGTAAAACGCACTAGTGCGCACAGAGCCTTAGATAGCCTTTCCTCCGCCTCATACACATGCACATTCAGTTTCTCAGAGCATGCATATGTTCTCAATGGGAAGAGGAGAAAAGCCTCTGCAGACGCCTCTGGGGGCAGCTTATCTCCCATAATACGTATATAATGTGTACGGGCACATTAGGGCTTTGCTTACTGTACAAGCTTAGTAGTTTTTAGGTGTTTGTTTGTTTTTTTTTCTGCTGTATTTTGTATAGATTATGAATATTACTGTGCAATATATGTGTAATAAAAGGTGTTAATAAAGTTCTATAGATTGTATTATATAATTATAGAGATGTCAATGTATTGCTTCTTCTATAAAAGTGCTGCTTAATCAGTGAAAATGATTGAAAAGATTTTCCACTTTAAAAAAATGTGGTCCCCAAACTATTACAGGCATTTAAAAGAACAAACACACATAGTATTCACCCTCCTCAGGTCCAGAGCCATCTCATTTCCCCTTCTTCAGTATTCGTGTTTTGGCTGCAGCGCTGATATCACAACTATGTTGCAGTCAATCACCCAGCTCAGTGCCTCATGCTGTGAGCATCTGCAGAATTGATGAGATCACTGATTGGCTGCAGTGGTGATGTGACAAAACACAGAGACCAGAGAAGGGTCAGAAAGATTGAGCTGGACCCAGCTATTTGTATTCATCTTTTTAAAGGGAATCTGTCAGCAGGTTTTTCCTACCACATCTGAGAGCAACATGATGTAGGCAAAGAGATCCTGAATCCAGCAATGTATCACTTAAGGCCCGGTCACACACAGAGATAAATCTGCGGCAGATCTGTGGTTGCAGTGAAATTGTGGACAATCAGTGCCAGGTTTGTGGCTGTGTACAAATGGAACAATATGTCCATGATTTCACTGCAACCACAGATCTGCCAAAGATTTATCTCTGTGTGTGACGGGGCCTTTAGATTACTGGCTGCAGTCGTTCTGACACAATCAGAAATTTTAGATTTAGGATTTAGCCATGTAGCAGAGCTGAGAGACCAGGCTCTGTATAGAGATTGTACATTGACTGTGAAGTGTCAGAGGATGGCGGCGTGCCAGACTGCCTTGCTAGTCCAAACAATGATAATGGTCCTGCTACTTAAACATAGCAAATAAACAACAGATTGGACCATGACAAGACAGGCATCAGTGAATTCTATATTTTAACCCTTGCAGCATGCTGTCTTCAGTTTACATAGCAAAAACCTGCTGACAGATTCCATTTAACATGTATGAATCATTGGGGGAACACTTTTTGAAAGTGGAAAACCCCTTGAACTTAAAAATGGTCATATATTGATAAAGCAGAAGTTAGAGGAAGACTTACATTTATTTAATTAGATTTATTTTACAGAAATCTTGGCATTCTTGTGATTTGTCGGATTGGCAATTGTAAAAGATGTTGCCGTGTTGATGGTCACATTAGAATTACTTTAATAGAAAAGATGGTAGATCGTCCCTCACTCAGCATCTAGTGAATGTGAATTCTGATCCTGAAAATGCGATAATCACCGATGACATTAGGAACACAGGTGACCTGCAGTCTCTTTCCCTGCAGAGATAGTGGCGATGACATCGAGCTCTCCTCTTGTGAGCAGGCCGCATGTCTGCCCAGTCGCGTCTCATCATGTAGCTGTGAGTTTCTTGCTGAAGGTAAGGAATTTTTTATGATGCTGATTAAAGTGAACCACTGAAAAAGCATTGTAAAGTCAGTGACCCAGGTAGTGACGAGCGTCATACACGTCTGCGGGGTATGTCTGCTCCTCAGATGACTTACTTATTCCTTGCTCCTTACTAAAGAGAGGCGGAGTGCTCCACACAGAACACCCTTTATCATCCAGAAAGTAGAGCCCTGAGGTTCATGGTGGGCTATTTGTTTGGATGGGCACTACGTAGTACCACGTATTTCCACCAGCTAGTGCTGTATAGGAGATGTGATATCATAGACATTGAGCGGAGGTGGGGGTCACAGCGGATAGACCTCTTCCCATCAGGTGAATCCCATTGATGCAATCAGAAAAGCAGTTGTCCAGGTAGGATGATCATTTATGGTTGGGTTTACTCCTGCATATGGCTATGTATTGGCTAATTGGTGCATGATTCTAGGAGCAAAGAGTGATTACCATTAAAATCGTGCACCCATGCCTAAATGGATTCGGCTTCAAACAGCCGCCGAAACATGAAAGCCCAGATAAGAGTTGCTATTACAAGCGCGGCTCATTTCAGGGCACAGCGCAGGATTTACTGATCATGGCAAATAGTTATAAGCGTGTAAGGGGTACTTTGCATGTTGCGACATCGCTACTGCAATATCGTCGTGGTCAATTTCAAAAGTGACGTACATCCGGCGCCGGTAACGACGTTGCAACGTGTAAAGCCTAGGAGAGAAGATGAACGAGCGTGAAACAGTCAAAAATCGGTGATCCTTGTCACGTCAGCCATTTTCATAATGTTGGTGTGTCGCGGGCGGAGGAGGGGACGCTGCGCTCACCCACTGCTCGGGTCCAGCTGCTGCTGCTGCTGCTCGGTGGTGGCTCGAGCGGTGGGCCGGATCCCGGGGACTCGAGCGGCGTTCCTCGCCCATGAGTGAAAGGGGGTGGTTTGGGTTTGGGGATGTTGTCCGTGGCGCCACCCACGGTTGTGGTGAGATTGGGGACACCACCGCTGCTCTGGACGGGAATCCCGGGAGCGATGACAGGGAGCAGCTTGGATGTTGGTTCTCCCCTCCGTGGGTAGGGGGTTTGGTTGTCCCGGGGCCCGGTGAGGGGTTTAGGGATGGCAGGCGGGTTACGGGGCCTGGTGAGGTGCAGGGTCGCGGGGGCAGCGCTGTGCCGCACGGCACGGTGGTACTCACTCAGCCAATGACGAATGCAAAGTCTCCGGTAAAACAAACGGCTGGATGGACGGGTCCCACAGACGGCTGCGGTGTTTCTCCTCCAGGCCGGTTGATGGTGACTGCCTTTCCCTGCACCTGTGTTGTGCTATGGTTCCAATGGCTTCCCACCGGTAACCCACTCCCCAGCTTGGATGGATGCTGAGGGAGCCCCTTTTGCCCGCAGGCTCTGGCCCTGGGAACTGTAGCCTTGGCGGTGACTGTGTTTCCCTCTACGGTTTGAGCGGTTGCCTTCAATCAGGTATTAGCTGCTGGGAAACCCCGGAGGTTCCCTTCGCTAACGGATTTGACCAGTTTTATGGCGACTCCTAGCCTGGTCGGGGTCCGTAAGCCCTGCCGGGTGGTGCTGGCTTCTCTTTACCCTCTGATCCGGTACCGCCGTGCCACCGCACGTCCACAGTCCATACGGTTTGCTCCAATTAGCCTCTCCTGCAGACGGTCACCACCGCCTGCCAACCTTGCTGGGTGCCCGGGTCACACACCCGGACACGGTCAGTCTCCTCTCCTACCACCTTCCTCTCCAAAACTCATCTCTAACTCTTCCCGCCTCCAGGACTGTGAACTCCTGGGTGGGCGGGACCAACCGCCTGGCCCACCCCCTGGTGTGGACATCAGCCCCTGGAGGAAGGCAACAAGGATTTTGTGTTTGGCTTCGGTGTGCCTAACCGGGGTGTGGGGTGTGTTGGTGTAGTACCTGTGACGACCTGGCTTGTCCAGGGTGCCACAGGTGCGTCCGCAGGTACGATGTTGTTTGTCGTTCCTGCAGCTCCACACATCGCTGTGTGTGAAGCCACAGGAGCAACAAACATCTCCTTACCTTCGTCCACCGGCAATGCGGAAGGGAGAAGGTGGGCGGGATGTTTCACATCCTGCTCATCTCCACCCCTCCGCTTCAATTGGCCGGCCGATTAGTGACGTCACGGTGACGTCGCAGTGACGCCGAACACACCTCCTCCTTGAAGGAGGGATTCTTCGGCAGTCACAGCGACATCGCCAACCAGGTAAGTGCGTGTGAAGCTGCTATAGCAATATTGTTCGCTACGGCAGCTATCACAAAATATCGCATGTGTGACGGGGGTGGGTACTATCGCGCTCGGCATCGCTATCATCGGCTAGTGATGTTGCAGCGTACAAAGTACCCCTAAGCATATAGGTGCCAGATACCCGTATACAATTTTGTGGCTTAGCCGCAATCATGTAGCATCGCCTGAAGCACATCAAAGATTTTGGTTGAATGTGCATCAGTGATATTTTAATAATACAGTTTGTGTAATCCAGTCCTTAGATCATCACATTTCATATAACATATTGTTTGGCGACTATAAGATGCCTTGTTAGCAAGAAAAACGCTTGTTAAAAGGGTGTGTGTGTCTTAAAGGGAATCTCTCACCAGGTTTTCGCCACCTAATCTGAGAGCAGCATAACATAGGGGCAGAGATACTGATTCCAGCGATGTGTCACTTACTGGGCTGCTTAGTGTAGTTTTGATAAAATCAGTGTTTAATCAGCAGTAGATTATCATTAGAGGACTACTTAGCAGGCTGCCAGGTAGTCGAGCATATTTCTCAGCTCTGTTTAGCTGTTAGATCTGAAGCAGAGAAATCATTGGTTTTATCAAAATGACAGCAAACAAGCAATATAATGTAGAGACAGAGAGCCTGATCCCAGCGATGTGTCACTTACTGAGCTGTTTGCTGTCATTTTGATAAAATCAATGTTTTCTCTGCTGCAGATCTAGCAGTTATACAGCGCTCATGAATATACTGGACTACCTGGCAGCAGGCCAAGTAGTCCTCTAATGCTAATCTACTGCTGACATAACAGTGATTTTATCAAAACTACACTAAGCAGCCCAGTAAGTGACACATCACTGGATTCAGGATCTCTGCACCTACATTATGCTGCTCTCAGATGGGGGAGCAAAAACCTGGTGACAGATTCCCTTTAAAGCCTGGAGTCGACATCATTTGATGAAGGAGAATTCTGACATACTGTCCCTCCTGATTGCTGAAAACATTATGCAGTGGTGCAGGTCTCTCTATTCCAACCCGACACTCATCACTCTGATAAGTGCAGGACAGGAGAGAAAACAGAAAAGGACCTACACACCCACGCCTGAGAAGTTTAAGGACTTTTATGTTCATGTGGTAACGATCAGTCTCATACCTCGAAGGAACTTCAAAATGTGATAACCAAAACTCTTTACAGAAAATGTGTGTATTGTTGTTTATGTAGCAGAGCTGTGTGTAAGTGCACGTATTAGCAGGGCAGTGTTGCATGACTGTGTGTATGCAGCAGAGCTTCATGTGTACACGCACGCATCAAGAAGGACTGTGTGTGTATGCAGCAGAGCTTTGTGTGTGTGTTCACGCACACATGAAGCAGAACTGTGTGTGTTTGCAGCAGAGCTTTATGTGTGTACGCACGCATATAGCAGTACTGTCTGTGTATGCAGCAGGGCTTTGTGTGTGTACGCATGCATGTAGCAGGGTTGTAGGTATGAGGCAGAGTTTTGTGTGTGCATGCATGCATGTAGCAGAACTGTGTGTATGCAGGAGAGCTTTCTGTGTGCATGCACGCATGTAGCAGGACTGTGTGTGTATGCGGTAGAGTTTTGTGTGTGCATGCATATAGCAGGACTGTGTGTATGCCGCTGAGTATCGTGTGTGCAAACACACATGTAGCAGGACTGTGTGTGTATGCAGCAGAGCTTTGTGTGTGCATGAATGCATGTAGCAGGAGTGTGTGTACGCAGCAGAGCTATGTGTGTAGCACAACTGTGTGTGTATGTATATAGCAGAGCTGTGTGTATATACAGCAGAGCTGAGTGTGCATGTACTTTGCATGCAGTTGTGTATAATGTGTGTACTATAAAGCTGTATGTGTGTGATATACCTGCTGCAGAGAAACACTAAAGGCCGCTTTACATGCTGCGACATCACTAGCGATGTCGTGCGCGATAGCACCCGCCCCCATCGTGTGTGCGATATGTGGTGATCGCTGCCGTAGTGAACATTATCGCTACGGCAGCGTCACATGCACATACCTTTTCAGCGACGTCGCTGTGACCGCCGAACAATCCCTCCTTCAAGGGGGAGGTGCGTTCGGCGTCATAGCGACGTCACTGTTGCATCACTAAGCGGCCGCCCAGTAGTAGAGGAGGGGCGGAGATGAGCGGGCGGAAGATCCCGCCCACCTTCTTCCTTCCTCATTGCTGGCGGGATGCTGGTAAGGCGATGTTCCTCGTTCCTGCGGTGTCACACACAGCGATGCGTGCTGCCGCAGGAACGACAAACAACCTCGCTACTCACCTGTCAACAATTTTTGGTTTTGGAGCGACCTCTCCAATACCAACGATTTTTACCTCTTTTGCGATCGTTTTAGGTCGCTCCTTGGTGTCACACGCTGCGATGACGCTAACAGCACCGGATGTGCGTCACTAACACCGTGACCCCGACGATATATCGTTAGCGATGTCGCAGCGTGTAAAGCCCCCTTAACAATACATCTGTTTCCCCACTATTCTACACTAGTCCATTAGAATGACTACTATGTACCCCCTCTACTTCTTTACATCACCAGGAATGTTTTTATTAGTAGAAAATATGTTTTTCCTATTTTCCAATATCTATATATCTTATAATAAAGTGTGTCTGAAAAATATGGTAATTACTATTGGTCAAAACTAGCCAAAATCTCTGCTATTATTTATTATTGGTGTTCTAAAGGACTCCATACACATTAGATAAAAGTTACCTGAAGCCGCCAATTTCGGCATGATCGGCTGGCTGGCTGATTTGATGGGGGCCTCGTGACTGTCCCCCAACAGATGATATTGGGGAATGTAAGGATTCTCATGAACACGGGAGTGCTCGGCCGAGGGATCGGGGCAGATTGCTCGCTGACCTCCATCCAATGTGTATGGCCAGATCTACCCAGCAGTAAAGCCTGCTTTACATGCTTCAATTGCTTGTGCGATCGCATCCGCCCCCATCGTTTGTGCGGCACGGGCAATTTGTTGCCCGTGTCGCACAAACTTGGTAACCCCCGTCACACGTACTTACGTTCCAAACGACCTCGCTGTGGGCGGCGAACATCCTCTTCCTGAAGGGGGAGGGACGTTCGGCATCACAGCGACGTCATACAGCGGCCACCCAATTGAAGTGGAGGGGCGGAGATGAGCGGGACGTAAACATCCCACCCACCTCCTTCCTTCCGCCTTGCCGGCGGCCGCAGGTAAGCTGTGTTCATCATTCCCGGGGTGTCACATGGAGCGATGAGTGCTGCCCCGGGAACAATGAACAACCGGTACACAGAAGGACGTTCGATTTATTGAAAATGAGCGACGTGTCAACGAGCAACGATAAGGTGAGTATTTTTGCTCGTTCACACTCGCTCGTAGCTGTCACACGCTACGATATGTCAAACGATGCCGAATGTGTGTCACTAACGACGTAACCCCGACGACATATCGTTTGATATATCGTAGCGTGTAAAGCACGTTTTACACCTTACGATATCATATACGATATCGTATGCGATTGTACCCGCCCCCATCGTATGTGCGGCACGTTCAATTTGTTGACCGTGTCGCACAAACGATTATTTGCTGTCACATGTGTTTACCCTTCCATACGACCTCGCTGTGGGCGGCAAACATCCACTTCTTGGAATGGGAGGGACGTTCGGCGTCACAGCGACGTCACGCGGCAGCCGTCCAATAGAAGCGGAGGTGCGGAGATGAGCAGGACGTAAACATCCCGCCCACCTCCTTCCTTCCGCATTGCCTGCGGGAGCCGCGGTATGCAGGTAAGATCTGTTCATCGTTCCTGGGGTGTCACACACTGCGATGTGTGGTACCTCGGGAACATTGAACAATCCGACGTTCAATTTTAAGGAAATGCATGACGTGTATGCGATGAACGGTTTTACGTTCAATCGCAATCGCACATAGCTGTCACACGCTACAACACCACTAACGATGCTGAATCTGTTTCATTTACGACGTGACCCCGCTGACACATCGTTAGATTTGTTGTAACGTGTAAAGCGGGCTTAAGAACAGACAGCAGATGAGCGACAGGAACAAAAAATCATAACTCTGGTTGTATCTATGATTACCCAGCGTCATGTCAGACCTTCCATCAGCCGTATTCGTAATTAACCATGAATATTAATAGGATCTGTCTAGTTTTTGGCCTTCATGGCAGAAAGCAATAACGTTTCTCATTTACTGTAATCAGTGCTATGTGCAAGATCCATAAACCAAACATATGGAATAACGGATGGGGCTCTGCTGTTACAGCGCAGGCACAATTCAGGGGGTGGAGGAAAATCTGTTCCTTTTTTTGTACTAATATATTTAGATTTATTAGGAGCCATTGCTGCCTATTATATTCCATGGTTTAGATTTGACTTTTGCCTTGTTTGCACCACGGTTTATAATACTAGTAAATGAATGGATCCATTCACAGCTATTGTTCTGTATCAATCATTTTAACTATATGATGGGATTAAGTAAATGAAATATGTAAAATGTGGTATGTGCATTATGCACTGAGCAAGATGTTCTTCTCCTATCAGGATCTTACCGGCCGCTGGAAATGTGTGGTCAGGATGTTTCTGCAATGTCTGCCATTCCTCATCCGCCACCTGCTGTAACTCCTCAGATCCGGGGACGGGAGCACGCTTCAGCAGACCACCCGATACACGTCCCTCTAGAGAACTTTCTGCAGACCCTGGAGACCCCTGCGTCTAACCAAGGAGCAGGTACACCATGCATTCATCTCACTAAGTCACCTCGATTGTTCTATTAATAAAAAAAGAAGAAAAAATTATTATCTGGAAGTTTCTCGGTCCATCAGATGAGCTGACCATTGATACAACAAAAAAGAAAAGAATAAACTGGCTATAAAAGAAGATCGTTCATGACTTATACTAAAAGGATTTGTCCCACTACTATAACTAGGTGAAACATAATTAATGTTTACGCCAATGTGGTATCTAATAAGTTACTGTACTGTATAATCGTGATTTTACAGATATCTGGCAATCTTTGTCTTATTTATATACTAGAACGATGATCAGATATCGGATCTGTGTGGAGCAGCAACATATTCTGTAGTTCTGTACAGAGATTTAAAGGGACTGTATCGCCACTATCGCCTAAACTGTAGCTGTCCCAGTTGTGAACTGGGATTGCCCCCTCCAATCTGTCCAGTTTACATCTGTAGGGGCAGCCAGGCACCATTGTGTTGTAGTCCACAGCTGTGCTGCGAGTTCGAATTTAAAGGGGAGTCTGTCACCCCAAATTTACACTTTAAACTGATCACATAGCCTTAAGGCTACTTTACACACTGCGATATCGGTCCCGATATCGCTAGTGTGCGTACCCGCCCCCATCTGTTGCGCGACACGGGCATATCGCTGCCCGTGGCACACAACATCGCCCAGAGCCGTCACACATACTTACCTGTCCGGCGACGTCGCTGTGACCGGCGAACCGCCTCCTTTCTAAGGGGGCGGTCCGTGCGGCGTCACAGCGACGTCACTGAACCGCCGCCCAATCGCAGCGGAGGGGCGGAGATGAGCGGGACGTAACATCCCGCCCACCTCCTTCCTTCCGCATAGCGGCCGGGAGTCAGGTAGGGAGACGTTCCTCGCTCCTGCGGCGTCACACGCAGCCATGTGTGATGCCGCAGGAACGAGGAACAACCTCGTTACTGCTGAAGTAACGATAATTGGGAATGGACCCCCGTGTCGCCGATTAGCGATTTTTCACTGTTTTGCAACGATGCAAAATCGCTAATCGATGTCACACGCAACGGCATCGCTAATGCGGCCGGATGTGCGTCACGAATTCCGTGACCCCAACGACTCCGCATTAGCGATGTCGTAGCGTGTAAAGCCCGCTTAACAGCAGTTGAAGCAACAATAAAAATCATTCTTTTAATTATTTTTTAATCTGTTCCTCTCTCCCTCAACAAACTACTTTATTTTAATATGCAAATGAGGGTCCTCAAGGCATCCTTGGCGTAGCTAAATGCCTTACTGCACTGTTCTATCCACATATTTAGACTATGGCTACCTTTTTATATTGGTTGACAGCGCTAGATTTCCCAGAGCCATCACTATCTGAAGATAAACCTCTGTTATGTGATCTCTGTGCAGAAGCGAGAATACATGTCACTCTCTACTCGCTGCTGACATCACTCGACTTCACTGCTATCACTTGAAGGCAGGAGTGAGCACAAACATCACTCTCTACTCGCTGCTGACGTCACTCGACTTCACTGCTATCACTTGAAGGCAGGAGTGAGCACACACATCACTCTCTACTCACTGCTGACGTCACTCGACTTCACTGCTATCACTTAAAGGCAGGAGTGAGCACACACATCACTCTCTACTCACTGCTGACGTCACTCGACTTCACTGCTATCACTTGAAGGCAGGAGTGAGCACACACATCACTCTCTACTCGCTGCTGACATCACTCGACTTCACTGCTATCACTTGAAGGCAGGAGTGAGCACACACATCACTCTCTACTCACTGCTGACGTCACTCGACTTCACTGCTATCACTTAAAGGCAGGAGTGAGCACACACATCACTCTCTACTCGCTGCTGACGTCACTCGACTTCACTGCTATCACTTGAAGGCAGGAGTGAGCACACACATCACTCTCTACTCGCTGCTGACATCACTCGACTTCACTGCTATCACTTGAAGGCAGGAGTGAGCACAAACATCACTCTCCACTCGCTGCTGACGTCACTCGACTTCACTGCTATCACTTGAAGGCAGGAGTGAGCACACACATCACTCTCTACTCACTGCTGACGTCACTCGACTTCACTGCTATCACTTAAAGGCAGGAGTGAGCACACACATCACTCTCTACTCGCTGCTGACGTCACTCGACTTCACTGCTATCACTTGAAGGCAGGAGTGAGCACACACATCACTCTCTACTCGCTGCTGACATCACTCGACTTCACTGCTATCACTTGAAGGCAGGAATGAGCACACACATCACTCTCTACTCGCTGCTGACGTCACTCGACTTCACTGCTATCACTTGAAGGCAGGAGTGAGCACACACATCACTCTCTACTCACTGCTGACGTCACTCGACTTCACTGCTATCACTTAAAGGCAGGAGTGAGCACACACATCACTCTCTACTCGCTGCTGACGTCACTCGACTTCACTGCTATCACTTAAAGGCAGGAGTGAGCACACACATCACTCTCTACTCGCTGCTGACGTCACTCGACTTCACTGCTATCACTTAAAGGCAGGAGTGAGCACACACATCACTCTCTACTCGCTGCTGACATCACTCGACTTCACTGCTATCACTTGAAGGCAGGAGTGAGCACACACATCACTCTCTACTTGCTGCTGACGTCACTCAACTTCACTGCTATCACTTGAAGGCAGGAGTGAGCACACACATCACTCTCTACTCGCTGCTGACGTCACTCGACTTCACTGCTATCACTTGAAGGCAGGAGTGAGCACACATATCACTATCTACTCAGTGCTGACATTGGTAGACTTCATTGCTACGGTATCACTTGAAGGCAGGAGTGAGCACACACATCACTCTCTAGTCACTGCTGACATTACTCGACTTCACTGCTATCACTTGAAGGCAGGAGTGAGCACACACATCACTCTCTACTTACTGCTGACTTCACTGCTATTACTTCAGGGTAGGTTTCATCGCTCAAATCACTCTCTTCTTGCAGCTGACATCTCTTACTACACAGCTATAACCGAGCAATGACAACAGCAAGGAGAAAGTAATGTGTTTGTTAATTTCTGCGCTGATGTGATGTCGAGTGATGTCAGCAGTGAGGAGAGAGTGATGAGTCTTGTTCCTGCAAATGGTCAGTGTACACATAATGGAGTTTTACCTTCAGACAAACAGTAGTGGCCATAATCTTAAAAATTAGTAGAAACATTGCACAGAGGTATTTAGCCATTCTATGAGTGCACTGAGCACACTAATTTGCTTATTACAATAAAGTTAGTTTCCTCTGTTGCTTAAAAAAAACAAACTATCTTAAAACAAAAAGAATCTTTTGACTTTTACTGGCCTATTTACACAGGCTGATGGCTACTGTTTGGAACAGAACGTCGTTCTGTCACCATGCGACTTCATGTCATTGATAGAAAATTTCCTGTATACACAAAGTGATGTGCTGCCAACAAAAATTATTTTTAGAGCAAAAATTAAAAGAGGACAACATAATTTGGGGGGAAAAATTAAAAAAAGAGTAAAAAAAAAAAGTACGCACCCCAAATAAAATCTGCTCTGAAAAGGTTTATTCACCCAAAAACACTTAATATTTCATTCCAAATATTGGGTCTTTAGACTCTTTAACAAACCCCAATGCTTGACAAAGAACTGAAACATTACAGTGTCTTGAGGTAAATAAAAGCTTTTTAGAGATGCTTTTTTTTGGAGTGATATGTTTTTTTCCATCCTTACTAGATATGAGGTTCTTGGGCTTGGACCTGACGCTGCTGCAATGAAACCTTTTGTTAGGCCTCCTTCACACGTCCGTGAAAAACGTTCATGTTTTGCACGGCCGTGTTCAAGGTGCGTATGGCCCATCCATGTGCCGTGATTTTGGCACACTAGTGTCCACCATGTGATATTCAAGATAGCACACAGAGAGCAGCAACTTGTTACTCACCTGTCCCCGGTGCTGCTGTCCCGGTGCTGATATCTCAGGCGCTGCTGCTTCTGGGTCCGCGGTGCAGTGAATATGCAATGAGCATAATGAGCAGGACCCAGAAACAAGTGACAGCAGCACTGAAGACAGCAGTGCTAGAGACAGGTGAGTATAGAAAATAATTTTATTTTAAAGACATGTGTTTTCTCCGGTCACAGTGTCACACTGATTACATCAGTTCGTTGGTTCATGTGGCATCAGTGCTGCCTGAGAAAAACGGACTTGTCTCCGTGCGGAATACAAGTGCTTCATACAGACACACGGTCATTGTGAACACACTGATGTGTGCGCAGACCCATTGATTTTAATGGGTCTGCGTATGTCTGTGTCTCCGGTACGTATGAAAATGGATGTCTTTTGTACCGGAATCACTGACATGTGAAGGGGACCTTATAGGGATTTTCCTCGTGCTGCTTGACTTCGCATATAATGGTCTAATCATCCTTCAAATAAGCGCTCTGCTAGTTTGTCAGGAAATCCTCGACATTTTTACACTGGCCAATAATCAGGATTGAGCATTCTAAGGGGCACTTTGCACACTACGACATCGCAAGCCGATGCTTGCGATGCCGAGCGCGATAGTCCCCGCCCCCGTCGCAGCTGCAATATCATGGTGATAGCTGCCGTAGCGAACATTATCGCTACAGCAGCTTCACATGCACTCACCAGCCCTGCGACGTCGCTCTGGCCGGCAAACCGCCTCCTTATTAAGGGGGCGGGTCATGCGGCGTCATAGCGATGTCACACGGCAGGCGGCCAATAGAAGTGAAGGGGCGGAGGTGAGCGGGACGTAAACATCCCGCCCACCTCCGTCCTTCCGCATAGCCGGCGTGAGCCGCAGGACGCAGGTAGGCGATGTTCCTCGCTCCTGCGACTTCACACACAGCGATGTGTGCTGCCGCAGGAACGAGGAACAACATCGTAACATCGGTCCTTCCGAAATTATGGAAATGACCAATGCTACACCGATGATACGATTTGGACGTTTTTGCGCTCCTTAGTCGTATCAGAAAGGATTTACACACTACGATATCGCCTGCGACGCCGCATGTGCGTCACTTTCGATTTGACCCCACTGACATCGCAGCTGCGATGTTGTAGTGTGCAAAGTGCCCCTTAGGCTACGTTCACATTTCCGTTGTTTTGCATCAGTCACCTGCGTTGCTTAAAGCTTGTGACTGATGCGTTGTACAACGGGTGACAAGAAATGGAATTTCTTGTCATGAGAAAGCAGATTCCGTTGAGAGAGAGAACGATCAGCTGATCGCTCTGAAAAACCAGCCGCCGGGAGATCAGCTGATCGCTCTCAAAAGCCAATCATTTCAGTTTAAAACCTGTGTTGGGAGGAGGGGGAGGGGGAGGAAGAGAGAGAGAGGAACTGATTTTACCTGATTTCGGACATTCTGCTGGACATGCTGAGATTGCTCAGTAAAGCGTGACGGATTCCTGCACTGGAATCCGTTGCGTGACGCGGGATAATGGAATCCTGCACCATAGGCTTACATTATGCCTCCTGACGGATTCCAACGGAATCCTGTGGGGTACGGTTTTTTTCCGCAACAAAAATCGTTGCATGCTGCGTCTCTCCTGCCCGACGGTTAGTCAATAAATGACTGATGCGTCGCGCGGCGGATGCAACGCAGGGTCATCAATCACAATCCGCCGCTCATACAAGTCTATGGGAAACAACGGAATCCGCTAAACGGATTGCGTTGTTTATCAGAGCGGTGGATTGTGACTGATCCCAAACAACGGAAATGTGAACCTAGCCTTACAAATACTTATTCGCTGATTTTCAGCTCATTTAAAACCACCTCTGTTCTTCAATGGGGCTTACAAACTAATTTTCCTATCCCACACACATACAAGGACACTTATTAGGGAGCCATGCAATATATCAGTGTGTTTTTGAAGTGTGGGTAAAGTGTGGGTGGAAACTCACCAACATATGGAAAACATACAATCCCCATGCTAACGCTTGGAATCAAAACCTGGACAACACTGGAGGGATCATGCAGATTGTGTGCACAGCCTTGTTATGACCATTCATCTAATCTGAATAATCGTTCAAGGCAACATCATGGTTTTCTATATGCTGCATGCAATAAAAATTCTCCTTAACCGACATCTGTAAAGGGCCTTAGTTGGCTTAAAGGGCTTGTCCAGTTTAGATCCCATTCATATATATCTTTAGAGGATAGTAAATTAATTAAGTCTGGTCATCTCTTTATTTCTATCTTTATATTCTATTCTATTTATATGTGTTTATTTATCTGTGATTTCTTAATCACAGTGTAGCTAAGAGGATGGTTAGTACCTGCCCTGTATTATGCAGACTCATTGATTTGAATAGGCATAGTGCAATGCCTACTTTTCACTGCGGAGGCGCTGCGGGGGAAATAAAATCTTCCAGGTTTTGCCCTTCTGACAAGTAGGGACAGCTTAAAGTGAGGAACCCTTTAAACTGTTGGGGGCATCACACTGGAGAATACATAATGCAAGTAAACTACAGTACTATTTAATGATCAAGTAACTTTTTGAAAACTTTGTGGCATTAGGTGAAGAAGGGGAGAACAATGAGGAGATAAATCTGTTGGAGTATCCTTGGTTCCATGGGACACTGTCAAGAATAAAGGCTGCGCAGCTCGTACTCGCTGGTGGAAGTCGCAGTCATGGACTGTTTGTCATCAGACAAAGTGAAACGCGTCCAGGAGAGTATGTGCTTACTTTCAACTTTCAAGGCAAAGCAAAAGTAAGTGTGCTATGCAAAAATATGCTCCTCATAAAGTAATTGGTCACTTTTCCTACTTAGGACAAATTCATACATTCAGGATTCCATTATTATACCCACTGCTAATGCAAGTGAATGGAGTATTTTATATTTTGCTTCAGTGCAGAATAATTAATGCGCTTTAGGCTTTAAAGGGAAGGTGTTGTCAAAAAAAAAAATGTTTTCAATAACTTGAAAAATATAAAAGTATTAATGTTGTTATGTTTAAATAATATTATTTGTTTTTAATTGAGAAAAATATAAAAAAAATAAATAAAACTTTGATATTTTCCTCTCTTAAACACTAGGGGGAGCAGCTGCTGAAATCCTACTGTAGAGCTACTGTAGAACTAGCTCACATTACAACTACAGTAAAAGTGGGTGGAATCTGCTCTCCTGTGTGTGATGTCACCCCAAAATCTGGGTGTTTCCAAAAGAATAAAAGAGAATGAAGTTTAGGATCACAGTGCGGAGCCATTTTGTTGGTGGCCGCAAAGTGATCCTAATATGTCTAAAGTATCACTAAGGCCAGCTGCATAGTGCTCCACTGTATCCCAATGCCCCACTGACTGTATTCCAATGCCCCTCTCACTATTTCCCAATGACCCACTGACTGTTTCCCAAAGCCCTACTGACTGTATCCAAATGCCCCACTGACTGTTTCCATGCACTCACCTCAGACCTGCGCCTGTCCTGCCAGCCATCACAGTACATACCAGCAAGCACCGAAGGCCCAAGGTGAGCACACACGGGGAATGGGGGTGAGTGGCAGGGAAGCGGTGGAGTGAGCGGAGGAGTGAGAGGGGGGGTGAGCGGAGTGGGGAGCGGCAGAGTGTGGGGGGGGTAAGCGGCAGAGTGGGGGGTGAGCGGCAGAATGGAGAGCAGCACGCCAGGATCAGTTACGGTGCAATCACCGCTGCCTGGCACCGATACTCAGCCCATCCATCCCGGCAGGTGACAGGGGGAAAGTGGAGCACACAGCATATGCTGTGAGCTCCACAAAGATGGCGCTGATCTCCTCCCCCTGCTGTGATCTGGACAGCCCAGGAGGCTTGTCCAGATGACATCAGTCGCTGTTTCTCTGTTAAGTATAGGGGTCGGAGCTCGACAACGCTCTTCTATGCACAGGGGGATGCCATAAGAAGGTGAGTAACTGTCATTACACACAGCAAATCCAAGATGGCAGCCCCCAGTGCTTCAGTAAAACTAGACTTAAATAAAAACTAAATAAACAGTGAATTTAACTGTGTATTAAAAATACTTGATTTCATAATCACTATATTAATAAAAAAATAAAAGAAACGCGACACCTTACCTTTAAATTCCACATTTGCTCAGATTCTGTATGGAAAACAAATGTGCAGATCCGCATCAGAAATCCCAGTTTCTGCCTCAGATTTTAACTGCTGATTCTTTAAAGGGAACCAATCATCAGGATTTTCGTGTATAAGCTGCAGCCAGTGCAGTACTGGCACTATCATGCACAGTGTGTACATACCATTGGGGTGCAGCTCGGGTGTTTAGGCAGCGAAATCCAACTTTATAAAATTTGAAATTTCGTGCACTTTTTGATTGACGTGTGCACCTCTGTGTTAATATCCGGGCGTGTTATGCAGGAGTTCCCCGCCCCCCCACCAGCCTGTTCCTCCCTCTCTCATGATGTCCGGGCGGGTTATGCACGTGTTCCCCGCCCCCCTGCGCTGCCTGTTCCTCCCTCCCTCCGGCTGAATGTAAAATGCTAATCTTCAGAAACATGGCGCCGGAGTGGGCCTCAGCGCATAGCGCTTATCTCCGGCGCCATGTTTCTGAAGCCCGCATTACACAGCTTGGTGTCTGCAGACTGCAGAACAGCTGATCGGAGGACGCGATCAGCTGTAGCTATGATGACGTGCCGCCTCAGGACACCGGGCCAGGACAGGAGCCTGCCAGCGACATCGGGGGTCAGGTGAGGTAAGTTCACAATGGACTCACATGACCCCGTGACGGCAGTGCTGCGAGACCCGGTCACGGTAGTGATATCGGGTAGCACTGTCTTCACGGGGTCAGGTGAATGAAATTACTAGCACCTGTGATGTCATTGCCCCAGCAGGCACGCACACATTATACACACACATACACACAATATATATATATATATATATATATATATATATATATACACACACACACACTGCTGTGTGTGCGCCCCTGCGTTGACCTGGGCTCACCTTCTCAGTTCCAGGTCACTGCAGGAAAGCACTCACAGCTGTGTGTGTGTATAATGTGTGTATGCGCGTGTGTATAATGTGTGTGTGCGTGCGCGCGCGCGCGTGTATAATGTGTGCGTGCGCGCGTGTATAATGTGTGCGCGCGCGCGTGTATAATGTGTGTGCGCGCGCGCGCGCGTGTATAATGTGTGTGTGCGCGCGCGCGTGTATAATGTGTGTGCGCGCGTGTGTATAATGTGTGTGCGCGCGTATAATATGTGTGTGTGTGCGCGCGCGTATAATATGTGTGTGTGTGTGTGTGCGCGCGCGCGCCACTCTGCTGGGGCAATGACGTCACAGGTGGAAGTGAGGGGCTGCTCTCACAATCAATGGGGGACTTTTAGTTCTGCATTAAAGGGGTGGTTCACCCATTTTTTTTTTTTTCCCCAATGATCAGATGATATTGGATCCGGATTGGACGGCACGGGACCCTAACCCAGGATTACTGCGGAGGGGTGTTTATTTCAATAAAGATGGAGTCACTAATTGTGTTGTGTTTTATTTCTAATAAAAATATTTTTCTGTGTGTTGTGTATTTTTTTTTTTATCTATCATTACTAGAAATTCATGGTGGCCATGTCTAATATTGGCGTGACACCATGAATTTCGGGCTTAGGGCTAGCTGATAATATACAGCTAGCCCTAACTCCATTATTACCCGGCTAGCCACCCGGCATCAGGGCAGCTGAAAGAGTTGGATACAGCGCCAGAAGATGGCGCTTCTATGAAAGCGCCATTTTCTGGGGTGGCTGCGGACTGCAATTCGCAGTGGGGGTGCCCAGAAAGCTTGGGCACCCTTCACTGTGGATTCCAATCCCCAGCTGCCTAGTTGTACCCGGCTGGACACCAAAATTAGGCGAAGCTCACGTCATTTTTTTTTTAAATTATTTCATGAAATTCATGAAATAAAATAAAAAAAAAAGGGCTTCTCTATATTTTTGGTTCCCAGCCGGGTACAAATAGGCAGCTGGGGGTTGGGGGCAGCCCGTACCTGCCTGCTGTACCCGGCTAGCATACAAAAATATGGCGAAGCCCATGTCATTTTTTTTTTCTTTTTGGGTAAAAAACTGCATACAGTCCTGGATGGAGGATGCTGAGCCTTGTAGTCCCATGCATGACAAGTAACAGTGTGGATTTTGGCTAAGTTCACACACTGCGTCGTTTTATTTAAGCGGTGTTTTTGTGCGTTTTTTTGCGTCAAAAAAACCCAAAAAACCATACGTGGCAAACAACAGACGCGTTTTTACCGGGTTTTGGTGCGTTTTTTGCTCTGTGTTTTTATGCTTTTTTTTATCAGAGAAAGATTGTTGAAAGAAAAAAAAAAATAAAAAAGGTCTGAAGTAATTTCCTTCTTCAATATGTTCTTCATTCTCCACTAGTGTATGCAGGAGAGCATACAGCTGCAGAACTACAGGGCTCAGCATGCTCTATCCAGGACTGTATGCTGGAGGGAGAGGCAGGGGGAGCAGAACTACAAGGCTCAGCATCCTCCATTCACTAGTGTATGCATGAGAGCAGACAGCAGCTGCAGAACTACAAGGCTCAGCATCCTCCATTCACTAGTGTATACAGGAGAGCAGACAGCAGCTGCAGAACTACAAGCCTCAGTATCCTCCATTCACTAGTGTAAGCAGGAGAGAAGACAGCAGCTGCAGAACTACAAGGCTCAGCATACTCCATCCCGGACTGTATGCAGTTTTTTGCCAAAAAAGAAAAAAAAAATGACGTGGGCTTCGCCATATTTTTGTATGCTAGCCGGGTACAGCAGGCAGGTACGGGCTGCCCCCAACCCCCAGCTGCCTATTTGTACCCAGCTGGGAACCAAAAATATAGAGAAGCCCTTTTTTTTTTTTTTTTAATTATTTCATGAATTTCATGAAATAATAAATAAAAAAATGACGTGAGCTTCGCCTAATTTTGGTGTCCAGCCGGGTACAACTAGGCAGCTGGGGATTGGAATCCACAGTGCAGGGTGCCCATGCTTTCTGGGCACCCCCACTGCGAATTGCAGTCCGCAGCCACCCCAGAAAATGGCGCTTTCATAGAAGCGCCATCTTCTGGCGCTGTATCCAACTCTTCCAGCTGCCCTGATGCCGGGTGGCTAGCCAGGTAATAATGGAGTTAGGGCTAGCTGTATATTATCAGCTAGCCCTAAGCCCGAAATTCATGGTGTCACGCCAATATTAGACATGGCCACCATGATTTTCTAGTAATGATAAAAAAAAAAATAATACACAACACACAGAAAAATATTTTTATTAGAAATAAAACACAACACAATTAGTGACTCCATCTTTATTGAAATAAACCCCCCTCCGCAGTAATCCTGGGTTAGGGTCCCGCGCCGTCCAATCCGGATCCAATATCATCTGATCATTGGGGGGAAAAAAAAAAATGGGTGAACCACCCCTTTAATGCAGAACTAAAAGTCCCCCATTGATTGTGAGAGCAGCCCCTCACTTCCACCTGTGACGTCATTGCCCCAGCAGAGAGGCGCGCGCGCACACACACACATATTATACGCGCACACACACACATATTATACGCGCACACACACATTATACACACGCGCGCGCACACACACACATTATACACACGCGCGCACACACATTATATACACACACTATACACGCACACTATACACACACACACACACTATACACTATACACACACACACACACACACACTATACACACACACACACACACACACTATACACTACACACACACACTATACACACACACACACTATACACATACTATACACACACACTACACATACACGCGTGCGCGCACACACATTATACACGCGTGCGCGCACACACATTATACACGCGTGCGCGCACACACATTATACACGCGTGCGCGCACACACATTATACACGCGTGCGCGCACACACATTATACACGCGCGCACACACATTATACACGTGCGCGCGCACACACATTATACACGCGCGCGCGCACACACATTATACACGCGCGCGCACACACATTATACACGCGCGCACGCGCACACACATTATACACACGCGCGCGCACACACATTATACACGCGCGCGCGCACACACATTATACACGCGCGCACACACATTATACACGCGTACGCGCATACACACATTATACACACACACAGCTGTGAGTGCTTTCCTGCAGTGACCTGGAACTCAGAAGGTGAGCCCAGGTCAACGCAGGGGCGCACACACAGCAGTGTGGGTGTGTGTATATATATATAGTGTGTGTATGTGTGTGTGTATAATGTGTGCGTGCCTGCTGGGGCAATGACATCACAGGTGCTAGTAATTTCATTCACCTGACCCCGTGAAGACAGTGCTACCCGATATCACTACCGTGACCGGGTCTCGCAGCACTGCCGTCACGGGGTCATGTGAGTCCATTGTGAACTTACCTCACCTGACCCCCGATGTCGCTGGCAGGCTCCTGTCCTGGCCCGGTGTCCTGAGGCGGCACGTCATCATAGCTACAGCTGATCGCGTCCTCCGATCAGCTGTTCTGCAGTCTGCAGACACCAAGCTGTGTAATGCGGGCTTCAGAAACATGGCGCCGGAGATAAGCGCTATGCGCTGAGGCCCACTCCGGCGCCATGTTTCTGAAGATTAGCATTTTACATTCAGCCGGAGGGAGGGAGGAACAGGCAGCGCGGGGGGGCGGGGAACACGTGCATAACCCGCCCGGACATCATGAGAGAGGGAGGAACAGGCTGGTGGGGGGGCGGGGAACTCCTGCATAACACGCCCGGACATTATCTGCAGAGGTGCACACGTCAATCAAAAAGTGCACGAAATTTCAAACTTTATAAAGATGAATTTCACTGCCTAAACACCCGAGCTGCACCCCAATGGTATGTACACACTGTGCATGATAGTGCCAGTACTGCACTGGCTGCAGCTTATACACGAAAATCCTGATGATTGGTTCCCTTTAAAAATATATGTATTTCCTGTAGGTAAATCCTTAGCGTGTGAGTGCAGCCATAAGGGGGCTTTACACGGTAGCGATATCGCTAGCAATTTCTAGCGATATCGAGCGTGTAAGTACCCGCCCTCGTTGCGCATGCGATTGTTTGTGATCGCTGCCGTAGCGAACATTATCGCTACGGCAGCGTCACACGTACTTACATGGTCGGCGTCGTCGCTGTGACTGCTGAACAATCCCTTCAAGGGGGAGGGACGTTCGGCATCACAGCGACGTCACCGCAACGTCACTAAGCGGCCAGCCAATCAAAGCGGAGGGGCGGAGATGAGCAGGACGTAACATCCCGCCCACCTTCTTCCTTCCGCATTGCGGCCGGTGGCAGATAAGGAGACGGTCCTCGCTCCTGAGGTGTCACACACAGCGATGTGTGCTGCCGCATGAGCGATGAACAACATGGATAAACAACCCTTACCGATTTTTGAGTTTGGGACGACCTCTCCATGGTGAACGATTTTCACCATTTTTGAGGTCGCTTAAGGTCGCTGGTCAGTATCACACGCTGCGATATCGTTAATGACGCCGGATGTGCGTCACTAACAACGTGACCCCGACGATAAAACATTAACAATATCGTAGCGTGTAAAGCCCCCTTTAGTCTACATTCACATGAATTATTTACGAGCTCACTGTCACACTGGGTAGGCATTAGGTAGGGAATGAATGGAATGGATGGAGTGAGTCAACCCCACTGAGGAGGAACTGCAACAACAACAAAGTTTCTCCAGATGACTCTAAAGCCTGCTTTACACCTTACAATTAGGTGTGCGATCTCGTATGAGATGTGACACGCCCAGGTCGCATATGCGATTGAATGAGATTGCACGTAGGTCGTTCATTTGCTGTCATACGAGCGTTAGTAGTCTATGTTAAATTGATCAATTTTGTGTGCGATCCTTTAGATCATGTGTTCTGTGACGTATGCATTGGGCACCCTTTTTTTTTTTTTTTTTTATTTATTGACTTGCCAAGCGTGTGTAATGTGTAGGGATGCGTTTTTACTATGTCATCTGCCATTCAGCTCTGCTACATGGCCGCTGACAGCAGCCACAGACAGCCATGTAGCAGAGCTGAATGGCAGATGACAGCAGACACAGACAGAGCCGCACTGTCAGAATGAGCAGCCCTCTCTCATACTCACCGATCCCCGGCTCTGCACGGCATTCACACTGCTCCGGCGACTTTTTCTGTTTTGAAAAAGCCGGCCGCCCATTAAACAATCTCGTATTCCCTGCTTTCCCCGCCCACCGGCGCCTATGATTGGTTACAGTGAGACACGCCCCCACGCTGAGTGACAGGTGTCACACTGCACCCAATCAATTTTTTCGGGCGTGTGTGTGTTTATTTACTGTAATTTACAGATTAATCATGGAAGGTGTCTCATAGACGCCTGACATGATTAATCTAGGACTTATTGGCAGCTATGGGCTGCCAATAACTCCTTATTACCCCGATTTGCCAACGCACCAGGGCAAATCGGGAAGAGCCGGGTACAGTCCCAGAACTGTCGCATCTAATGTATGCGGCAATTCTGGGCGGCTGTTGGCTGATATTGTTAGGCTGGGGGGCTCCCCATAACGTGGAGCTCCCCATCCTGAGAATACCAGCCTTCAGCCGTATGGCTTTATCTGGCTGGTTTTAAAATTGGGGGGGACCGCACGCCGTTTTTTTTAATTATTTAGTTATTTATTTCACTGCACAGTATAGACACGCCCACCGGCTGCTGTGATTGGGTGCAGTGTGACACCTGTCACTCAGCGTGGGGGAGTGTCTCACTGTAACCAATCATAGGCGCCGGTGGGCGGGGAAAGCAGGGAATACGAGATTGTTTAGTGGGCGGCCGGCTTTTTCAAAACAGTAAAAGCTGCCGGAGCAGTGTGAACACCGTGCAGAGCCGGGCCGGGGATCGGAGATCGGTGAGTATGAGAGAGGGGGTAAGAGGGATAGACTGACATGGACAGAGAGAGAGGGACAGAGATAGTGACGGACTGACAGAGATTAGCGAATGACAGACATTGTGAGGCGCTTCAGAACGCAGCTTTTCAGCTGCGCTCTGAAGCAGACCTTTTTTAAGCTGCAGTGCAGAGCGCACACCTGCACACATAGCCTCAGACATCAAAATCGTATGAGGGATGTCACACGTTTCAATTGACTAGGTTCATACAACAAAACGTCCAATGTATGAGGAATAAACGACGTGTATGCGATCACCGTATTTTCGTTCAATCTTGATTGCACGTAGGTGTCACACGCAAATACGTCACGAACGATGCAGGATGTGCGTCACTTACAACTTGACCCCGACGACGGATTGAAAGATTTATTGAAGCGTGTAAAGCAGGCATAAAGGGGGCTTTACACGCTATGACATCGCTAATGCGAACTCGTTGGGGTCACGGAATTGGTGACGCACATCCGGCCGCATTAGCGATGCCGTTGTGTGTGACACCTATGAGCGATTTTGCATCGTTGCAAAAACGTGCAAAATCGCTCATCGGTGATGTCGCGGGCGGAGGAGGGGATGCCGCGCTCTCCCACTGCTCGGGTCCGGCTGCCGCTGCGGCTGCTGCGGCCTGCTGCTGCCGCTGCTCGGTGGCTCGTGCGATGGGCTGGATCCCGGGGACTCGAGCGGCGCTCCTCGCCCATGAGTGAAAGGGGATTGGGTTTTGGGATAGTTTATTGTCCGTGACGCCACCCACGGTTGTGGTGATTAAGTGGACACCACCGCTGCTCTGTCTGGGGAGCCCGGGAGTGATGGTGTTGAGCAGCCAGTTGTTGATTTGCCCCTCCGTGGGTAGGGGTCTTGGTGCTCCCGGGGCCCAGTGATGGGGTTGGTATGGTGGACAGGCGGGTAGGGGGCCTGTGGAGGTGCAGGGGCGCAGGGGCAGCGCTGTGCCGCACGGCACGGAGGTACTCACTCAGCCAGTAAACACGACACAGTTCTCGGTAAACAAACGGCTGGTTGGACGGGTCCCTCGGACGGTTACGGTGCTGCTGTTCCCTGCAGTTAGCGGTGACGGTCTCTTCCCTGCACCTATGTAAAGTCTGTTGATAGCGATGGGTCCCCACCGGTTACCCACTCCTCGGCTTCAATCTGGGCCGAAGGAGCCCTACTTTGCCCGCAGGCGCTGGCCCTGGAAAACTGGTGCCCTGGCGGTGGCGGTGTCTCCCCTTCACGGTCGGGCTGTTGCCTTCAATCGGGACTTGGTTGTTAGGAGACAGAGGTCCCCTTCACTGACGGATTTAGCATATTATGGCGACTCCTAGCCTTGCCGGGATCCGAAAGGCCCCTGCCCTGGTGCTGACTGTTCTTCGTATACTGCTCCGGTACCGCCGGGTCACCACCCGTCCGCGGTCCTTCCAGCAGCCTCCAAACAGTCCCCCTGCAGACTATCACCGCCGTCTGCTGACCTTGCTGTCACAGTCCGGGGCACACACCCGGACCAACTTCAGGCTTGCTGAACTGTCACTTTCTGTCGCCACTCTTACTGTCCTCCTTTACCACTTCACTGTTTACTCCTTCACTTCCCTAGCTCGACTCTGTTCTGCCTGGTTCTCCCGCCTCCAGGGCTGTGAACTCCTCGGTGGGCGGAGCCAACCGCCTGGCCCACCCCCTGGTGTGGACATCAGCCCCTGGAGGAAGGCAACAAGGATTTTGGGTTAGCTTGGATGTACCTGCAGGGAATGTAGGGTGCATGTGATGTTGTGACCTGTGACCCCTGGCTTGCCCAGGACGTCACAGGTGACATGGGGGTCCATTCTCAAAAATCGTTACTGCAGCAGTAACGAGGTTGTCCCTCGGTCCTGCGGCAGCACACATCGCTCCGTGAGACACCGCAGGAACGAGGAAGCTCTCCTTACCTGCTTCCCGGCCACAATGCGGAAGGAAGGAGGTGGGCGGGATGTTACGTCCCGCTCATCTCCGCCCCTCCGCTTCTATTGGACGGCCGCTCAGTGACGTCGCTGTGACGCCGCACGGACCGCCCCCTTAGAAAGGAGGCGGTTCGCCGATCACAGCGACGTCGCCGGGCAGGTAAGTACGTGTGACGGGCCTGGGAGATGTTGTGCGGCACGGGCAGCGATTTGCCCGTGTCGCACAACAGATGGGGGTGGGTACCCACACTAGCGATATCGGGACCGATATCGCAGTGTGTAAAGCCCGCTTAAGCCGACTGCTTGCAGTGAAGACTTGTTAAAGGTATTAAAGCTATCACCAGCACAGACCACAAGGGAATGAGGGTTTTTAAAGAGAACCTGTCACCAGTTTTTTCCCTATTAAACCAAAAGTGTCACCTTCTGCAGCTGCTGGGCTGCATTCTAGGAAGGTGCACCTTGTTGCTCGCCCCCCCTTGCAGACCCCTAAAAGAACTTTATAAAATCTTACAGTTTCCTATGCAAATGAGTATGGTTGGCCAGATGTGCGGGCTCTAATTCGGCTCCTGTCCACCCTCCTGTCGCTGTTCACCTTCCCCCAGTCATGATTAACTTGGATGAAGCCGCCCCACGCTGCTGGAGTCTCGCGCAGGCGTTTTTCGCTGTGCCCTTATCGGGGCGCTGAGCATGAAGTTTCCCTCACGCGAGCGCCGGTGATGTAGTTGGCCCAGTGTGCAGCAGCGTGATGAGGTCATGACCCTGTGACCTCATCACACTGCAGCAAGCAACGCGGAGGTGGTGAAGAAACGGCATCCAGCGTTGAAAGGTAAGCGCTCCGTGAACTCAAGATTGCCGGGGGTAGTTGTGATGTTAGTCCCTGCCTTGCTACAGCTGGATGTGCGTTGGAGGATGCACATCCAGCTGAAATGTGCTACCACTTTATAACATGGGAATAGCACATTTACTATTAACCTTTTATTATTGATACAATGAAAAGGCTTTTGAATTAATAATTGTACAAGTTTTCATTGTTCTTCCTTTTTTTTTTCTCAGCACCTGCGATTGTCTTTGAATGAGAATGGTCAGTGTCACGTACAGCATCTGTGGTTCCAGACTATATTTGATATGCTGAAACACTTTCACTCCCATCCAATACCTCTAGAATCGGGAGGCTCTGCAGATATCACTTTGCGCAGTTATGTTGTTGCACAGAACCCATCATCCGGTAAGACTTGCTTGTCTGCTTTACAGTAACCCTCTAGGAAAAAGCTGAAACATCTGCTATGGCATGGCTTCCTCACCACAGTAGTCTCTCCAGCTCCCAAAGAGCAGCTGTCATCAGCGGCCTGGGAACCGGTACAAGAAACTACTCTTTACATGTACATTGTGGAATTGCTTTGAGTTATTCTTGTATTTCTGTTCCTATCTTATGTCACCTTATTTAGTACGGACAGTAAAGGGTGCCTTACATGCTGCGACATCGCTAGCAATTGCTAGCAATGTCGTGAGCGTTAGCACCTGCCCCCGTCGTTGGTGCAATATGTGGTGATCGCTGCCGTAGCGAACAGTATCGCTACGGCAGCGTCACACGCACATACCTGTTCTGCGACGTCGCTGTTGATGCCGAACAATCCCTCCTTCAAGGGGGAGGGGCGGAGATGAGCAGCCGGAACATGCCACCCACCTCCTTCCTTCCTCATTGCCGGTGGACGGAGGTAAGGAGATGTTCGTCGCTCCTGCGGTGTCACACGTAGCGATGTGTGCTGCCGCAGGAACGAGGAACAACCTCGCTACTGACCAGACAACGATTTTTGGTAAAAGAACAACCTCTCATATACTGTCTCTTGCGATCGTTTAAGGTCGCTCCTTGGTGTCACACGCTGCGATGTCGCTAACGGCGCCGGATGTGCGTCACAAACACCATGACCCCGACAATATATCGTTAGCGATGACGCAGCGTGTAAATGGCCCTTTACCTCAGTGATTCCAAACTAACAGGCCAAGGACCACATTCATGGGTGTAAGTACATTGTTTAAAGTCAGCTTCTTCCCCATAATTGTGATCATATAAGAATGCATAGTAAAAAAAAACCCACAAATATACAGAGGAACCTTGGTTTACGAGAACAATCCGTTCTGGGAGTGTGCTTTTAAACCAATTTACTCATCTAGCAAAGCAAGATTTCCCATAGGAAATAATGCAAGCTCAGACAATTCGTTCCACAACTTGTACAATGTCCCCTATTGTGCCATTCCACACACACACACACACACACAATGCTCACCTTACCCTCCGTTCCCTCGCCGGCCTCCTGGTTCTTGTAGTCCGCAGGTGCAATATGTGTATCGGGTAGCCATTGCGATGATGCAGGAGCTTCCGCTGTCAGCGTCAACGTCATACGCAGGAGCTGCTACCTTTGAGAAGCGTTGACAGTGGAAGTTCCTCCATCATCGCGATGGTTACCCGATATAAATACTGTACCTGCGGACTACAAGAACCAGGAGGCCGGCGAGGGAACGGAAGGTAAGGTGAGCATAATATGTGTGTGTTTGTGTGTGTTTGTGCGTGTTTGTGTAGACTGCAAGAGCGGGTCAGAGGGCGGTGAAAGTACGGAACCGGAAGTGTGTGCGGTGAGTATTTGCTTGTACAGCAAAGATTACTCGTAAACTGAGTTACAAATTTACAGCAAGCTTTGCTTGCATAGCGAAATACTCGCACACCATGGTACTTGTAAACTAAGGTTCCACTGTATACACAAATACTGTATATATATTTATATACAGTAACAATCAAAATGATTCATCCAAATTAGATTTATTAGCAAAATTGTCAAACTTGTGTTGTTTGCAGTAAATAAAAATGACAAAAGCAATTTAAATCCTCATCAAAACTAATATAGCAAGTGGAGCTCTAAAACCTAAATATGCTGAAGATCATATAAATAAGTCTCAGAAATTTTGGGATTCTGTTCTGTGAAGCAATTATTGGATTAGTGGTATATCTGAAGGAGGAAAAATCAAGCATACACCACCATGCGTACAGTTAGGCATGGTGGTAACTCACTGATGTCTATAGTGAAGCTTGGTAGTGGCTCATTGATTGCTATAGTAAAGGTTGATGGTGGCTCAGTGATGTCTATAGTAAAGGTTGATAGTGGCTCAGTGATGTCTATAGTAAAGGTTGGTGGTTGGCTCAGTTTTGTCTATAGTAAAGGTTGGTGGTGACCCATTGATGCCTATAGTAAAGTTAGGTGGCAGCTCAGTGATGCTCTGTGGCTTCTATGCTTTTTCTTACACTGAAAACCTTCAGAGTGCAGAGGGCAAGATTGATTCACTGAAGTATCATGAAAACCTAGGAGAAAATATCAAGTTTTCTGTGAGGGAGCTGATTCTTGGAATCTTCCGACGGGACAATGATCCCAAGCATACCTCATAGTACACCAATGATTTGTTTCATACGAGTCCTTGGGGATTCTAGAGTGATTGTCACAAACACCTGACTTGAGCCTCACAGAAAATATTTGGCAGTATTTGAAGAAGGCGGATACAGAACACAAACTCAAAGGGGTTGTCCACTACTTGGACTTCTCCTTGTTCGCCCCCATAAAAATATATAAGCCTATACTCACCTCCGGTACCGGCCCGGTTCAAGGGCTGTCTAAAGCCATATTCCTGTGCCCACGTGACATTGTTATGACTCTCGGGCTCTACAACCAATCAGTGCCGGCTTCCTTCTCCTCACCTTCCGATGTTTGAGCAGGAAGTTAGCGCAGTGCTCACATGCTGCTCAAATGTCTGAAGGCGAGGGAGACAGATGCTGGGCGCTGATTGGTCATGGGGCCCGTGTGTCATAACATGCGCAATGAGTAGGGGTTATCCAATTAGTGGACACCCCCTTTAAGAACATTAGTGAACTGGAGGTCATTGCCGATAAATAATAAGCTAAGATTTCTCAGGAACGCTGCCAGATACTGAAATCTGGTTATATGTCATATTTACAGCAGGTGATAACAGCCACAATGGCTCTAATAAGTACTAAAGACATTTGTTATAAAAGTAATGACTTATTCTGGGACTGCAGCAGTCATTAAAGTGGCATTATCTGTTGAATTTGGACAAATCACTTGGTGTGAACTATTTATATTGTTCCTGTTTCATTAGTTTATTGCAAACATCAGAAAGTTTTTAAATTTTGCTAATAAATCTAATCAGCTAATTTGAAGTGGGGGTTGAATAATTTTGTTTCCAACTGTGCAAACTATTATTTGTTAACCCAGTCTTTTATTCTTTTTAAGAACCTGGACCTTCTGGTGTTGGTTTCCAGCAACAAATCTGCAGAACTGAAACTCAATCCCAACACTACTTCTCGAGTTCTGGTGGAACAAACATCCAACCTGTTACTCCGCCAGAAAACTCATCTTCCACTACCCACCCAGCATATCACAGAGTGGAAGGGACTCTCGGTACCAGAAGCCGAAGCAACAGTGCTGAGCTTTTGCTGGAATCATCAAATGGAAGCACAGAGGACTACCATGAAAGTGATGGGTCTCGGAGTAGGACAAGGGCTGTCGAAAATCAATATTCTTTTTACTGAAAAATACCATTTTAAATCACAGCACTAATAGTTTTCCATATTTCTATTTAGAGTAAATTTAGTTGATTATTATTAGTAAACCATTTGATATTTTAAGAAGCCAAACCAGTAACAGAACCCAAACTTGTGCTATGGAATCCAGTGGCAGAGGCTGCCATTAATCCACCGCCACAGGCTGGCATTAATCTGCCATTTCATCTGTTTGAAATCTAGTTGTAAGTAAAGTTGGCTACAGATTATTGAATACTAGATTAAGCATGAAGATTCTAAGGACCCTTTCACACTGCGTTCCGATCTCTATTCAATGGTCCCGTCGGGGCTTCCGCCCGATTCCCCGCAGACTGGGTTTCTGACATATGCGCCGATGGGGTTATTGACTATAATGGTGCAGATGGAGTCACCGTGTGCTCTGTCGTGCACCATTTTCGAAATATACACTTACTGGAGGCGTATACTCCCGAAACTGATGCACATGGTGAATCCATCTGAACCATTATAGTCAATGGCCCCGTCAGTTCATATGTTTGAAACCTGTTTCATGAGGGGTTCAGACGGAAGCCTCGATGGGACCACTGAACAGAGATCGGAACGCAGTGTTAAAGGGGCCTAAAGCAGCAGTGTCCATGGACATAAGACTGTAACCACGTGAACTTTTCCTTACTACCAAGATCCTCCCCCGTCTCTTATTCTGAACAGTAGGTCCAGCACGACGGTGGTAATGGCATGGTGCACGCATGGCATTATGCCAGGTGTACTAATCAGACGAGGTGCCAGGTGTCCAACATGTAGGAGGCGGTTAGCAGGGCTCTGATCCGGTGGCCACAGAGTATCAATGTGTCTTCTGTACCAGGGTCTTGCTAATCATTTTGATCTACTGCATAACTGGATACATATAATATAAATGGGTGTATTATGTGTTGAACATGGGTATTGGGTTCTGCTCACATAATTCCAGTCCTTATCAGAATGGCTAAAACATTGTTTCCCTGAAAATAAGCCCTAGCCAGAATTTTTGACCTTTTTGGAGTATGCTTAAAGTACGAGCCTTAGCGCACAAAAAATAAATATAAGACACTGAACACGGTACTTGTATTTTGCAAGTTTGGGAATATAATAATAGTGTCAGTAATAGTGTCAGAGACCTTCAGCTGCTGCCACGGGCCCCATGTTGGAAACCCCTGTCCCCGCCATGTTTCTTTCATTTTGATTTACATCCAATGACTCAGAATACCCAGCTTTAAAATTCCTCATTTCCTATAGCAGAAGCACAAAGGTGCACAGCACAATTCACACTTGCATGACTTAGGTAACAAGTATGACTATAAACACTGGCTACCGGTGACTCCGGCAGCTGCACAGCGAATGGCCACAACTTCCATCTAATTCTACGCCAGACATTTAAGTTGTACTAAAAGCGCAGTCCAGTGCGTTCACCACCATCTGTATTGACGATTCAAGAGCATTGGCCATTGTCATAAACACCCCATTGAAGATGATGGAGATTGTAGTCTTCATAGAAGAGGCACATGCCCTCTGCAATAGAAATTGGATTATTAGAATTTCATCCAAATGCTTCATGTTACTTAGTGTTGTGTTAGTATTCATCAGACAGCACAAGTCTCCTTATATCTCCAGCCTCAGCCAAATTAGCTCCAGCAGGGTCTCCATGGGTCGGGGGTAATTGAGCAGATATACGTCTAGTCCCTGCACTGTTCTTCTAAAGTACAGGATGAATTTGTAATAAATGCTTATGTTTATTCAAGTGTACTCCAATTATAACACTACTGTCCATAATGCAATAATGTAACTGTGATGAGAGGTTTTGTCATATATTCAGGTTCCCCACAGGTTCACTGTAAAATCTCCAGGGAGGCAGAGAGGAGAAAGATTTTCAGCTCACTGAGATATCACGTTAAATTTGCTGCCCATAGAGGTCTATGGAGTGAGAAGAGCGATGAGAGGCAGGGAGATACCCTGACAATGCCACTTCTAGTAACTTTTCTATATCAACCCAGGGAAAGATTGACAGCAACACAGCTTATGACCATTATATAATGTCCTCCTCCATGCTACTGCTGTTTTTGTATATGGGAGATAGACATAGGGGACAGGATCTCCTTTTGTCTTGTGTCTAGCACATAGAAGACATCTTAACAGATATTTTTATGAGTGACCAGTGGAGGATGCAATGTTCAAGATAATCTGCCACCAACTGTTTGTCCCTACATCATACTGCTCTCAAATTACATGGCAGAGACCCTGATCCCAGCGACATGTCACTTGTTGGGCTGCTTGCTGCAGTGTTGTTAAAATCACTAACATATCTAGAGAAAAAGACATGAACGACACATCTAAAAAAACAGACTTTGATCTAATGCCGCTAGGCAAAAATGTATATATAGTGCCTTTTGAAAGTATATGGCCCCCTTGAATTTTTCAACCTTTTCCCACATTTCAGGCTTCAAACATAAAGATAAAAATTTTAATGTTATGGTGAAGAATCAACAAGTGGGACACAATTGTGAAGTTGAACGAAATTTATTGCTTATTTTA
This sequence comes from Anomaloglossus baeobatrachus, assembly GCF_048569485.1. NCBI lineage: Eukaryota > Metazoa > Chordata > Amphibia > Anura > Aromobatidae > Anomaloglossus > Anomaloglossus baeobatrachus. The sequence continues at coordinate 125,777,192 of NC_134354.1, forward strand.
AACTTTTGTAAAAAATAATAAACTGAAAATTGGGTCGTGCAATATTATTCATCCCCTTTACTTTCAGTGCAGCAAACTCACTCCAGAAGTTCATTGAGGATCTCTGAATGATCCAATCTTGTCCTAAATGACTGATGACGATTAATATAAGCCACCTGTGTGTAATCAAGTCTCCGTATAAATGCAGCTGCTCTGTGATAGTCTCAGAGTTCTGTTTAAAGCACAGAGAGCATCATGAAGACCAAGGAACACAACAGGCAGGTCCGTGATACTGTTGTGGAGAAGTTTAAAGCCGGATTTGGTTACAAAAAGATTTCCACAACTTTTAAACATCCCAAGGAGCACTGTGCAAGCGATCATATTGAAATGGAAGGAGTATCATACCACTTCAAATCTACCAAGACCCGGACGTACCTCAAAGATTTCATCTCAAATAGGGAGAAGACTGATCAGAGATGCAGCCAAGAGGCCCATGATCACTCTGGATGACCTGTAGAGATCTACAGCTGAAGTGGGAGAGTCTGTCCATAGGATAACAATCAGTCGTACACTGCACAAATCTGGCCTTTATGGAAGATTGGCAAGGAGAAAGCCATTTCTCAAAGATATCCATAAAAAGTGTTGTTTAAAGTTTGCCACAAGCCACCTGGGAGACACCAAACATGTGGAAGAAGGTGCTCTGGTCAGATGAAACAAAATCAAACTTTTTGGGCACAATGCCAAACAATATGTTTGGCGTGAAAACAACACAGCTCATCCCCCTGAACACCGCATCCCCACTGTCAAACATGGTAGTGTTAGCATCATGGTTTGGGCCTGCTTTTCTTCGACAGGGAAGATGGTTAAAATTGATGGGAAGATGGATGGAGCCAAATACAGGACCATTCTTGAAGAAAACCTGTTGAAGTCTGCAAAAGACCTGAGACTGGGACGGAGATTTGTCTTTCAACAAGATAATGATCCCAAACATAAAGCAAAATGTACAATGGAATAGTTCACAAATAAACGTATCTAGGTGTTAGAATGGCCAAGTCAAAGTCCAGACCTGAATCCAATCGCAAATCTGTGGAAAGAGCTGAAAGCTGCTGTTCACAAACGCTCTCCATCCAACCTCACTCAGCTCCAGCTGTCTGCAAAGGAAGAATGGGCAAGAATTTCAGTCTCTCGATGTGCAAAACTGATAGAGACATACCCCAAGTGACTTGCAGCTTTAATCGCAGCAAAAGGTGGCGCTACAAAGTATTAACTTAAAGGGGTCGAATAATATTGCACACCCCAATTTTCAGTTACTTATTTTTTAAAAACAGTATAAAATAAGCAATAAATTTCATTCAACTTCACAATTGTGTCCCACTTCTTGTTGATTCTTCACGAAAAATTTTTTTTATCTTTGTTTGAAGCCTGAAATGTGGGAAAAGGTTAAAAAAATTCAAAGGGGCCAAATATTTTCGCATGGCACTGTACCTGAACATGAGGTTCTTGGTTTAACATTCTGATCAGACTGTAGACTGTATGAAGCCCACTGCAACGGAACGGTGAACCTCTGAGTAGGTCCCTAATTTGTTTGAAGCTTTAAAAGGTGCGGAGCCATGCCCCAACTACTCTCGCAGCAACAATGTACCAGCAGGGCAGGTGACCTGTTGCCTCACAAGATCTATACTGCAAGGCTGAGCCCCATGACTCCAAGCCACAGCACTCCACCAACCCAAAACCACCACAACAATGGTCGCCACACAGCACCAGCACACTGTGAAAGGAGATGGAAGAAATGACCTTAAACAAGCTCCCAGTGTGTGAACTGAAATAAAAAAATGCAGAACCCCTCTTTGCAGTCTTATTTGAAAAAATCACTGTTATGTATGTCTGCTGACTTTTGTATAACCCCGCCCACACCACTGATTGACAGCTTTCTGCCTATGCACAGTATACACAGAAAGCTGCCAATCAGTGATGGGGACTGAGTTGCACAGAGCAGGAGAACTACATGGCACAAGACACCTAGTTCTCTAATGATAATCTCCTGCTGATAAAACACTAATGTTACTGAAACTACAAGCAGCCTGAAAAGTGACACCGCTGGAATTATGGGCTCTGTCTCTACTTTATGCAGATGTTAGATTATATAGCAAAAACTTACTTACCGATCCCTTTAAGAAGTTTGGATTAATGAAAAAATAAGTATTTTTCTATAATAAGAAATTATACTTTTTCTTATCTTTGCTTTTAGTATTGATTTACATCAAGTTGTTTTATAATTGGATGTACACTTACATGGCTTTATGGTCATATTGACAATCAATATCCATGGAGAGATAAATCAGGGCATAAAAGGACAATTTCCAGCTTTTCCATTCACAAGAATGATCTCTCTGCTGCATTTGAAATAAAAATGTGACCTGTCTCTATAAATTGGAGACCAGTCAGGAGCAGAGGTATATGGGCTCAAACGTCAGATGCTTTTCATAAAACATAGGTCATTTTAGTAATCTGCTCTGCATTAAACAAATGATAAGAATATGTTAAATCTTCATCTTGTTAATATTTGGTTATAGCACAAAAACAGAGATTCATAAATTAATATTGTGACCTTGACCACATTAAAGTTTTGATCTAAAGCTCTAATTTAGGATATTTACACTTTAAATGTTTCAGAGTTGCGGAATAATATTAGTTGTCTTATTTTGTACAGCTAAATATGGAGAAGGGGACAGAATGAATGGTTAGGGTGATAAATTCTTCAAGAGAGCAGAAAGGCAAACCTGCATTTAACTTGACTGATTAATTACAATAATTACCTACATAATTAATTTAAAAAAAAAAATAACCCCTTCTTTTTCTATTTATATGTGATGTGTTGCATCGAGTAGCCATCTTTTATGTTATCATATCCGAGTTGTAATGATGAATTGTCAAATGTATACTGGTACATGTACAGTATACTCAAGAATAAGAACATAACTGGAAATAAATATTTGCCCAACGTAAAAGCAATATGATGAAATAAAGCCTGCTTTACATGTTACGATTTCGCATACGATATCGTATGCGATCGTAACCGCCCCCATCGTATGTGCGGCACGTTCAATTTGTTGAATGTGCCGCACAGACGATTAACCCTCGTCACACGTACTTACCCGTCCATACGATCTCGATGTGGGCGGCGAACGTCCACTTCCTGGAGTGTGAGGGACGTTCGGCGTCACATCGACGTCACATGGCAGCCGGCCAATAGGGTCGGAGATGAGCGGGACGTAAACATCCCGCCCACCTCCTTCCTTCCGCATTGTTGGCGGGAGCCGCGGGACGCAGGTAAGCTGTCATTCAATGTTCCCGGGGTGTCACACACTGCGATGTGTGCTGCCTCGGGAACATTGCACAACCACACGTTCATTTTTTGAGGAATCAACGACGTGCATGCGATGAACGGATTTTCGTTCAATCGCAATTGCACGGAGGTTTTACACGCTATAATCATACTTACGATGCCAGATGTGCGTCACTTACGACGTGACCCCGCCGACACATTGTAAGATTTATTGTAGCGTGTAAAGCGGCCTTTAATCTGTTAAATTGATTGTATGATTTGTCAAATTGTTAAAAGGGATTTGGCTGTGATCATCCATTTTTACATGCCCTCGGTGGCATCTTCTGTTTGGAAACACCATCTATTAGGAAAATCAGAAAGAGGCTACAAGGAACATTGACTGCTTTAGTAAGGAAAAAACATAGATTTCAGTGGGAATCATACGATGCTTCGGTTCCCATGTGGTAGGACTGTAGGGGAAATAAACTTACTGCTAGGTTCTTTTTTCATTAAACTTTCCCCTCTCATCAGTGGGATGCCCTGTGAACAGTTTACAATTTGGTGGATGATTTTAGCCATAAATTATTTGTCCATGATGGACCAAATCTCTGAAGTGTACATAGCCAGCAAATAATCAGATTGAACTGCATTACTAGTATGATGAAATAGGTCTTCAAAATAGGTCCGAAATTCTAATGGTGTAAACCTTCATTACAATAATTATGATTATGGTATCTGAAGAAGTCATATTCTTACTAATCTAATATTATCCTTAAAGGGGTTGTCCACTACTAGGACAACCCCTTCTGATTCCACATGTTTCCCCCAGGTAAAATAATAAAGCCTATACTCATCTCCTGTATCAGCACCATTCTAGAGGTGCCGCGGTTCGCAGTGTGGGGGCTCACGTGGGTTGTGACGTCACGTGAGTTCCACGTCCATTCAGCACCGGCTTCCTTCTCCCCGCCTTTGGACCAAATGAGTTAATCAACAGGAAGTGAGCGCTGCAGCAGTGTTCACTTCCTGTTGATCATTTGGTCCAAAGGTGGGGAGAAGGAAGTTGGCACTGATTGGACAAACCCCATGTGATTCACCGCACCTCAATGGCGCCAGTGTGTGAGGTGAGTATAGTCTTTATTATTTTACCTTGGGCAAACATGTTGAATCAGAAGGGGTTGTCCTATAGTGGACAACCCTTTTAAGATACCATCAAAATCCTTAAAAAAAACCCTTCAAAACAATTGAAAACCAGCCATAAGCTGTAATAATGTTAGAAAAATCTTTCTGTCCCCAGACTCCTGCTATAAGATATGGTTCTTTAGTTTTCTACGAAACAAGGTACAGACATTATATTAGTCAAGAGAAAATGGATCACTATATTGTCCAATATATAAAGTTTGTAACTATCTCTTCCCATATGGCCTGGTCGCTACAGTAGTCAATGAACTCTGACCATATGTGGTCAACATTTACGAAGAGAAGAGTCTGCAGACCTTAGAAGGTTATTATTTTCTAGACTGGAAGTCCTGCTGTATTTTGTGCAGTGTAAGACCCCCTGGATTAGTATTGTAAATATAGGAACGGCTGAGAAGACGTGACATACTGTACTAGTCAGATGGACTCTGTTTAGTTCTATCATTTGACCTTATTTTACATATTCAAGAAAATAAAAGCACCTTCGATATGAATTCTGTAACCACAATGAAGACAGTCAATAATTACTATGTTTTATTTTGTAGAGAACCTTGTAAACATGTAGACCAAGTGTAAACATTTGTGTTGTATAATTGTTACATAATTTAAAAACTGCCAAAATACACACATGTAAGAAACAGAGGTTTTGGTACAGTAATGACTATTTCTATGTTTCCTTTCTCTTGGTGTTCGTTGCTTTTAAAGTCGTTAATAAAAGATACTTAGTTACCTGTTGTTTATTTTATATGTAACGTGAAAAGAGTTGATAAGAACATGTGGGACGTCTCAACGTGAGACCATTAACTCAGTACAATGCAATATTTCAGCCATTTCAATAAGAGTGGCCATATACACCTCTGGGATAAGAGACAGCAGAGGTTCCCTAGTCTGAGGGCCAGTTTAGGGGTCCCTGCTCCAATTACCCCGACACCTATATGAAAAGTGGTATCCAAATGGAAGTATTACACTGTCCACTCACTGACCTCAGTCAGTACAGAACCCCCTTTTGTGAGGTTAACTTTTCTGGAGCTTGATCCAGGCGCTCCAACTGACACTTAGGAAGACTGCCTCATTGGGATCACTGACCAAGAACTGTGACTTTCTCCAGACACTGACTCCTGCCAGTCCAGATCCTCAGAAGGACTCCCGCTTGCTAAGCACAGACTCACTGCAGGCTTCATACACACCTAGCCAGTGTGTCCGTCACGCTAGGTACGGGGAAGTACCAAGCGCACGGCGAAAGGGAAAGGAAACCCTGTGACTAGGGAGAGGGAAGATGGTGATCCCTGACTGAACCTACTGCTGGTCCCTGGGGTCCCTCACTACCCTAGATAGGTTCAGCACCTATGCGCCAAGCCGGATACCTGACCCTAGGTATGCCTAGTGCTGGGCCCTGTATAGGGAACGGATGGGATGAGCTCTTCCTCAACCCGACTAAACAATTTATGGAAGACACAAAGGGAACACACGGGGAAAAGCATGAACTACTTATCATTAGATGACTCAGGAAGAAGTTCAGCAGAGCTTTCAACAATGATACTACAGAGGAGTACAAGACACCTGCTTGCAACCTCGACTTGAAGGAACTGAAAATATTACCAGCAGAGTCTAAAGGAAGGAAGGGTTATTTAAACACCAAGGGAATACTGAGAATCAACTGCTGGGTGGAATTCGAGCTCCTGCTGGGTCCAAAAGGGGGAGAGATTAATCCAGGAGGAAAGCTACCTATACCAATGAATGCTGACAGCAGGAACAATGGAAAGTCAGGCAGCATTCTGCACACCCAGACGCTGTGACCTTCTATGGCCAGAAAGCACATGACTGTCTGTCACACGTGACACACCCGTGACAGTACCCCCCCTTCTACGAGTAGTCTCTGCACACTCAGGACCAGGCCTATCTGGATGGGCAGCATGGAATGAATAAATCAATCTTGTGATATTCACACCTAATGCTGGGACTCACATCCTCTCCTCTGGTCTGTGAACCCTCCAGTGCACCAAGTATTGAAGGGAACGACGTAGAAAACAAAAGCTAACAATTTTAGCTATTTGAAACTCCAAGTTTCTGGCGGCAAGGGGGATGGCTCCAAATGTTCGACATACTTTTTAACCAGTGCCCCGTGGAACACATTGTGGATCCCAAGAGCCTGAGGCAATGCTACTGGGTTAGTAAACCTAGGTGCCAGATTGCAGGAAGGGATTTTCAACTTTATGTTCCTGGTAGACAACCATACATAGCCATTCCCACTTAGGTCCGGACCAGGCAAGCCTTTTTTTGTCAGCCATACGTTTCTATCTGTACTGAAGAGAGTGATGAGACAAAATGCTCCTCCTCAGGAACTTCCGAAGCACCCCTATAACTAAAGGTACAAAATTGCGGATGAAAACTGTATGCACCAGATAATGGTGACTTGCCGGTAAACTCCTGGAGATGATTATTTAAAGCAAATTCGGCCAATGGTAAATAGGATGCCCAATACTCCAGGTTCTCGGAGACAAAGCATGTAAGGCAATTCGAAATTTGAAATTTTGATTTATGCGGTCTGTCTGCCCATTCGACTGAGGATGGAAGGCAGTATAGAAATACAACTGCACCTCAATTCGAGCACAAAAAGGTTTCCAAAGCTTGGAAACAAGCTGGGTTCCCTGATTTGAGACCACATCAGAAGGAACCCCGTGAAGCTTCACAATCTCATTGATTAACACTAGGCCAGAGTCTTGGCATTCTGAAGTGCCGGCAACATGATGAAATGCATCATTTTACTGAACCTATCCACAACCACCAAAATCACAGTCTTTTCCGAAGACAAAGGTAGGTCAGTAATGAATTCCATAGATAAATGTGTCCATGGTCTATTCGGTAAAGCCCATGTCAGGAGAGAATGCGATGGACAGGTATGCATTACCTTGGAGAGTGCGCAAATACTGCAAGCAGCCACAAAGTTAAACGCATCCTGATGCAACCTCGACCACCAAAAACAACGAGACAGGAGTTCTGAGGTTGCTTTACTACCAAGGTGACCAGCAAGTACAGAATATGATGTTCCCCAATTAGTTTACGGCGCAAATTGGGTGGCACAAACAACTTCCCTGAAGGGCAAGAGGCCGGGGTGTCCCCTGAGCCTCAATACATCCCCCTCCAGGTCTGGGCACAAAGCCAAGACGACCACCCCCTTCTGCAAAATCGATACTGGGTTCACATGATCACTACTGCCAGGGAAGCTCCAAGATAATGCATCTGCTTTGATGTTCTTAATCCCTGGAAGGTAAGTGACTTTAAAATTAAATCTGGTAAAAAAAAGACCATCTAGGCTGCCTGGGATAAAGTCATTTGGCAGACTTGAGATATGAAAGGTTTTTATGGTCTGTGATTACCGTAATGGGATGAACTGTCCCCTCCAGCCAATGGCGCCATTCCTCAAAAGCCAACTTAATTGCCAAGAGCTCCCTGTTACCAACATCATACTTTCTCTTGGCTGAGGACAATTTCTTGGAAAAGAAAGCACAAGGACGCCATTTACCGGGGAACAGACCTTATGACAACACAGCCCCCACCTCAGATACATCGATCTCCACGATAAAAGGCTGCAAAACATCAGGCTGACTGAGTGTAGGTGCTGTGGAATATAATCTTTTTAAAGAGGAAAAAGCCTGCTGGGCAGAGTAATAATAATAATATTATAATAATAGAACCAATTAGAGAAATCTGTCCTTTTTTTGTCATGTCAGTCAGAGGCTTTACAATTACCGAATAGTTTTGAATACATTTACGATAAACAATGGTAAATCTTAAAAAGCGATGTAACACCTTCAGGTTTTCCAGATAATCTCAGACAAGTACAGCACAGGCCTTCTCAGGATCCATCCGAAAACCTGAAGACAACAATAGGTACACCAAAAATTGTACCTCTTAGACAGCAAAAACACACTTCTCCAGTTTAGCATATGTACCGCCCTGAGAGGGCTCGGCCGCTCCGCTGCTCGGGCCGAGCCGCTCGAGGTCCTGGCTCGGGTGGTCGGTGGCTCGAGCGCCTCCGGACCGGGGGCCACGTCACTCCATTAAGGGGGAAGCAGTGGGGGTGGTGGTGTACGGTGGGTGTCGGGTGAGCTGTGACGCCACCCACGGTTTGTGATGACGGGATGCACCACCGCTGCGGCTGGAGTGGAGGGTATTCCCGGGATCGGTGTTGGTGGCGCAGCCTTGGTGTTAACCCCTCCGTGGGTAGGGGCGGTGCGTCCCGGGGCCCGATGGGGACGGTGATGGCGATGTGGTGCAGGGCGCCGAGCTGCGGTGCGGTGCCCGGATGGCACCGGTGTACTCACGATTAATCACACTCAGAGTCACTGGTAAACCAAAGTTCGAGGATGGTCGGTACCCGCGGCCAGCTCCTGATGTCCCCAGTGAGGTTGGTGATGGTCCCTCTTCCCTGCACCTCTGGTTTTGTTGTTCGGCTCCCCTGCCTGGGCAGTGGTAGCCCGCTCCCTGGCGTTCAGCTGCCGGAGGAACCCTCTGTTGCCCGCAGGCGCTGGCCCGTCGGGTGGTTGGCCTTTGGCGATGGCGCTCACCCGATCTTGGTGGGCTTTTGCCTTCTTTCGGGTCTTGGGGTGAGAATGAACCCGTGAGGTCCAGTCTGCAATCAGTCAATTTGCCTACACTCAGTGGCTTCCAAGCTAGGACGGGGTCTGAGTACCCGGTTTCTGGTGCTCCGGTAAACGGTTGACTCCCTGGTTCAGGTCCGGCGGGCTCCAACCCTGCCCGGTCCCTACGGTTCCGCCGGTCGTACACTGGTACTACTGCAGGCGCCACCACCGTCTGCCTGCCTGACGTTACAGGGGTCCCAGGCTCCTACCTGGGTCCCTGATAGCTCTGCTCCTCCACACCTCCTGTCACTGTCACTCTACAACTCAATCTGTTTGTATTTCCTGCATCAGGACAGAAGTCTCCTCGGTGGGCGTGTCTTTCCGCCTGACTCCGCCCGCCTGGTGTGCCCTACTTGCCCTGAGGGAGGCATCAGGTCTCCCTTTCGGGTGACTGTTGTGTCCTCACTAGGGGTGGGGGGGTGTGTGTAGTGTTGGTGGTGTTGTTACCTGTGACCCCTGGGGGTCCAGGGCGTCACACATACAGTTTGCTATCTCTTTTATCTATAATACCTGTTTTACATATATCTGATGTGTCTCCATATCGGGTGAGTAAATCAAGATATTGCCCAAATAAACCACCACAAACCTGCCCACCAAATAGTGAAAAATATCATTCTGATGGGCCCCCAGCCTTTCCATCATAAACTGCAGTGATCGTACAAATTCTGTATGATCTCTGCAGTTGTAGAATGACCTATGGTGATATCACAGTCATGTGACTCACCAAAAGTATTTGTACTGCGGGAGTCCAGGCTTGCACAAAACTAGGTGTGCGCAGGATCTACAGACTTCACCTCTCATATTCAAATGTATGTGCGTCTTTCAGGCGCGCATACAGAACAGTGCGCGTCTGAGGCGGAAGGGCTCATCAGCCCCGCACCGACATCCATCATCACCGTTGCCACACGGAAGAAGAGGGCGCGCAAGCACCAGGTAAGTGCTTCTAAGGAGCTGAACATAACATGGAGAATCATTTTAGATGCAGGAGCAGTCGTGGGGGAAGAGCGGTATTACTTTACAAAGGACATTATCGGTCAGTGGGGGACATTATGGAGAAAATTGATTGGGACATGATAGGGCAATAGGGGACATTATTGGTCAATGGGGGACATTAATGGCCAATATGGGACATGATAGGGCAATGTGGGACATGATAGGACAATGGGGGTACATTATGGGGTAGTTTGGGACATGATAGGGTAATGTGGGACATGATAGGGCAATGGGGGACATTATTGGGCAATGAAGGACATTATAGGCCAATGGGGGACATTATTGGGCAATGTGGGACATTATTGGGTAATGGCAAACATTATTGGGCAATGGGGGACAGTATGGGGTAATGTGGGACATAATGGAGCAATGGGTGACATTATAGGGGATATGATAGGGCAATGTGGGACATTATGAAGCAAATTGGGACATTATGGGGCAAATAGGGACATTGTAGGGCATTTGTAGACATTATGGGGCAATAAGGGACATAATGAGGCAATTAGGAAGGAAATTGCGAAAGGTGGCATAGTATAATGAGGAGCGGGGGGGACTTTATACAGAGATGTAGTATGGGGGAGATATTATAGAAAGGGTAAGTTTTAGGGGGGACATTATGGAAAGGGGCTCTTTGTGGGGCTATTTGGAGAAGATCAGTGTGTGGGGGGATATTTTGTGCAGGAAGCAATTAACAACCCCTTCTGATTCCCCTTGTTTCCCCCAGCTAAAATAAAAGACCCTGTATTCACCTCTTGTGCTGGCACCATTCCAGCGCTGTCAGTAATCACGATTCGTGGCTCACGTTACATTGTGACATCACGGGAGCCCTACGTCCAACCATTGCCCGCTTCTGTCTCCCCACCTTAGGAATGAACAATCATTTGGGGACCCAGGGGCCCAGGATGGGAGATATTATTACTATATGGGACCAGAATGAGGAACATACATTATTGGTTTACGATGGCAAATGGTGGACATAATTACTGTAGCGCCAAATTAGAGGACATTATTACTGCTGTGATATAATTTAATTTTGCAGATACTGTCTTCCATGGGGGAAATCAAAAGTCTGACGTAGTGTAGAAATTGGGGGAAAAGTGAGGAATGTCCTCTGGGAGTGATTGGCTATAGGTGACTGTGTATTATTTTCTGTAGAATCGAGTCAAGGCGGGAAGAAGTGATGGCGGTCAGTGACAGATGAAGAGGAAAATGTATAATGTCACTAATTAATTTCACTGGTGATCACTGTATTACATATGCACTATATACAGATCTTCTGTCTATAAAGACACTGGTGATCACTATATTACCTGTACACTAACACTATACAGAGCTCCTGTGTATAATGGCACTGATGATAATATTAGCGTTATTAGTATTGTGGTTTTTATTCATGATCATTATTGTAGTTTATACGGGCACTGTGTGGTGGTAATATGTGGTCTGATCACAGTGTGGGGGTACTTCTCTGTTGTATGTGGTATTATTTGGTCAATTATGTGGTCTGGTCATAGTGTTGCAGTATTTCACCCTTGTATGTGGTAATATTCGGTCAGTATGTGCTTTAAAAATGGTGTGGCGGTATTTCTCTCTTGTATGTGGTTGTATTCGGGTGCTGTGGTGGTAATATGTTATTGGTCATGGTGTGGCGGTATTTCTCCCTTGTATGTGCTATTATTGGTCTTAGTATAGTGGACTGTGTTGTGTCTGGAGGTCACTTTTTCTCACTATCAATAAAGTGAAGATTTTTTCCAGTAGAGATTAAATACGTGAACGTTTAACCCCTCCCTGTCCTGTGATTATTACACTGTAGCAAATATGCTAAGTAATCGCCTATTCTAAGGCCACGTGCACACGTTGAATATTTGGTCAGTATTTTACCTCAGTATTTGTAGCCAAAACCAGGAGTGGTAATATCAGAGAAAAAGTATAATAGAAGTACCTCTGCATTTTTAACCCATTCCTAGTTTTGGCTTAGAAATACTGATGTAACATTCTGACCAAATACTGAACACGTGTGAACGTGGCCTAAGGATAAGTGATAACTTATTCATCTGTGGGGACAGATTGCTGGGACCTGGACCGATTGTACAACTTTTATCCCCAATAAAGTGGAGCTGATGTCCAACTCGTCCCCTGATCCATTCATTCAATATGTTATCACCTACTGAACCTGTGGATCAGTGATCACTTGTTTTCACCAAAGATCCCCCTTACTGCAAACTACTGTAATTGTACATCAGTAATTGTGTGTGCGAAGGAGATGTGCAGGAGCCGCCTGTGCTTCACAGTCAATGCTCCCCTATAACGGGGATAACGGATAACAGGTACTTGCATATCGCTGTAGGCTGGGCCCCTAGAGTCAATTTCCCCTGTGGGCCCCAGATGACCCAGTCCCTGCACTCACAATGTCTTTTTCAGGAAGAGCCTGATCTGGATGTATATTATTTGATTTTTTTATTTGGTTATGACTAAATGTCCAGGAAAAAAGGAGCCTGTAAAAGCAAAACAGTGCAAAATTCTAATCAAACTGAATTTGAAAAATATTTTTAAGCCCAAATACATTTAGTAGAAAAAAATGTGCCCGGGGCGTGGACAACTCTTTAATTTTCTGACTATATGTTGATTGGAAGAAATCTGCAAGATATCTGCAAGATCCAACAGATATCTAATATAATGGCCAGTGCTCAATTACTGACAAAGAAGGATAGATGGAAATAAGGATCTGTATAAGGATCTGTTCACAGCTCCTCAGCACACAATATTCAAATATTCACCTTATATTTTATGTTGTAGTTCATACGTTTGACCACTTGAGGGAGCCGCGCTCTATTATAAATAAAGTTGTGTTGAAGCGAGAAGTTGCGCGCTGTTATGACGTCATTAGATCGGGACGATGTAAACAAGTAATCGATAATATGGCGGCGGAGACAGGTGCGACAAAGCCTGCGCGACCGAAAAAGGATCCGCAGCCGCTAATTATACCGAAAAATGCTACAGACGAGCAGAGGCTGAAGCTGGAGAGACTGCTGAGGAATCCGGTGAGCTGCTGGCATCATGAAGTGCTCTCCGGGCTCGGTACAGAGAAGTAGCCGGCTGCAGGGCTGCTTCCCGCACTATTTATTACACTGTATTCCTCTGTAGGACCTGCAGGTCACATACTATAATCCCATAACCCTGCAGGTCACATCCCATAACCCTGCAGGTCACATCCCATAACCCTGCAGGTCACATCCCATAACCCTGCAGGTCACATCCCATAACCCTGCAGGTCACATCCCATAACCCTGCAGGTCACATCCCATAACCCTGCAGACAGGGCTCCTCACATTTATCAGTGATGTCCTTTGTATGGCAGGACATACAGCCATCTCAAGGATTTTCTCATGGAAGGATCAGTGGTTGGAAAGAAATTTAATAGAACTCTATTTACTAAGACTTTCCAGGGGTTAAAAAAAATATTAAAACTGCCCCACAATTCTTACATACAATGCTCATTAAACTTTGCTTTAGAAATACTATTATCTATATATATTATTAAATGCTATAATTATAATATCTTGGCTCTTCAGTTACATCTGTTGAAGGGACTTTATCAGTAAGATCACCCCCCTCCCCAAGCACACATATGGGCAATGGTCATTGCAATGCAGATCCACCAACCCTTTTTTATTTTTCATCTGTGACTGCATTCCAAAGTAATTAATGTTTTCATTCACATGCAAATGAGGTGTTTAATGCTCTGGGTGGACAGCCTTTAAAGTGGTTATCCACTGCTAGGACAGCCCCTTCTGATTCCACAAGTTTCCCCCAGGGTAAAATAATAAATCCTATAGACAGATAAATAAAATCTGTAGAAAATGCCTCACCGTGCTGTTGTAGATAACAGGACTTGTTGTTAGGTTGGAGCAGAGATCTAAAACCAATTGACCCGGTCAATTAGCACAAAAAAAGGTATATCCGAGGTGCGGATCCTCCTTTCTTGTAATAAAACCTATAATCCCCTACCGTACTGGCGCTGTTACAGTGGTACGGCAACTTGAGATGTCGGGGCTCAAGTGGCATTGTGACAAAACTCAAGCTCCACGTGCAATCAGTGCCTGCCTTCACTCTCTCCATGTTTGTACCAAACAAGCAATCAACAGGAAGTGACGGCAGCCACAGCACTCACTTCCTGTAGAATAACGCCTTTATTTCGAAGGGGGAGGGGGGGACACAAAAGCCAGCACTGATTGGACATGAAGCTCATGTGATGTCACAACGCTATATAAGCCCTAGCACCTTGAGCTGTAAACCACTGGAACTGTGGCGGTATGGGAGGTGAGTATAGACTTTATTATTTTACCTAGGAAAACTTGTGGAATCAGAACCATCTGTCCTTGTAGTGGACAATCCCTTTAAGGAATTGTTGCCTCCCATGATGGTTCCCCACCCAGCACCAGTCTGCTTAGTTTGACTGATAACTCCAGATTTTCTTGTCTTTGTCTGATGTCACACCCAGGGCTCGTTCAGATGACTGTATTTTCGGTCTAAGGGGTACTTCTCACATAGCGAGATCGCTGCTGATTCACGGTTTTTGTGACGCATCAGTGACCTCATTAGCGATCTCGCTGTGTGTGACACTGAGCAACGATCTGGCCCCTGCTGCAGATCGCTGCTCGTTACACACAGTGCTGGTTAATTTTTTGGACGTTTCTTTCCCGCTGTGAAGCACACATTGCTGTGTTTGACAGCGAGAGAGCAACGATCTGAATGTGCAGGGAGCTGGCGTCTGGCAGCCTGTGGTAAGCTGTAACCAAGGTAAATATTGGGTAACCAAGCGAAGTGCTTTGCTTGGTTACCCGATATTTACCTTGGTTACTAGCGTCCACCGGTCTCAGGCGGCCAGTACTGGCTCCCTGCTCCCTGCACACGTAGCCAGAGCACACATCGGGTAAATAAGCAAAGCGGTTTGCTTATTAACCCAATGTGTACTCTGGCTAGGAGTGCAGGGAGCCAGCGCTAAGTGAGGTGCACTGGTAACCCAGGTAAATATCGGGTAACCAAGCACTTGGTTAACCGATATTTACCTTGGTTACCAAGCGCAGCATCGCTTCCACGCGTCGCTGGGGGCTGGTCACTGGTCGCTGGTGAGATCTGCCTGATTGACGGCTCACCAGCAACCATGTAGCGACGCACCAGCGATCCTGACCAGGTCAGATCGCTGGTGGGATCACTGGAGCGCCGCTAAAGTGTGAGGTACCCTAAGTGCGGTCCATCAACAAATCTGATAACACTCCTACTAAGGTTATTCAATGAGGCAGTACACCTGGACGAAGCACTGTTGTTGCGAAACACGCGTCAGTGTGTGGGGACGCGGCACCATCATCTTACCTGGATCATTGCATGTTGGTAATGTTACCATTTGTGTCCTGAATGATATCTTAGTGTTGTTTACATATGCTCTCACACTAGTGACTGTACAATAGTTGCCCTACTGACTACAGTGTTGCTAGCCATTATCTTGCTGCACATACATTTTTATTGTTGCACTAATTTCAGCCTTAATAGCTATATAGTTTGTGTTATAGGTTCTTTTTCTATAGTATAGGTGCCAGGTCCCCTGTATCAATTCTATCCGTCATTTGGGTCGGTCCATTCGTTTTAATGATTTTAAGTGTTTGTAATAAAGAATTATTGATGAATATCATCTTTTGGCTTGCACTGGTTTATTGGTGGTTTTGTTAGATACATGCATTAAGCCTTCCATACTGGTTGTGAATTTGGTGTTTAATTTACATTTTATTTCTGTAGTATTACACTGCATTGTGAAATTGGTGATCGCCTATGAAGCCCAGCAGACAAGGGGTCTTTCAGTAAGTCCCCCATCTGCTATACCGCCCCAATCATGTCGCGTCCGGACAAATTCCCGCCATGTTAAAGCCTTTTACTCTTGACAGCAGCATTTATGGGATTAAAGATTTGTGGTCGGAGCTTTGCTCCAATAGCATCAGTGACTCTCAGGTGCCAATAAAGACCCGCTCACATCCTGAGTTCACTCAATACAGACGGTTGCACTTCCGAACTACATGCACGCTCATATTACTAAAGGGATAGTGTTTTAAAGTTTGATACAGTATACTAGATGTATAAAAACAAATATTAGAAAATAAAAAAAAAAATGTTCTCATCTGTGGTGCTCCAGTACTGCCTCTTTATTGCCCTTCTCTTTTCACCATCAGCCTTGCAGTGATGATGTCCCATCTAGCAGTCTTGTGACCGCTGCAGTCAGTCTATTTGCCTCAGTGATGATGTTTTTATGTACAGCACATAACCGCTGAGAACAGTGATTGAGCCCGCCGTATTTATATTAATAATGGAAGAGACGTCATCATTGTAGGAGTTAACACCTTTCACTCTGCTGTGTGTGATTAGTAGCTGACCAGTCATGAGGGGTGATTGTAGGGTTAGGCTGGTTTCACACATCCGGCTTTTCGCCGGTTTGCCGGATCCGGCGCTCTCCCATACAGTGACTACAGTACAGAGACAGCGCAACAAGCGCCGGTCACATGCTGTCATGTGACCGGCGCATGTGACCCGGAAGTTACAGCGCTGTCACTGTACTGTATTGTCTGTACGGGAGAGCGCTGGATCCGACAAACCGGCGAAAAGCCGGATGTGTGAAACCGGCCTTAGTGGTGTATTACTAGTGCGGCCTTGATTGTCTGGATGGCTCACATAAGTCATGAGAGTGAGTATACATAGGAGCATTCAGACCCCAGCAGCAGTGCGGCAACAGTGCAGACATGTAAGGGTAAGTATAGTGAGAAATGTATGACTTTACCCTTTTTGAACAGACCGCTTACAATAAATTTTGCTTCTTACAGGACAAGGCCGCTCCAATACCTGAAAAACCTAAAGAATGGACACCAAGGTCTGCCCCGGAGTTTGTCAGAGATGTTATGGGTGAATATTTATTTCTATATTTTATCAGATGACCATGAGAACGAAAGCAGAATCCTGATAGATTATCGGCAGCTGCTAGTTTCCTTTCATCTACTTTAACTTTGTGTAATAAAGGGATATTCTTGTTTTTTGTTTTGGTTTTTTTTTTTTGGACTTTTTCCAGTTATTTAATTTTAATCAATACTGCAAGGAACAATGCATCCCAGCAAAGTCTGAGAATTCTGAAGTGCTGTTCATATGTTGCAGATTTTTCCTTGCAGATTTTGGTGTAGAAATAATCTGCACCAAACAGTTGACTTGTCAATTATTTCTGCGCTTTTTCCCATCGGAATGTAAAAAAAAAAACACATAAAACCCCCAGCAAAACCACAACCAAAAAAAACAAGTGTTTTTTTTTTTTGTTGTTGTTTTTTTTTTTTCTACAGCGTTTTTCCAACCAAGAGATGCAGTTGTGGTTTGTTGTTTTTTTTTTTGTTTTTTTTGTTTTGTTTTTTTTTTTTTTAGTGCAGAGGATCTGCACCCAAATCTACAATGTGGGAACATACCCTTTTAAAGTAAATTTCTTTGTCGCTCCATTGGGAGACCCAGACAATTGGGTGTATAGCTACTGCCTCCGGAGGCCACACAAAGCACCACACTCAAAAGTGTAAAGCCCCTCCCCTTCTGCCTATACACCCCCCGTGGGATCACGGGCTCCTCAGTTTTCATGCTTTGTGCGAAGGAGGTCAGACATCCACGCATAGCTCCACTGTTTAGTCAGCAGCAGCTGCTGACTATGTCGGATGGAAGAAAAGAGGGCCCATACTAGGGCCCCCAGCATGCTCCCTTCTCACCCCACTTTTGTCGGCGGTGTTTGTTAAGGTTGAGGTACCCATTGCGGGTACGGAGGCTGGAGCCCACATGCTGCTTTCCTTCCCCATCCCCCTTAGGGCTCTGGGTGAAGTGGGATCTTACCGGTCTCCAGGCACTGAGACCGTGCTCCATCCACAGCCCCTGGGGAATCTGCTGGATATGGAGCCGAGTATCGTCAGGGACAGGGCCCTGCTACTTCAAGGTACTCTGTGTCCCCGTATTGCTGGGTGTGTTAGTGCACCGGGGACAACAGCGCTGCGCGCTTGTGCCATTACTAACTACAGCTTTGCTGAGTGAGTCAATGTATTGGGAACTGCCGCGCCGGCCGCTGCTGTCAGTTTTACACTGCGGCGCGGCTGGGAGTTGTGGTGCGCCGGGGACTTCCGCGCTGGCCGTGCATATATGACGGCCGCGCTTATTACTCGAGTCCCCGGCTTTTGCGGCCTAGTTTCGCTTCGTTCCCGCCCCCAGGCCTGCCAGTCAGGGGAAGGGCGGGACGCTATACAGAACGTCAGCGCCGAGGGCTGGAGTCTACTTTACATACTCCAGCCCTCACACTGGGCACAGTGGGACGCCAGTTTCCCGCACTTTGTCTGAGGCACGCCCACGGTCCGCCCCTCTCCACAGGACGCCGACAGCCATTCCTGTGTGCAGTCTGAGCTGGAGAAGGGAGACAAGTTCTGGGAGACCCAGACACGGGATTCTGGCGACCACACACCCGCTTTTGAGCGGGCGGTAAGCAGCACCTGTGGTGCTGACCCACTAGTGCCGAAGTGTACATTTGTATTTTTATGCTTGCATGCTATACATTACACTGTACGGTCGCTGTTGATTCTTGGCTATATACCCTCCTAGATTGCTCAGAGGAGACAACAGCATGTCGTCCGCAAAAAGCAAGGGTGCCAAGGCACAGGCTTTCTATGCTGCTTGTACCGCATGTGAGGCTATTCTACCGGCAGGTTCCACTGACCCCCATTGTGTGCAGTGCTCGGCCCCTGTGGCACTTGCTCGGCCGGGGCCTCTGCTAGAGGTGACCCAGGGAGAACCACCTGTGAATACTGTCCAGGTGACGGGGACGGAGTTTGCAGTTTTTGCTGATAGATTGTCTGTGACTATGATTAAAATTCTAGAAACTTTGCAGTCTAGACCGGTAACTCAGACCATGGGCACTGTTGAATCATTGCTCCCTGGTCCCCCCCAGTTGGAACAACTCCGGGCTCCGGGGGTGTCCCATGCATCCCAGGGTGAAGGCTCTGACACGGACGACAGTCCCAGACAGCCTAAGCGAGCTCGCTGGGAGCGGCCCTCGACTTCATCACACTGGTCAGGGTCCCAGCATGAGGACTCTCTGTATGATGAGGCGGAGGTAGCTGATCAGGATTCTGATCCTGAGACCGCTCTCAATCTGGATACACCTGATGGTGACGCCATAGTGAATGATCTTATAGCGTCCATCAATAGAATGTTGGATATTTCTCCCCCAGCTCCTCCAGTGGAGGAGTCAGCTTCACAGCAGGAGAAATTCCATTTCAGGTATCCCAAGCGTAAATTGAGTACTTTTCTGGACCATTCTGACATTAGAGAGGCAGTCCAGAAACACCACGCTTATCCAGATAAGCGTTTCTCCAAACGACTTAAGGATACACGTTATCCCTTTCCCCCTGACGTGGTCAAGGGCTGGACCCAGTGTCCCAAGGTGGATCCTCCAATCTCCAGGCTTGCGGCTAGATCCATAGTTGCAGTGGAAGATGGGGCTGCACTTAAAGATGCCACTGACAGACAGATGGAGCTCTGGTTGAAATCCATCTATGAAGCTATCGGCGCGTTGTTTGCTCCAGCATTCGCAGCCGTATGGGCACTCCAAGCTATTTCAGCTGGTCTTACACAGATTGACACGGTCACACGTACATCTGTTCCGCAGGTGGCGTCCTTAACCTCTCAAATGTCTGCATTTGCGTCTTACGCGATTAATGCTGTCCTGGACTCTACGAGCCGTACGGCAGTGGCGTCCGCCAACTCCGTGGTTTTACGCAGAGCCTTGTGGTTAAGGGAATGGAAGGCAGATTCTGCTTCCAAAAAGTGCTTAACCAGTTTGCCATTTTCTGGTGACCGACTGTTTGGTGAGCGATTGGATGAAATCATTAAACAGTCCAAGGGTAAGGATTCATCCTTACCCCAGCCCAAACCAAACAAACCCCAACAGAGGAGGGGACAGTCGGGGTTTCGGTCCTTTCGAGGCTCGGGCAGGTCCCAATTCTCCTCGTCCAAAAGGACTCAAAAGGATCAGAAGAGCTCAGATTCTTGGCGGGCTCAGTCACGCCCAAAAAAGACAGCCGGAAGAACCGCTACCAAGGCGGCTTCCTCATGACTTTCGGCCTCCTCTCTCCGCATCCTCGGTCGGTGGCAGGCTCTCCCGCTTTGGCGACATTTGGCTGCCACAGGTCAAAGACCGTTGGGTGAGAGACATTCTGTCCCACGGGTACAGGATAGAGTTCAGTTCTCGTCCTCCAACTCGATTCTTCAGAACTTCTCCACCTCCCGACCGAGCCGATGCTCTTCTGCAAGCGGTGTGCACTCTAAAGGCAGAAGGAGTGGTGATCCCTGTTCCTCTTCAGGAGCAAGGTCACGGTTTTTACTCCAATTTGTTTGTGGTGCCAAAAAAGGACGGGTCTTTCCGTCCCGTTCTGGACCTAAAACTGCTCAACAAGCACGTGAAAACCAGGCGGTTCCGGATGGAATCTCTCCGCTCCGTTATCGCCTCAATGTCTCAAGGAGATTTCCTAGCATCAATAGACATCAAGGATGCTTATCTCCACGTGCCGATTGCTCCAGAGCACCAGCGTTTTCTACGCTTCGTTATAGGAGACGAACACCTTCAGTTCGTAGCTCTGCCTTTCGGGCTGGCGACAGCCCCACGGGTCTTCACCAAGGTCATGGCAGCAGTAGTAGCAGTCCTGCACTCTCAGGGTCACTCCGTGATCCCTTACTTGGACGATCTACTTGTCAAGGCACCCTCTCAAGAGGCATGCCAACACAGCCTGAACGTTGCGCTGGAGACTCTCCAGAGTTTCGGGTGGATCATCAACTTTTCAAAGTCAAATCTAACCCCGACCCAATCGCTAACATATCTTGGCATGGAGTTTCATACTCTCTCAGCGATAGTGAAGCTTCCGCTGGACAAACAGCGTTCACTACAGACAGGGGTGCAATCTCTCCTTCAAGGCCAGTCGCACCCCTTGAGGCGCCTCATGCACTTCCTAGGGAAGATGGTAGCAACAATGGAGGCAGTCCCTTTCGCGCAGTTTCATCTGCGTCCACTACAATGGGACATTCTCCGCCAATGGGACGGGAAGTCGACGTCCCTCGACAGGAACGTCTCCCTTTCTCAGGCGGCCAAGGAATCTCTTCGTTGGTGGCTTCTTCCCACCTCATTGTCAAAAGGAAAGTCCTTCCTACCCCCATCCTGGGCGGTGGTCACGACAGACGCGAGTCTATCAGGGTGGGGAGCAGTTTTTCTCCACCACAGGGCTCAAGGTACGTGGACTCAGCAAGAGTCCACCCTTCAGATCAATGTTCTGGAAATCAGAGCAGTGTATCTTGCCCTACAAGCCTTCCAGCAGTGGCTGGAAGGCAAGCAGATCCGAATTCAGTCGGACAACTCCACAGCGGTGGCATACATCAACCACCAAGGGGGAACACGCAGTCGGCAAGCCTTCCAGGAAGTCCGGCGGATTCTGACGTGGGTGGAAGACACGGCATCCACCATATCCGCAGTTCACATCCCGGGCGTAGAAAACTGGGAAGCAGACTTCCTCAGTCGCCAGGGTATGGACGCAGGGGAATGGTCTCTTCACCCGGACGTGTTTCAGGAAATCTGTCGCCGCTGGGGGATGCCGGACGTCGACCTAATGGCGTCCCGGCACAACAACAAGGTCCCGGCTTTCATGGCACGGTCTCACGATCACCGAGCTCTGGCGGCGGACGCCTTAGTTCAAGATTGGTCGCAGTTCCGGCTACCGTATGTGTTTCCACCTCTGGCACTGTTGCCCAGAGTGCTACGCAAGATCAGGTCCGACTGCCGCCGCGCCATCCTCGTCGCTCCAGACTGGCCGAGGAGGTCGTGGTACCCGGATCTGTGGCATCTCACGGTAGGCCAACCGTGGGCACTACCAGACCGACCAGACTTGCTGTCTCAAGGGCCGTTTTTCCATCTGAATTCTGCGGCCCTGAACCTGACGGCGTGGCCATTGAGTCCTGGATCCTAGCGTCTTCAGGATTATCTCAAGAGGTCATTGCCACCATGAGACAGGCTAGGAAACCAACCTCCGCCAAGATCTACCACAGGACGTGGAAGATATTCTTAGCTTGGTGCTCTGCTCAGGAAGTTTCTCCCTGGCCATTTGCTTTGCCTACTTTTCTTTCCTTCCTGCAATCCGGTTTGGAAAAAGGTTTGTCGCTCGGCTCCCTTAAAGGACAAGTCTCAGCGCTATCTGTATTTTTTCAGAAGCGCCTAGCACGACTTCCTCAGGTACGCACGTTCCTGCAAGGGGTTTGTCATATCGTCCCTCCTTACAAGCGGCCGTTAGAGCCCTGGGATCTGAACAGGGTTCTAATTGCTCTCCAGAAGCCGCCTTTCGAGCCTATGAGGGATGTTTCCCTTTCTCGCCTTTCACAGAAAGTGGCCTTTCTAGTAGCGGTCACGTCTCTTCGGAGAGTGTCCGAGCTAGCAGCGCTGTCATGCAAATCTCCCTTCCTGGTGTTTCACCAGGACAAGGTGGTTCTGCGCCCGATTCCGGAGTTTCTCCCTAAGGTGGTATCCCCCTTTCATCTCAATCAGGATATCTCCTTACCTTCTTTGTGTCCTCATCCAGTTCATCAATGTGAAAAGGATTTGCATTTGTTGGATCTGGTGAGAGCACTCAGAATCTACATTTCCCGCACGGCGCCCCTGCGCCGCTCGGATGCACTCTTTGTCCTTGTCGCTGGTCAGCGTAAAGGGTCGCAAGCTTCCAAATCCACCCTGGCTCGGTGGATCAAGGAACCAATTCTTGAAGCCTACCGTTCTGCTGGGCTTCCGGTTCCCTCAGGGCTGAAGGCCCATTCTACCAGAGCCGTGGGTGCGTCCTGGGCTTTACGGCACCAGGCTACGGCTCAGCAGGTGTGCCAGGCGGCTACCTGGTCGAGTCTGCACACTTTTACCAAGCATTATCAGGTGCATACCTACGCTTCGGCGGACGCCAGCCTAGGTAGACAAGTCCTTCAGGCGGCGATTGCCCCCATGTAGGAAAGGGCCGTTTTACGGCCCTATCACGAGATATTATTTTACCCACCCAGGGACTGCTTTTGGACGTCCCAATTGTCTGGGTCTCCCAATGGAGCGACAAAGAAGAAGGGAATTTTGTTTACTTACCGTAAATTCCTTTTCTTCTAGCTCCAATTGGGAGACCCAGCACCCGCCCTGTTTCCTTCGGGCTTTTTGTTTTTTCGGGTACACATGTTGTTCATGTTGAATGGTTTCAGTTCTCCGATATTCCTTCGGATTGAATTTGTTTTTAAACCAGTTATTGGCTTTCCTCCTTCTTGCTTTGGCACTAAAACTGAGGAGCCCGTGATCCCACGGGGGGTGTATAGGCAGAAGGGGAGGGGCTTTACACTTTTGAGTGTGGTGCTTTGTGTGGCCTCCGGAGGCAGTAGCTATACACCCAATTGTCTGGGTCTCCCAATTGGAGCTAAAAGAAAAGGAATTTACGGTAAGTAAACAAAATTCCCTTCTTTTAGTGTCTCTTTACACCACAACATGGTCTCTGGCCTTTTGACAAACAGAAGTGACGAAATGAGTCAAATTTGCATTCTGTATGAAGAGTAAGTGAAAAGGGCAACACCAGAGCACAGTTCGGCAGATAGTGTCACTCATGGGGTTAATCCTCTATCTTCCGTGCTGTAATGCAACATTTCTAGAAGTCCTTGTGTCAGTATAGTGCAGTAGAATCTTGTCTTCTGGACAGAATGCTAGTCAGCTTCTGGATATTAAAAATATGTTGTGAGTCACTATATTTGCTCCACGTAAAAGACGTCTCATCAAAAATGTCATATCTGTCCTAATTATGTATGTAATGGTGTGCGATTATATTAAAATATTTAACGATTGCAATCTGCTGCGGTTTCCATCGCTGCTCCCGTCCCATATGATCGCTCTGCAGCTTTGTTGGCTCCCACAGCATCTACTGTGTGGATGGGTAGCTGCTTTACCAGGGTAAGCTTATGACTCTCAGCGAGGTTCCATAGACTTACATTTAGAAAGCCACTTCCGCTCTACACATAAATCCCTGTGTGAACTTGATAGTCTGATTTCAGCTCACGGTGCCAGAAGAGGACTGGTGTGGTGCTGGAAACCGTGGAAGACTGTCATTAAATATTTTAATATTCTTACCAAATTTAGGACTGATAATATTCAAATTTTTGATGAGACTTTCTTAAAGGGAATCTGTCACCAGATTTTTGCCACCTAATCTGAGAGCAGCATAATGTAGAGACAGAGATTCCATTGATGTATCACTTACTGAGCTGCTTAGTGTAGTTTTGATAAAATCCCTGATTAATCACTAGGAGATTATCATTAGAGGACTACTTGGTATGCTGCCAGGTAGTCCAGCATATTCATTAGCTTGGTATAACTGTTAGATCTGCGGCAGAGAAAACTTTGATTTTATCAAAATGACAGCAAACAGCTCAGTAAGTGACAGGGTTTCGGTCTACATTATTCTACTGTCAGATGGGGGAGCAAAAATCTGGTGACAGATTCCCTTTAAATTTCAAGAGGTAGAAATAGTGAGCTGATTTCACTGTTTATCATGTTAGCACTGTCCCTTTGAGCAGTTTAATCTGACCTTTTTATCTGTTAGGGTCCAGTGCTGGGGCTGGCAGCGGAGAATTTCATGTTTATCGCCACCTTCGACGCAGAGAGTATCAAAGACAAGATTTTATGGATTCCTTGTCTGAGAAGGTAGGGTGTCTCCCATTGTGTTCTGTGGAGAGGTGATCTGACGGTTGTATCGTTTGCTCTAAATAACATCACTTTGCTGGATATCTGCTGATATGTGATTCTGTCTGTACTTTAGAAAACGAAACGTCAAGCTGTAATATGGGTTGGATGTAAGGGAACTGCACACAGCAAATTGATTGGGTTCATAGGATGATCAGGATATCTCAGCCGGACTTTGTCTAATTTTTTTTTTTTTTTTTTTTTTTTTTATTCAGCAAAAGTTAGATGACGATTTTCAAAAGAAGTTGAAAGAAAACCAAATCCAGGCCGAGGAAAGAACAGCGAAGCGAAGATTAAAACGGTAAAGCTTAGGTTTTATTCAGCATTTATAGATTATGTTTAGTAATAATAAATCTCCAGTGTATCAATGTTGTAGCTAAGGCTATGTTCACATTTGTACATAGATTTAGTGTTCCAACATCATCTGTTTCATGACAGACACAAAATATATATATTTTTTTTAATTGAATAGTTTTTAGTGTTCAAACGTATCAAAACCTAAATAAATGTGGTGTCACTGTGATCATGCTGACCCCAAAAATAAAGATGTCTTATCCCTTTTACCACACTGAATGGTGTGAAATAAAAATTAATAAAAAATGAATGAATTGCTGATTTGTTCACTCAGCTGCTCAAAAATCAAAGAATTTTTTTTTTTTTTTTTTTTTAATGTACCCCAGATTGTTACTTACTTCAATTCATCTCAGACGTTCTAGCTCTCAGCAGCACATGGAGAAGTATAAATAAATAGGTTTTTATAAAGTGCAAAAATAGCAAAATAGAATACAACTGGGGGGACAATACTGACTTCCATGGTAAGTAGTTAAATATTGACAGGTCTTTTTCTCCCTTCTGCAGGCTTAAAATGAAAGAGAAGAAAAAGATGAAAAAGGCAAAACCAGAGGGAAAAGGTAAAGTCTTTTAAAAAAAAAAAAAAAAAGTAATTTGAGTGAAATACATAGTAGCATAATGGCATAGATACATGATCATGTCCTTTGTCACTTTAGCCCCCCTAAGTGACCATAGTTGAAAGGACCTTGGGGTATGTGCACACGTTGAGTATTTGCAGCAAATTTTTCTGCAGGAAAAAATGCTGCTTTAAATGCATATTTTTTTTATGCGTTTTCTCAGTGTTCCTGTTTGCATTTTATTTCCATTCTTATAAAAAGGTGAAAAATTGCAAAAATACTGAAAGAATTGACGTGCTGCAGATTTTAAAAAAACAAAAAACAAAACCCGTAGTTAAAACCTGCAAATGAAAAAAGCAGCATGTAAATGAGATCTCAGAAATCTTTCATTTAGCCTTAAACACTGCAGCTTATAGTATTGGCAATGTGCCCATGCTACAGAAAATGCGCGGATTTTGCCGTGGATTTCTCGCGGAAATGCCGCGGATTTTTCAGAAATCTGCAGCACAGCTACTCCCCAGCCATTTCTATGGCATTTGGGAAATGCTGTGCCCACGTTGCGGATTTTTCCGCAGCGGAAATCATGCGGATTTCCGTGCGGAAAAATCTGCAGCATGTCAATTATTGTTGCGGATTTACCTGCGGATTTTGCCTATTCAATTGAATGTAAAAAAAAAAAAACGCAAAATCCGCACAAAATCAGCACCTATGAAAAGGTGCGGATGCTGCGGATTTAACTGCAGAAAAATCCGCAGATACAGAGTCCCGTGGGCACATAGCCTAAAGGTGCACAAAGAAAGTGTCAAAAATGCAACATGTGAATAAGCAAAATCCAAACAAAGAGCCTCATGGTCATAGCTTAGAGTCTCATTGTGGGCAGCACCAGGCAGGGTATAGAATTAACCCTCTAGTGTGGCCCTGAGACAGCACACTCCAGGAGTAATTCAAAAAACAAGAGCACTAGGAGTTTTAGTGCAAAAGTAGAAATTTATTATAAATATCAATAGATAACAACAAATTGTATAGAGGACATATAACGAGCAAGATAGAGGGATTAAATACCCGGATCCCAAAAACCACACTGAAACTCTCTTTTACAGGGTCAGGGTATCAGAGCTAAGGCAGGCGAGCCTGCAGGCAATCTGAATGAGTATAAATTGCTGAATCACATAGATTCCATTCGTCAGCAAATGTAACAGATCCTGTAAAACGAGCCTGATTCAAGAGAAGCACCTATGCTGATGCATACACTGTTGCTGAATAAAGAATTATATATACACAATATTCGTGGAGTCACTAGAGCCATAGTGGAAGACCCATGTATACAGATTAAGACCCATGCATCAGCCTTTGTATGTCCACACAGGGAGGGTGGAAAGGTGCTTACCTAAGTACAGTGGTGGTTAGGGGGATCCAGGCCAAACCAGAGGGGACCTCCGACGGCCGTTTCGCGGTAAACACCGCTTCTTCCGGGAAGAAGCGGTGTTTACCGCGAAACGGCAGTCGGAGGTCCCCTCTGGTTTGGCCTGGATCCCCCTAACCACCACTGTACTTAGGTAAGCACCTTTCCACCCTCCCTGTGTGGACATACAAAGGCTGATGCATGGGTCTTAATCTGTATACATGGGTCTTCCACTATGGCTCTAGTGACTCCACGAATATTGTGTATATATAATTCTTTATTCAGCAACAGTGTATGCATCAGCATAGGTGCTTCTCTTGAATCAGGCTCGTTTTACAGGATCTGTTACATTTGCTGACGAATGGAATCTATGTGATTCAGCAATTTATACTCATTCAGATTGCCTGCAGGCTCGCCTGCCTTAGCTCTGATACCCTGACCCTGTAAAAGAGATTTTCAGTGTGGTTTTTGGGATCCGGGTATTTAATCCCTCTATCTTGCTCGTTATATGTCCTCTATACAATTTGTTGTTATCTATTGATATTTATAATAAATTTCTACTTTTGCACTAAAACTCCTAGTGCTCTTGTTTTTTGAACATGTGAATAAGGCCTTAACGACCAGCCAGTTTTTATATTTTCTTTGGCGCTCCATTGGGAGACCCAGACAATTGGGTGTATAGCTATGCCTCCGGAGGCCACACAAAGTATTACACTACAAGTGTAAAGCCCCTCCCCTTCAGCCTATACACCCCCCGTGCTGCCACGGGCTCCTCAGTTTTTATGCTTTGTGCGAAGGAGGCAGACATCCACGCATAGCTCCACAGCTTAGTCAGCAGCAGCTGCTGACTATGTCTAATGGAAGAAAAGAGGGCCCATAACAGGGCCCCCAGCATGCTCCCTTCTCACCCCACTCTTGTCGGCGGTGTTGTTAAGGTTGAGGTATCCATTGCGGGTACGGAGGCTGGAGCCCACATGCTGTTTTCCTTCCCCATCCCCCTTAGGGCTCTGGGTGAAGTGGGATCCTATCGGTCTCCAGGCACATGAGACCGTGCTCCATCCACAGCTCCTGAGGACTCTGCTGGATAGGAGCCGAGTATCGTTCAGGGACATGGCCCTGCTACTTTGAGGTACTCTGTGTCCCCGTGGGGACCGCGCACAGCAACACTCCAGCATTGCTGGGTGTGCTAGTGCACCGGGGACCGTGGCGCTGACTGCGTTTGTGCCTTTACACACTGCAGCGTCGCTGAGTGTGTTAGTGTATGGGGACTGCCGCGCTGACCGCCGCTGCCATTGTTATCACTGCGGCGCGGCTGGGACTGTTAGTGCGCCGGGGACTTCCGCGCCGAACGCGCTTATACGGCGGCCGCGCTTATAACTTTAGTCCCCGGCTTTTGCGGCCTAGTCTCATTCTTTTCCCGCCCCCAGGCCTGCCAGTCAGGGGAAGGGCGGGACGCTGTAAAGGACGTCAGCAACTGAGGCCGGAGCATGCTTTGCATACTCCACCCCCCTCACTGTGCACAGTGGGGCACCAGATTCCCGCACTTTCTAGGGCACGCCCACGGCCCCCTCCTCTCCTCAGGACGCCGGCAGCCTTTCCTGTCAGCTCTGCTAACGCTGGAGAAGGGAGACAAGCTCAGGGAGACCCAGGCAGGAATTCTGGTGACCACACAACCGCATTGCGCGGGCGGTAAGCAGCACCTAGGTGCTGGCCCCACTGGTGCAGAAGTGTACTTATAGATTATATGATTATAGGCTATACTTTACACTGTATGGTGCACGGTTGTTTTTGGCTATATACCCTCCTGTATTGCTCAGAGGAGACAACAGCATGTCGTCCACAAATAGCAAGGGTGCCAAAGCACAGACTTGCTATGCTGCCTGTGCAGCATGTACGGCTATACTGCCGGCAGGTTCCACTGACCCTCATTGTGTGCAATGCTCGGCCCCTGTGGCACTTACTCAGCCGGAGCCTCTGCTAAGGGTGGCCCAGGGAGAACCACCTGTTAACACTGTCCAGGTGACAGGGACGGAGTTTGCAGTTTTTACTGAAAGACTTTCTGAGACTATGGCTAAGATATTAGAAGCCTTGCAGTCCAGGCCGGCATCTCAAGCCATGGGCACTGTGGAATCATTGCCCCCTGGTTCCCCTCAGTTGGAACAACAATGTTCTCCCGGGGTGTCTCATAGATCCCAGGGTGAGGTCTCTGACATGGAACGCAGTCCCAGACCGACTAAGCGAGCTCGCTATGAAATCCCCTCGACATCATCACATTGTTCAGGGTCTCAGCGAGAGGACTCTCTGTATGATGAAGCGGAGCTAGCTGATCAGGATTCTGATCCTGAAGCCGCTCTCAACCTTGATACTCCTGATGGGGACGCCATAGTGAATGATCTTATTGCGTCCATCAATCAAATGTTGGATATTTCTCCCTCAGCTCCTCCAGTGGAGGAGTCAGCTTCTCAGCAGGAGAAATTCCGTTTCAGGTTTCCTAAGCGTACAATGAGTATGTTTCTGGACCACTCTGACTTCAGAGAGGCAGTCCAGAAACACCGAGCTTGTCCAGATAAGCGTTTTTCCAAGCGCCTTAAGGATACACGTTACCCCTTCCCCCCTGACGTGGTCAAGGGCTGGACTCAGTGTCCCAAGGTGGATCCTCCAATCTCCAGACTGGCGGCTAGATCCATAGTTGCAGTGGAAGATGGAGCTTCACTCAAGGATGCCACTGACAGACAGATGGAGCTCTGGTTGAAATCCATCTATGAAGCTATCGGCGCGTCTTTTGCTCCAGCATTCGCAGCCGTATGGGCACTCCAAGCTATCTCAGCTGGTCAGGCGCAAATTGACGCACTCACACGTACGTCTGCGCCGCAGGTGGCGTCCATAACCTCTCAAACGTCGGCATTTGCGTCCTACGCTATTAATGCTGTCCTGGACTCTGCGAGCCATACGGCGGTTGCAGCCGACAATTCGGTGGCAATACGCAGGGCCTTGTGGCTGCGGGAATGGAAGGCAGATTCGGCTTCCAAAAAGTGCTTAACTGGTTTGCCATTTTCTGGCGACCGCTTGTTTGGTGAGAGATTGGATGAAATCATCAAACAATCCAAGGGAAAGGAAACATCCTTACCCCAGGCCAAACCAAAAACACCCCAACAGAGGAGGGGACAGTCGAGGTTTCGGTCCTTTCGGGGGGCGGGCAGGTCCCAATTCTCCTCGTCCAAAAGGCCTCAGAAGGATCAGAGGAACTCCGACGCATGGCGGTCCAAATCACGCCCTAAAAAGACCGCCGGAGGTGCCGCTACCAAGGCGGCTTCCTCATGACTTACGGCCTCCTCACACCGCATCCTCGGTCGGTGGCAGGCTCTCCCGCTTTTGCGACACCTGGCTGCCACAAGTAAAAGACCATTGGGTGAGAGACATTTTGTCTCACGGTTACAGGATAGAGTTCAGCTCTCGTCCTCCGACTCGATTCTTCAGAACATCTCCGCCTCCCGAGCGAGCCGAGGCTCTTCTGCAGGCGGTGGGCATTCTGAAGGCAGAAGGAGTGGTGGTCCCGGTTCCTCTTCAGCAACAGGGTCACGGTTTCTACTCCAACCTGTTTGTGGTTCCAAAGAAGGACGGGTCTTTCCGTCCTGTTTTGGATCTAAAACTGCTCAACAAACACGTAATGACCAGGCGGTTCCGGATGGAATCCCTCCGCTCCGTCATCGCCTCAATGTCCCAAGGAGATTTCCTAGCATCGATCGATATCAAAGATGCTTATCTCCACATACCGATTGCTCCAGAGCATCAGCGCTTCCTGCGCTTCGCCATAGGAGACGAACACCTTCAGTTCGCGGCACTGCCGTTCGGCCTGGCGACAGCCCCAAGGGTTTTCACCAAGGTCATGGCTACAGTAGTTGCGGTCCTCCACTCTCAGGGTCACTCGGTGATACCTTACTTAGACGATCTGCTGGTCAAGGCACCCTCTCAAGAGGCATGCCAACACAGCCTCAACGTTACTCTGGAGACTCTCCAGAGTTTCGGGTGGATCATCAATTTTCCAAAGTCAAATCTGACACCGGTCCAATCGCTGACATATCTTGGCATGGAGTTTCATACTCTTCCAGCGATAGTGAAGCTTCCGCTGGACAAACAGCGTTCTCTACAGACAGGGGTGCAATCTCTCCTTCAAGGTCGGTCACACCCCTTGAGGCGCCTCATGCACTTCCTGGGGAAGATGGTGGCAGCAATGGAGGCAGTTCCTTTCGCGCAGTTTCACCTGCGTCCTCTTCAATGGGACATCCTACGCAAATGGGACAGGATGCCGACGTCCCTAGACAGGAACGTCTCCCTCTCTAAGGCAACCAGAGCTTCCCTTCGGTGGTGGCTTCTTCCCACCTCATTATCGAAGGGGAAATCCTTCCTACCCCCATCCTGGGCGGTGGTCATGACGGACGCGAGTCTGTCAGGGTGGGGAGCAGTTTTTCTCCACCACAGGGCTCAGGGTACGTGGACTCAGCAAGAGTCCTCACTTCAGATCAATGTTCTGGAGATCAGGGCAGTGTATCTTGCCCTAAAAGCGTTCCAGCAGTGGCTGGAAGGCAAGCAGATCCGAATTCAGTCGGACAACTCCACAGCGGTGGCATACATCAACCACCAAGGTGGAACACGCAGTCGGCAAGCCTTCCAAGAAGTCCGGCGGATTTTGATGTGGGTGGAAGCCACGGCCTCCACCATCTCCGCAGTTCACATCCCGGGCGTAGAAAACTGGGAAGCAGATTTTCTCAGTCGCCAGGGCATGGACGCAGGGGAATGGTCCCTTCACCCGGACGTGTTTCAGGAGATCTGTTGCCGCTGGGGGATGCCGGACGTCGACCTAATGGCGTCACGGCACAACAACAAGGTCCCAACATTCATGGCTCGATCTCAAGATCACAGAGCTCTGGCGGCAGACGCCTTAGTTCAGGATTGGTCGCAGTTTCAGCTTCCTTATGTGTTTCCCCCTCTGGCACTGTTGCCCAGAGTGTTACGCAAGATCAGGGCCGACTGCCGCCGCGCCATCCTCGTCGCTCCAGACTGGCCGAGGAGGTTGTGGTACCCGGATCTGTGGCATCTCACGGTCGGCCAACCGTGGCACTGCCAGACCGACCAGACTTGCTGTCTCAAGGGCCGTTTTTCCATCTGAATTCTGCGGCCCTCAACCTGACTGTGTGGCCATTGAGTCCTGGATCTTAGCGTCTTCAGGATTATCTCAAGACGTCATTGCCACTATGAGACAGGCTAGGAAACCAACGTCCGCTAAGATCTACCACAGGACGTGGAAAATATTCCTGTCGTGGTGCTCTGCTCAGGGTTTCTCTCCCTGGCCATTTGCCTTGCCCACTTTTCTGTCCTTTCTTCAATCCGGATTGGAAAAGGGTTTGTCGCTAGGCTCCCTTAAGGGACAAGTCTCTGCGCTCTCTGTGTTTTTTCAGAAGCGCCTGGCCAGACTCCCACAGGTACGCACGTTCCTGCAAGGGGTTTGTCACATCGTCCCTCCTTACAAGCGTCCGTTAGAACCCTGGGATCTGAACAGGGTGCTGATGGTTCTTCAGAAACCACCGTTCGAGCCAATGAGGGATATTTCGCTCGCACGCCTTTCGCAGAAAGTGGTTTTTCTAGTAGCAGTCACTTCACTTCGGAGAGTGTCTGAGCTAGCAGCGTTGTCATGCAAAGCTCCTTTCCTGGTGTTTCACCAGGACAAGGTGGTTCTGCGTCCGGTTCCGGAATTTCTCCCTAAGGTGGTATCCCCCTTTCATCTCAATCAGGATATCTCCTTACC
This sequence comes from Anomaloglossus baeobatrachus, assembly GCF_048569485.1. Taxonomy (NCBI): domain Eukaryota; kingdom Metazoa; phylum Chordata; class Amphibia; order Anura; family Aromobatidae; genus Anomaloglossus; species Anomaloglossus baeobatrachus. The sequence continues at coordinate 125,810,278 of NC_134354.1, forward strand.
TTCTTTTTGCCCTCATCCAGTTCACCAGTGTGAAAAGGATTTGCACTTGTTAGATCTGGTGAGAGCACTCAGTCTACATTTCTCGTACGGCGCCCCTGCGCCGCTCGGATGCACTCTTTGTCCTTGTCGCTGGCCAGCGTAAAGGGACACAAGCTTCCAAATCAACCCTGGCTCGGTGGATCAAGGAACCAATTCTCGAAGCTTATCGTTCCTCGGGGCTTCCGGTTCCCTCAGGGCTGAAGGCCCATTCTACCAGGGCCGTGGGAGCGTCCTGGGCCTTGCGACACCAGGCTACGGCTCAGCAGGTGTGTCAGGCAGCTACCTGGTCGAGCCTGCACACTTTCACGAAACACTATCAGGTGCATACCTATGCTTCGGCAGATGCCAGCCTAGGTAGGCAAGTCCTTCAGGCGGCGGTTGCCCACCTGTAGGACGGAGCCGTTACGGCTCTATTATGAGGTATTATTTACCCACCCAGGGACTGCTTTTGGACGTCCCAATTGTCTGGGTCTCCCAATGGAGCGCCAAAGAAGAAGGGAATTTTGTTTACTTACCGTAAATTCCTTTTCTTCTAGCTCCAATTGGGAGACCCAGCACCCGCCCCTGTTTTTGTGTACACATGTTGTTCACGTTGAATGGTTTCAGTTCTCCGATATTCCTTCGGATTGAATTTACTTTAAACCAGTTTATAATTTTTTTCCTCCTTCTTGCTTTTGCACCAAAACTGAGGAGCCAGTGGCAGCACGGGGGGTGTATAGGCTGAAGGGGAGGGGCTTTACACTTTTAGTGTAATACTTTGTGTGGCCTCCGGAGGCATAGCTATACACCCAATTGTCTGGGTCTCCCAATTGGAGCTAGAAGAAAAGGAATTTACGGTAAGTAAACAAAATTCCCTTCTTTTTCTTTCTATTCAGCAGTCATAATTTTTTTTTCTTTTTTCTTATGTGGCTGTAGTATTTTATTTTTTAGCACTATTTTTGGGATACATATAAGTTTCGATGACATATAAACTATATAATTTTTCTTTCTGATGCAAATCGAAAGAGAAGCATTTTTTTATTTTTTCCCCTTTTATTTATATTTATTTATTTTCCCACACTAATTGGGTCATCCATAGGAGTCCCAGTTAAGGTGGCTTTACACACTGCAACATCGCAAACGACATCGCTGTAACGTCACCGGTTTTGTGACATAATAGCGACTTCCCCAGCGACATTGCAGTGTGTGAAACACATCAGCGACCTGGCCCCTGCTGTGAAGTTGCTGATCGCTACAAATCGTTCAGGACCATTCTTTGGTCCTTTGTTTCCCGCTGTGCAGCAAAGTCTCAGTGTGTAAATGGGACTTAAAACACTGGAAACGAGTGATGTGTCACAATATCTGTCAATCACTATTCTCTGTCAGTCGGTCTCTCCCTCTCTGTCTCTATTCTCTCTCTGTCGGTCCGTCACTATCTCTGTCCCTCTCACAGTCTGTCATTTTCCCCTCCTCTCTCATACTCACCGTTCCCCGATCCCCGGCGCGGCGCTGCACGGCATTCACACTGCTGCGGCGGCTTTTACTATTTTGAAAAAGCCAGCCGCTCATTAAACAATCTCGTATTCCCTGCTTTCCCCGCCCACAGGCGCCTATGATTGGTTGCAGTGAGACACGCCCCCACGCTGAGGGACAGGTGTCTCACTGCACCCAATCACAGCAGCCTGTGAGCGTGTCACTATGGAGTATAGAAATAAATAAATAAATAATTAAATTAAAAAAACCGGCATGGGGTTCCCCCCAAATTAAATACCAGCCAGATAAAGCCATACAGCTGAAGGCTGGTATTCTCAGGATGGGGAGCTCCACGTTATGGGGAGCCCCCCAGCCTAACAATATCAGTCAGCAGCCGCCCAGAATTGCCGCATACATTATATGCGACAGTTCTGGGACTGTACCCGGCTCTTCCCGATTTAGCCTGGTGCGTTGGCAAATCGGGGTAATAAGGAGTTATTGGCAGCCCATAGCTGCCAATAAATCCTAGATTAATCATGTCAGGCGTCTCCCCGAGAAACCTTCCATGATTAATCTGTAAATTACAGTAAATAAACACACACACCCGAAAAAATCCTTTTTGACCTATGAGCTGCGGCCACCACCACCCGGCTCTTATATACAGCATGTTAGAATGCTGTATATAAGAGCCCAGGCCGGGGGTAGAACATAAAAAAATTTTTATAATACTTACCTAACGGTCGCGCTGTGGGCCCTATGGGCATCTCCATTGTCCGGTGCCGCCGCCTCCTCTTTTTGCCATCTTCATCCTCTTTCTGAAGCCTAGGTGCATGACGCGGGTACGTCATACACACTCGCCGGTCCTGCTCAGGACCTGAATGCCGGCGAGCTTGTATGACGTCAGACCAGTCATGCACCGCGAGGAGAACAAAGATGGCCGGAAGAGGCGGCGCCGGGACCAGACAAAGGAAACGCCCATAAGGCCCACAGTGGGACCGTTAGGTAAGTATTATAAAGTGTTTATTATGTTATACCCCCGGCCTGGGCTCTTATATACAGCATGTTAGAATGCTTCACCAGTGTCCTGTTGAGGATCATCTTAAAGGTGTAGCCATTCTCTGTGCTAGAGGGATCTGAGTCTTCCCTCAAGATCACATATGGCTCAATGGGCTTTTCATCTGCAGTTTGCAGTTTTCCATGCCTCTTGCTGCACATGTTTTGTTGTCTAATCTGCAACGTTATAACAGTCATCATTCAAAAAGGTGGAGCCCCATCCTGATCAGTCATATTGGAGATATCTGGTCATGGATGGAACAATGTGTAGAGGTGATTTCAGCAATTCATATTCACGGAGTAGGTTCTGGACTGCTGACTTCTTAACCTGCGAAAGACTTTCAACAGAAGTGGTTGCCTCATCAGACGGTTCTCATACATATTCATTTACAGTGGAACACCCCTGACATTTATCTGTTGGCATCCAGGGTGCATTACAGAGTCCTTCTGTTTGTATCCAGATCCTGTGACCCTCAGCGGTAGTCTCCGATGCTCTGGCTGTCTCCTGGCTTTTAATCCTCCACCGTCCTTCTAGAGTGACATAAAGATTTGTATCTTAGGAATTTGTCTACCACCTCCCGAGGTAGCCTAGTTTCTCAGACATCTTGTGATGACTTCAATATCTGTTTCCTTGGTCCCCTCTTGTCTAAGTTTCTGAATTTTCAGTTAGGTTATTGATCATTATTAGTGATGAGCGAGCACTACCATGCTCAGTACTTGTAACGAGCATTTTGATGCTAGAGTGCTCTGTACTCGTCTCACGAGTATAACGGAAGTCATTGGGGAACTCAAGCATTTTTTACGAAGATTTTCTGGAAAAATGCTCAATTCTTCATTGACTTCCATTATACTTGGTAGAGTACCGAGCATCAAAATACTCATTACGAGGTCCTGAGCATGGCAATGCTTGCTCATCACTAATCATTCTTAAGGCGGGGAAACCCTTGCTCTTTTTGTAACTAGCCTCATACATATCCCTTCCCTCCTGACCTTGCTATCAAACCTTGAGTCCAGCCTGTTCCTCAGTTCTATCTAAGGTCAGGTCTCTGCCCTTTTAATCCTCTTTTTAAGGGAATCTAGATTTCAGTTTACGGTTCTAGATTGCCCATGAGATGGGCCACTTGGCCATTCTGTAGTGGCATTCCGAGGATCTTTGGGACCTTATCTGGTATTAAATGCTGTATATCGCTCCCATTTTGTTTGAACCTATTGTAGGGGGTTTTTTTGTTTTTGTTTTTTTTTTTTTTTATTTTCCCTCCCCTCTCCCCCTGGAAATTTGTATTCCAGTGACTAGCACTTCCATGGGTGAGTCTCAGAACTAGTAGCCTAGTGTTATCCCCCTTCCATCCAGTTCTTCTCCAGATCAGGGGGTCGTTCTTCTGGTTTTTCTTCATGTCCGTGTTTCTGGTACATGTGATATCAGTTTGCTCCACACAAGGACATGTCCATTTTTCTTTGGCAGCACAGATGTCACATGGACCGCACATTGATGTTATCCGTATGACATCAGTATGGCACCTACCGGAGAAAACACAGGTCATATAAAAATAAAGAATATCTATACTTACCTGACTCCGGCACTGCTGTCTCTGCCTCTGCTGTTGCTTCCTGGCCCGCTCATTGCATATTCACTACTCAGCGTGGACCCGGAAGTAACAGCAGCACCAGGGATAGGTAAGCATATCAGCTCAAGCTGTCCATGTGCTATCCGCATATCACATGGATAGCACAGGTACAGCAAACGGAACGCATGCACGTACCTTCACCATGGACCGTGAAACGTGTGTGTGTGTGTGTGTGTGTGTGTTACACGCATGTGTGAATGAAACCCAAGGCACTTTTCACTCTTCTCCCTCTGAGATGGCCTCTCCTGTCCTATTCTCTCTTGCGTCCTTCTAACCAGTCTCTAGGATATTTTATACCTGGTCAGACTGCCTCTCAGCACATCTATCGCTTTAGGTGATCTGATTCCTTGTTCATGATCCGGAGAGTCATCAGTATGGTTCTCCTGTCCAGACCTGCTCTGCCATTCTGGATGCATATTGAAAAAGAGACAGAGCGCTCCCACTGGGTTTCTGGCTCTCTTCCTCTTGATTTGGGCCTCCTAGACCATTCATGGTCAGACCTCTATTTGGCAGTTTTCTAGTCTGCTTCCTAGTTATGTAGAGTAGATGCCTTCTTATCTTTTTGCTTGGCAGTTTCAGGCAAAGCAAAAAGGTTTGGCAAATTACATTGGCCAATTTCCAACCTGAGAATTTCACCTCTGCTCTTACATTCCTCTAGTCCTTTCTCTTCCCACCCCTTGGGACTTCCAATGCTTTCCTGTGTCGCCCAATGAAGCGATAGAGAAAAGAAGCTTTTGGGTACTCCCTATAAAATCTTTCTCAGAGCCTTCATTGGTCGATACAGTACCCTCTCCTTTTTAGATGCCTCTGTTGGGCTAGTCTGTATTTTATTTTAGGTTGCTTCTCCTACTGCTTTCACACTAACTGATTTGACTTGGCACCAGTTGGTGAGTGTATACTACTTTCTTGCCTAGTGCATACAACCATGGTTTCCTGTGTCACTAAGGCTACTTTCACACATCCGGATTTTTGCTCTGCGGCACAATACGGCGTTCTGCAGAAAAACCGCAACTGGCTTTTGTAACGCCGGTTGCGGTTTTTTTTTTGCATAGACTTACATTAGTGCCGTATTGTGCCGCAGGGGCTTGCGTTCGGTCCGGTTTTTGCCGCATGCGGCAGAATTAGCCGATGCCACGGCCGGATCGAACGTTCCCTGCAACGTTTTTTGCTCCGGCAAAAAACACCGCATCGCGCCGCATCCGGCCGCTGCGGCGCATTTTTCAATGCATACCTATGGAGGCCGGATGCGGCGCGATGCGGAAAAAAACGCATCCGCTCGCCGCATGCGTTTTTTTCAATTGCGCATGCTCAGTAGCATGCCGCAACCGGAAAAAACCGGACGGGCCGCATGTAAAAACTTATGCAAAGGATGCGGTGTTTTCGCCGCATCCGTTGAATAGTTTTCACAGCCGGATTGAGCCGCAGTGCTCAAACCGGATGTGTGAAAGTAGCCTAAAAGAACTAATCCAGTAAACATTTTACTGTGAGTACCCAGAATCTTTTTTTATGCTGTATTATAATAGTCTGACCTTCCTGATTTATCTTCTTTCTATCTTTTGTTTTTAGCTGGAACCACACAGTGCGAGAGTGGGCAGGAGGCAGAAGCTAGTGCTGGCGATTCAGAAGAGGAAGATTCTGATCAATAGTTCCACTTTTATAAAAAAAAAAAATAATAGACTTTACTTTTATTACCCACCATTAAGGGTGGTATCAACATATGTGAGAAAACTATTTGCTAAATTATCAAAATTTTTCTACCACGAATTAAAGTTTTGTTTTTTTTTGTCACATTTTTATAGAGTTTCAAATGCAAATTGTCCAGAATTAATAGTGCTCAGACAGAAGCGATACTGAATTATACAGGCCGTGAAACACCACTGATGGTGCAGAGAAATGACACATGCGCAGCTTTTATTGTGCTGAATGTTCTCCATTGATCGCTGTACACCATTCCTATGTTTATGATGTGTTTAATAGGAAATGAAGTTGGTCTGTGCACAGCATATCTATTGTTATAGAAGTACATTACATTATATAAATATATATATATATATATATATATATATATATATATATATATATATATATATATAATTTTTTTTTTTTTAATGTAAACTTACTTTGAGCATACAGACATAAGACAACCTCTAAGGTAGTAACTACATTGAGATGTTTTCCATAAAGGTATATTTCAGCTTTGTGAATAACCTGTGTAGTAAACTACAGCAATGGGTTCAGCTGCCTGGAATGTCTGCAGCTACGTTTGAGTATGGTTTCCCTCTTTTCAGGTCAATACAATAAAAATACAAGTGTGCAAGAGATCTGTTCACTCAACAATATTTCTAATCTTTTTGCGGTCTGGTGTAAAATAGCACAAGAGAAGTATAACTTTAAAGGGAATCTGTCAGCAGGGTTTTGCCACATCATCTGAGAGCAGCATAATGTAGGCAAAGGGGACCTGAATCCAACGATTTATCACTTAGTTTACTAGGTGCAGCGGTTCTGACAGTGTTTAGATTTGGCAAGTAGCAAAGCTTAGAAAGCTAACCGTGCCCACACCTGACTGTCTATGTACAATGCCTTTAAGGAGTGAGCTGCTAATCACAGCAGGCAGCATGCTGGACTAGCTGACTTCTAGTTGACCTAGTCAGGCAATGATAATCTCCTGAAGCTAAAACTGTGCAGGTAAACAGCACAAAGTGTGATAAGACACTTGTTGTTGAAATCTGTGTGTTAACCCCTAGAGCAAGCTGTCTTCAGATTACACAGCAAAAAACTGCTAACAGATTGCCTTTTAATAGGCCTATTCACATTTTTTTTTTTTAACAGATACATGTGCGCTTGCTCTTCTTTTGATGCCTTATTATTTATCAGAATAGGTTATTCAATGTATAAGGTTCTGTTTATAATGAATGAAGTCAGAAAGTTTTGGTTTGTTTTTTTAAAGTTTTTTTTGTTTTGGCGTCGTTTCATTTCTTTTGGACAAGCTGTTCTTGTGTGCTTGCACAAATGAAAAATAACTCCTTTTAATAAATTAGAAAATATTCTATTGTTTGAAATCAGACTGTTGTTACATGTATTTTGAAAAAAAATAAATTTTGAAGTTTTTTACTTTTTATTATTGTTAGGATATGAAATAAAGGAAAGAAAAATTAGGCTATGGGTCCGTGCATCCAGCCTAAAGTGTACGTCAGAAGCTTTACGTATTCTGGAACGTCGCCAAAGGCAGTCATTGATCAGACAGAGGCTGAAAGTGTGTTCTTTATTCCTCTGTCTAGGATGTGACTGTAATCTGTTATTTTAATGGTATACAGAGAGTCACAGTAAAGGAATATGCTTCTTTACATCCAGAAGGTCCCTAGGGTTGGCTTTCAACCTGACTATACACACTGTTAGCACATACGGTATATCTTTTCCCTGACTGTATGTGGCTGACGATATGCACAAACGTGTAGGGTAAGCTAACAATTTTCACATTGGCCATTTTAGACTCCTACTTTGTCTTCTCTGGAGGGTTTTTCGGAGCACTCACAATATCATAGGCTGGATTACAATGACAGGTAAACACTTCTATACACATCCCATAACACAGGATCGCCAGTCATATTAGGCGATGTCACAGCTGACCCTGCTATCCTCACTTCACAAAGACATTTTCTTTTTCGCTCCTAATTGGGAGACCCAGACAGTGGGTGTATAGCTACTGCCTCTGGAGGCCGCACAAAGAACTACACTTAAAAGTGTAAGGCCCCTCCCCTTCTGGCTATACACCCTCCCGTAGGAGTACGGATTCCTCAGTTTTAGCTTTGTGCGCAGGAGGTCAGACACGCACGCATAGCTCCATTGTTTTTAGTCAGCAGCAGCTGCTGACTATGTCGGATGGAAGAAAAGAGGGCCCATACAGGGCTCCCAGCATGCTCCCTTCTCACCCCACTGTATGTCGGAGGTGTTTGTAAGGTTGAGGTACCCATTGCGGGTACGGCGGCAGGAGCCCACATGCTGATTCCTTCCCCATCCCTTTTTACAGGGCTCTGGGTGAAGTGGGATTTACTGGTCTCCAGGCACTGAGACCGTGCTCCATCTACAGCCCCTGGAGAAGATGCTGGATGGAGCGGAGTACATCAGGGACATGGCCCTGCTTCCTCAAGGTACTCTGTGTCCCCGTGCATTTGGCGCTCACACCACAGCATGCTGGGTGTTGTAGTGCGCCGGGGGACATCAGCGCTACGGCGCTTGTGCCATAGCCTCATTCAGCTTTGCTGAAGCAGGCACACTTCTGGGAATCGGTCGCGCCGGCCGCTGGGACTGCGGCGTGGCTAGCACTTGTGGTGCGCCGGGGACTTCAGCGCGGCCCGCGCTTTTACGGCGGCCGCGCTGATAACTTGAGTCCCCGGCTTTTGCGGCCTGCTTCCGTTCGTTCCCGCCCCCAGACCTGCCAGTCAGGAGAGGGGCGGGACGCTGGCCACTTCTGGGAATCGGTCGCGCCGGCCGCTGGGACTGCGGCGCGGCTGGCACTTGTGGTGCGCCGGGGACTTCAGCGCGGCCCGCGCTTTTACGGCGGCCGCGCTGATAACTCGAGTCCCCAGCTTTTGCGGCCTGCTTCCGTTCGTTCCCGCCCCCAGACCTGCCAGTCAGGAGAGGGGCGGGACGCTGGCCACTTCTGGGAATCGGTCGCGCCGGCCGCTGGGACTGCGGCGCGGCTGGCACTTGTGGTGCGCCGGGGACTTCAGCGCGGCCCGCGCTTTTACGGCGGCCGCGCTGATAACTCGAGTCCCCGGCTTTTGCGGCCTGCTTCCGTTCGTTCCCGCCCCCAGACCTGCCAGTCAGGAGAGGGGCGGGACGCTGGCCAGTGCATCAGCGCCGAGGGCTGGAGTCGTTTTTACATACTCCAGCCCTCACAATCGGCACAGAGGGGACACTGTTTCCCGCACTTTTGTTTGGAAACTCCCACGGACCGCCCCTCTCCACAGACGCCGGCAGCCATTCCTGCTGACACGCTGAGCTGCAGAGGGGAGCCGGGGAGACCCAGACAAGGAATTCTGCGCCTCTTACCCGCTATTCAGCGGGCGGTAAGCAGCCCTCAGGGCTCACCCCCTCTTGTGCCAGTAGTATTCTTAGTATTTTGTTTCTACAAATACTTGGTATTACATAGCGCTGGTCGCCCTTTGGCTATAGACTCTCTCACATTGCAGAGAGCCAGCAGCATGTCGTCCGTAAAACGCAAGGGTGCCAAGGCACAGACATTATATGCTTCCTGCACCGCATGTGGGACTTTTCTACCGGCAGGCTCCACGGACCCCCATTGTGTGCAGTGCTCGGCCCCTGCGGCGCTTGCACAGTCGGGACCTCTGCTGGACGTGACCCAGGGTGTACCACCTGTGAATGCTGTCCAGGTGACAGGAACTGAGTTTGCAGCTTTTGCTGACAGAATGTCTCTCACTATGTCACAAATTCTTGACACATTGCGAGCTAGGCCTGTACTTCAGGCCACGGACACTGTGCAATCATTGCCCCCTGGTCCCCCTCAGCTGAATCAAGCTCCGGGACGGGCATATACACCTCAGGGTGAAGACTCTGACTCGGACGATGGCCCCGGGCAGCCTAAGCGGGCTCGCTATGACGGGCCTTCACATTCATCTCAATGGTCAGGATCCCAGCGAGATGAATCTATGGGTGATGAGGCGGACGTAACTGATCAGGATTCTGATCCTGGGACCGCTCTCAATCTAGATACACCAGATGGTGACGCCATAGTTAATGATCTTATATTTAACATCAATAAGATGTTAAATATTTCCCCACCAGCTCCTCTTGTAGAGGAGTCAGCTTCGCAGCACGAGAGAATCCATTTCAGATACCCTAAGCGTACATTAAGCACTTTTCTGGACCACGCTGACTTTAGAGACGCAATCCAGAAACCCCACGCTTATCCTGAAAGGCGTTTTCCTAAACGGCTTAAAGATACACGCTACCCTTTTCCCCCTGAGGTGGTCAAGGGTTGGACCCAGTGTCCAAAAGTGGATCCTCCAATTTCCAGGCTTGCAGCTAGATCCTTGGTTGCAGTTGAAGATGGAGCGGCACTTAAAGATGCCACTGACAGGCAGATGGAGCTCTGGCTGAAATCCATCTATGAAGCGATTGGAGCGTCATTAGCGCCTTCTTTTGCGGCCGTATGGGCACTCCAAGCTATCTCAGCCGGGCTTGCGCGAGTCGACTCAGTCACACGTGCATTTGCCCCGCAGGTAGCACCATTGACCTCGCAAATGGCGGCATTCGCGTCGTACGCGATTAATGCTGTTCTTGACGCTACAAGCCGCACGGCAGTGGCGTCAGCCAACTCCGTTGTTTTGCGTAGGGCCCTGTGGTTGAGACATTGGAAAGCAGATTCTCATTCCAAGAAGTGCTTAACCAATTTGCCTTTTGCTCGTGACCGATTGTTTGGAGAGCGTTTGGATGAAATCATCAAACACTCCAAGGGTAAGGACTCATCCTTACCGCAACACAGACAAAACAAACCCCAACAGAGGAAGGGTCAGTCTGGTTATCGGTCCTTTCGAGGACCGGGCAGGTCCCAATTCGCCTCGTCAAAAAAGACTCAAAAAGACCAGAGACGCTCAGATTCTTGGAGGTCTCAGTCACGCCCAAAAAGGACAGCCGGAGGAACCGTTGCCAAGACGGCGTCCTCCTGACTTGCGGTCTCCGATTCCCACACCCGCGGTCGGTGGGAGGCTTTCCCACTTTGGCGACATTTGGCTGTCACGCGTCAAAGACCGTTGGGTGAGGGATATTCTGTCTCACGGGTACAGGATAGAGTTCAGTTCTCGTCCGCCAACTCGTTTCTTCAGAACTTCTCCACCACCAGACCGAGCCGATGCTCTGTTGCAGGCGGTGGCCGCTCTAAAGGCGGAAGGAGTGGTGTCCTCCGTCCCTCTTCAGGAACAAGGTCACGGTTTTTACTCCAATCTGTTTGTGGTCCCAAAAAAGGACGGATCGTATCGACCCGTCCTGGATCTAAAGTTGCTCAACAGACACGTAAAAGTCAGGAGGTTCCGGATGGAATCCCTACGCTCCGTCATAGCCTCAATGTCTCAAGGAGATTTTCTAGCATCAATAGATATCAAAGATGCGTATCTCCACGTGCCGATTGCACCAGAGCATCAGCGTTTCCTACGCTTCGTCATACACGACGAACACCTACAGTTCGTAGCGTTACCTTTCGGTCTGGCAACAGCCCCCCGGGTCTTCACCAAAGTCATGGCAGCAGTAGTAGCTGTTCTGCACTCGCAGGGTCACTCGGTCATCCCGTATCTAGACGACCTGCTTATAAAGGCACCCTCTCAAGAGGCATGCCAACACAGTCTGAAGGTGGCACTAGACACTCTCCAGAGTTTCGGGTGGATTATCAACTTTCCAAAGTCTCATCTAACCCCGACCCAATCTCTGACTTATCTTGGCATGGAGTTTCATACTCTCTCAGCGATAGTGAGGCTTCCACTGGACAAGCAGTGCTCGCTACGGACTGGAGTGCAATCTCTCCTTCAGAGCCAGTCGCACTCACTGAGGCGCCTCATGCATTTCCTAGGAAAGATGGTAGCAGCAATGGAGGCAGTCCCGTTCGCGCAGTTTCATCTGCGCCCTCTACAATGGGACATTCTACGCCAATGGGATGGGAAATCGACGTCCCTCGACAGGACTGTCTCCCTCTCTCAGACTGCCAAGGACTCTCTGCGTTGGTGGCTTCTCCCCACCTCATTGTCACAGGGAAAGTCGTTCCTTCCCCCGTCCTGGGCAGTGGTCACGACGGATGCGAGCCTATCAGGGTGGGGAGCGGTGTTTCTCCACCACAGGGCTCAGGGGATGTGGACTCAGGAAGAGTCCACCCTGCAGATCAATGTTCTGGAAATCAGAGCAATCTATCTTGCCCTGCGAGCCTTCCAACAATGGCTGGAAGGCAAGCAGATTCGGATTCAGTCGGACAATTCCACGGCGGTGGCATACATCAACCACCAAGGGGGAACACGCAGTCGCCAAGCTTTTCAAGAAGTCCAGCGGATTTTGACGTGGGTGGAAAGCAGAGCGTCCACCATATCCGCAGTTCACATCCCAGGCGTGGAAAACTGGGAAGCAGACTTTCTCAGTCGCCAGGGCATGGACGCAGGAGAATGGTCCCTTCACCCGGACGTGTTTCAGCAGATCTGTTGCCGCTGGGGGACGCCGGACGTCGATCTGATGGCGTCACGGCACAACAACAAGGTCCCAGTTTTCATGGCACGGTCTCACGATCACCGAGCGCTGGCGGCAGACGCCTTGGTTCAGGATTGGTCGCAATTCCGACTCCCCTATGTGTTCCCACCTCTAGCATTGTTACCCAGAGTTCTCCGGAAAATCAGGTCCGACTGCCATCGAGCCATACTCGTCGCTCCAGATTGGCCAAGAAGGTCGTGGTACCCGGATCTGTGGCATCTCACGGTAGGCCAACCGTGGACACTACCAGACCGTCCAGATTTGCTGTCTCAAGGGCCGTTTTTCCATCTGAATTCTGCGGCCCTGAACCTGACTGTGTGGCCATTGAGTCCTGGATCCTAGCGGCCTCAGGTTTATCTCATGAAGTTGTTGCCACAATGAGACAGGCTAGAAAACCATCCTCAGCTAAGATCTATCACAGGACGTGGAAGATATTCTTAGCGTGGTGCTTGGCTCAAGGGTTTTCTCCCTGGCCATTTGCATTGCCAATTTTTCTTTCCTTCCTGCAGTCTGGGTTGGAAAAAGGTTTGTCGCTTAGCTCGCTTAAGGGTCAAGTCTCCGCGCTATCCGTATTCTTTCAGAAGCGCTTGGCACGGCTTTCTAAAGTACGCACGTTTCTCCAAGGAGTTTGTCATATCGTTCCTCCTTACAGACGGCCATTGGAACCCTGGGATCTGAACAAGGTTCTCATTGCTCTCCAGAAGCCGCCTTTCGAGCCTTTGAAAGAGGTTCCCCTTTCTCGGCTTTCACAAAAGGTAGTTTTTCTTGTGGCGGTCACGTCTCTTCGAAGAGTGTCCGAGCTAGCGGCGTTATCTTGCAAATCTCCCTTCCTGGTGTTTCACCAAGACAAGGTAGTACTGCGTCCAATTCCAGAGTTTTCTCCCAAGGTGGTTTCTTCCTTTCATCTCAATCAGGATATCACTTTGCCATCTTTGTGTCCGCATCCAGTTCACCAATTTGAAAAGGGTTTACATCTGTTGGACCTGGTGAGAGCACTCAGGATTTACATTTCTCGCACGGCGTCTCTACGCCGTTCTGATGCGCTCTTTGTCCTAGTCGCTGGTCAGCATAAGGGAACGCAAGCTTCCAAATCCACCCTGGCGCGGTGGATCAAGGAACCAATTCTTCACACATACCGTTCTGCTGGGCTTCCGATCCCATCTGGACTGAAGGCCCATTCTACCAGAGCCGTGGGTGCGTCCTGGGCATTGCGGCATCAGGCTACGGCTCAGCAAGTGTGCCAGGCGGCTACCTGGTCGAGTCTGCACACGTTTACCAAACACTATCAAGTGCATACCTACGCTTCGGCAGATGCCAGCCTAGGTAGACAGGTCCTTCAGGCGGCGGTGGCCCACCTGTAGGAAGAGGCTGTCTGACAGCCCGTTCATGTGGTATCTTTTTACCCACCCAGGGACTGCTTTTGGACGTCCCACTGTCTGGGTCTCCCAATTAGGAGCGAAAAAGAAGAAGGGAATTTTGTTTACTTACCGTAAATTCCTTTTCTTCTAGCTCCAATTGGGAGACCCAGCACCCGCCCTATTTGTTCTTAGGGTTTCGTTTTTCGGGTGCACATGTTGTTCATGTTGTTTCTTAAGTTCTCCGATCTTGTTATCGGATTGAATTTGTTTTTGAAACTGTTATTGGCTTTCCTCCTTCTTGCTTTGGTACTAAAACTGAGGAATCCGTACTCCTACGGGAGGGTGTATAGCCAGAAGGGGAGGGGCCTTACACTTTTAAGTGTAGTTCTTTGTGCGGCCTCCAGAGGCAGTAGCTATACACCCACTGTCTGGGTCTCCCAATTGGAGCTAGAAGAAAAGGAATTTACGGTAAGTAAACAAAATTCCCTTCTTCACATGCTCATTAGATGCTGCAATGCTAACAGATTGGACTGGAGTTAGGCTATTGGCACACATGTACAAGTGCATATACTGAAAAGGGAAGTATGAGACTAAAGTCACCAGCTGTGGCTAGTGTAAAAATTGAAAGTCTTCATTAAAAATATAAATGAACTTTTTGTGAAGGAAAAAAAAGAGACACTGCCAAAAGTTTTTAAAAAGTACCACTTAACACAAAAACCTGATTGAATCAATGGGTCATTTTCTGATAACACATTCCCTTTAAATGGATTGTGGCTGTCTCAGATTTAAAGATGGCTAATATTCTGTAGATCTCCCAATTGGCACCAAAACAGCTCAGAGCAATCAAGTCAGAAGACTGCTAGATAGCACCATATACAGGTGCATCTCAGTAAATTAGACTATCTCCAAAAAGTTTATTTCAGTAATACAATACAAAAAGTGAAACGCATAGATTATATAGAGTCTTTACACACAGAGTGATCTATTCCAAGTGTTTATTTCTGTTACTGAAAACCCAAGTGTCATTATCTTACAAAATTAGAATAATTACCACAAAACACCTGCAAAGGCTTTCTAAGCGTTCAAAATGGTTCTTTAATCTGGTTCAGTAGGATACACAATCATGGGGAAGACTGCTGACTTGACAATGTCCAGAAGGCAGTCACTGACACACTCCACAAGGAGGGTAAGCCACAAAAGATCATTGCTAAAGAAACTGGCTGTTCACACAGTGCTGTATCCAAGCATATTAATGGAAAGTGGGGGTAGAAAAAGGTGCACAAGCAACCGTGATAACCGCAGCCTTGATAGACTTGTTAAGAAAAGGCCATTCAAAAATTTAGGGGAGATCCACAAGGAGCGGACTGCTGCTGGAGTCAGTGCTTCAAGAGACACCACACACAGACATATCCAGGACATGGGCTACAAGTGTCACATTCCTTGTGTCAGCCACTCATGACCAATAGACAATACCAGAAGTGTCTTAGGCCATGTGCCCACGTTGCGTTCAGTAACTTGTAGAAATGAACGCATTCTCTGGCAGAATGTCATTGTCAAATTTGCTTTTGACCACATAAACACAGGAAATACGCAAGCATGTTTTACATGCATTTTCATTGCTTAAATTGAGATGCGTTTTCAATACAAATATACAACTAAATAAAGTTTAAACATTCAAACAGTAGGAAAAAAATGAAGAAAAAAAAATAACCTTTAAATCAAACACTATAATCATTTACAGAAAATGATTAATGAAATTTAATAATTATGTTCAAAATAAAAGTAAAATTATTGTTTGACTCATTTTTTAAAGTTGGAATGGATGTGAGGGCAAATGGAAACCTCTTGACCTCACTATAATGCCAAAAACGCATGCATTGATTTTGACAAAAAAAGCATGCGTTTAGCATCAAATAAGCATGAAAAACGCTAGAAATTTCTTTTAGGATGCGTTTTGATATTTCTCATTGACTTCAATGTTAGCAAAACGCTGTCAAAATGGCAAAAACAATTGACATGTTGCTTCTTCAAACGCAGAGATTTTAACAAATTTTTTACACCAAAAACGCTGCGTTTTTAAAAGCAACGTGCGCACAAGAAAACCCTATTTTCCATAGACTTTGCCTGGAAATCAAAACGCATGCAATTTTGCATTAAAGCTCAAAACGCTGCGGAAACGCATGAAAAAACGCAACGTGCGCACATGGCCTAACCTGGGCCAAGGAGAAAAGAGAACTGGACTGTTCTCAGTGGTCCAAGGTGTTTTCAGATGAAAGTAAATTTTGCATTTCATTTGGAAATCCAGGTCCCAGAGTCTGGAGAAAGAGTGGAGAGGCCACAATCCAAGCTGCTTGAGGTCTAGTGTAAAGTTTCCACAATCAGTGATGGTTTGGGGAGCCATGTCATCTGCTGGTGTAGGTCCACTGTGTTTTATCAAGACCAAAGTCAGCACAGACATCTACCAGGAAATTTTGGAGCACTTCATGCTTCCCTCTGCCGACAAGCTTTTTGGAGATGGAAATTTCATTTTCCAGCAGGACTTGGCACCTGTCCACACTGCCAAAAGTACCAATACCTGGTTTAATATCCACAGTATCACTGTGCTTGATTGGCCAGCAAACTCGCCTGACCTAAACCCCATAAAGAACCTATGGGATATTTTCAAGAGGAAGAAGAGAGACACCAGACCCAACAATGCAGATGAGCTGAAGGCTGCTATCAAAGCAACCTGGGCTTCCATAACACCTCAGCAGTGCCACAGGCTGATCACCTCCATGCCACGCCGCATTGATGCAGTAATTCATGCAAAAGGAGCCCCGACCAAGTATTGAGGCATTTTCTGTACAGACTTTTCAGTAGGAGCCAATATTTCTGAGTTTAAAATAATTTTTTCAGTTGGTCTTATATAATATCCTAATTTTCTGAGATAATGACTTTTGGGTTGTCATTGGCTGTAAGCCATAATCATCAACATTAACAGAAATAAACACTTGAAAGAGATCACTCTGTGTGTAATGACTCTATAATATGTGTTTCCCTTTTTGTATTGAATTACTGAAATAACTTTTTGATGATATTCTAATTGAGATGCACCTGTAGCTATTTACTGGCTGTGCGTTCCCTTTATACCATCTCATCTAGCAAGCAGAGTATCTATCATATGCTTGGAAAAGCTGGGTGGCATATGTGCTAGTGTATGAGCCAGGGCAGGCGTCTTGCTGGCCTATCAAAACAGCAAGTAGTGGCAGCGAAAAGTGTAGTGCGAATGTGAGAAATGGGTGGGATCTGCTTAGCTCATTTTCAACGTATTGTGATAGGTGAATAAATGTGCGAGTGGTTAAATCAGGACCCCCCCGGTAAAGTAACATCTAAGACACGTGCGTTACAAGCTATGAATTTTACTGTAACCTATAAAGCAATTGTATCTTCCAACACAGTTTCTTTCCTCTGGGTTACGTTTGTACTCCATAACCATGTTTTAGCTACCTTAATTCGTAATTATTCTCTACAAGTTAACATTTAAGGATTTTCAATATCTGTGTTCAAATTTATTATATGCTAAGGAGGATAAGTTACAAGTGATTAAAGAACAAGTATAAGGATATGGACGCGGTGGGTCCTAACCTGCAGGTCCTCGAGTCTCCTCCGCAGGAGACCGCAGCGGCCCATGATCAGGGTTCGCTGCGCTGCGCTCTCTCACTTGTGTTCTCCCTATGCAGACCACTTGCAACTCCGCCGCAAAGGATTAACATTCTTGAGGCTCGAAAAGTCGCACCGCAGGTCAGTTTTCGTTGCGGGCCGTACACGCGCAGTGGGCATGGGATTTCTATAAATACCATCCAGTGTGCTTGTACTGTACAACACTGCATTTTGGATGCAGCGAAAACCTGCTGCTTCCAAAACGCTGTGAACCCTGATCGTGGGCACATACCCTAATGCATCAGAGCTACCTGGGAATACCAACTCCTCTTGCATCATGTAAAACACAAAAAAAACTCTGTCATTGCATCAAACCCTACAAAATGCTAATGGAGCTGATGCTGTTTTAGAGCTCAGTCCTTCAATCCCAATGAGTAAAATTACAACAAAAGCAATATGCTACAACATTGGGCAGAAGTGGGAGAGCGCTCACCACTGAATACAGATAAAGGATAATGTGAACAGAGTCCTTGACTTCCAAGTAAATCAGTTCAATAGAATATTTGTAGTGAAAAAGTCAGTATCGCTGTATGCATCACAATTCAGATAAAGTAAAGTGGTAATTCCAAGTTATACAGTGACTAAACCAATAAAATGGGATACACTGCAGATCCACTATCCTGGATAAGCAGCAAAAAGGTATTTATTATGCTCCCAAAAGTAATTAAAATCGTGCTCAAAACAAAGGCAAGGAGCAGTCCCCCTCGTGGCAGACGCCATATGTGTAGCCCAACCCAGGGTTTTACCCTAGAATTAACGGCTTGTTATGGGGCAGATCCCTGGGTCGGGATACACATTGTGTATAGGCTCAGTTTTACTTACTTTTGGGAGCAGAATAAATACCTTTTCACTACTTATCCAGCCTAGTGGATCTACATTGTATTTCATTTTATTGGTGTAAAGGCCCAGTCACACACGAGATTGTTGCTGAGGCACAGTTTCTGTGACGTAGCAACGATCTCGCTATGTGTGACACCTACCAGCGATCAGGCCCCTGCTGTGCGATCGCAAGTCATTGCCGAATGGTCCGGACCATTTTCTTCAAAGGCGATGTCCTGCTGGGCAGGACGCATCGCTGTGTTTGACGCCTACCAACGACCTAACATGGTCCCAACGCCCGCCGAGATCGTTATACAGGTCGCTGATCGTTACTGCGTCGTTGGTAAGGTCTAACTGTGTGACATCTCACCAGCAACCTCCCAGCAATCTTTATCAGGTCGCATCGTTGTCGGGATCGTTAGTAATTCGTTGTGTGTGACTGGGCCTTAAATACTTTGTCACCTAGATTTATCCACTTCATCTGAATCGTGACATTTACAGGGATACCGGCTGTTTCAATACAGATTTTTTTTTCTGGTCTGACTTGGAAGTCAAGGACTCTGTTCACACCCTTTATCTGTATTAGGTGGGAAGCTCTTTCAGATTTCTGTCCAATGTTTCTGGCTGGTCTCCCCGGTATCAGTCGTTGTTTTGTCTTGTTTGTCTACTAGGCATTGCTCCCACCTGGTCAGAATCCTACTCCACACTGATGAGGGGAAATACCCCGAAACAGCTGGCTGTGGATGGATACCTGGCCTTGGTATTTCCCGTGTCATATCTTTAAACTTGTCAAAGAGTTGGATATTGACTAAAAGGGCCACTTAATATGGTGGTTATGGTGGTTTCCTAAAAAGAGCCACTCCTTGGCTAGGTCCTTCCCGGAGGGATATCTGGCTAGTTTCTGTGTTGAGACTCCTAACAGAAGCTCCATGGACTTTTTTGATTTGCAATGCAATGCAATTTAGTGTAACAGTTTTATTGTAATGTTACTCATTTTACAACATGCTCTCACCTGAGATAGCCAATAGTAACAGCCCTTTACAAAAAAAAGTCCACTTTTTTTTGTAAAGCTTTGTTGTACCAGTCAAAAAATCTAGTGTAGAAGCTGCATGTGGGCTTATCAATACTCCTGGACCGCTTCTGCCAAGTGCATCAGTACGCCCCAGTGCACTTCCGGCCTGATATCACATGGCTTATGCCCAAGATTTCTACAAAAATAAAGGTATCATTTTTATTGTACGACAAGTTTCTATACTGCCATACCACTACTTGAATATGTAAAACCATTCTGACGGTTCCCTTTAACCCCTTAACGACCCATGACGTACTAGATACGTCATGGATCGTTTTCCGGTAAGCCCCGCCCCCTGCCGCCGGCGGGCGGCGGCGATCGGCGCACATATCAGCTGTTATCAACAGCTGATATGTGTGCCTGCTAGCCGCGGGTGGAATCGCTTCCACCCGCGGCCATTAACCCCTTACATTTCGCTGCCAAAGTCTTGGCAGCGATATGTATATGGGCGCCGCCATTACAGTGACTTACCCCGCCCCCGCCGGAAGTCACGTGACATGATCACGTGACTTTCGGCGGTTGCCATGGTAGCACAGGGTCATGTGATGACGCCTGTGGCTAACATGAGTCACTTCCTCTCAATGCCGGAATACAGCCGGCATTGAAAGTGAAGCAGCAAATCTGCAGTTCTCAGCTCTGTAGCTGAGATCTGCAGATTGTGCAAAGCGATCGGATTGCTGATCGCAATAGCCCCCTAGGGGGACTAGTAAAATAAAAAAAAAAAGTAAAAAAAAAAGTTTTAAAAAATTAAAAAAAAATAAAAAAACCTAAAAGTTCAAATCACCCCCCTTTCACCCCATTGAAAATTAAAGGGTTAAAAAAATAAAAAATACACACATATTTGGTATCGCCGCGTTCAGAAATGCCCGATCTATCAAAATATAAAATCAATGAATCTGATCAGTAAACGGCGTATCGGCAAAAAAATTCCAAACGCCAAAATTACGTTTTTTGGTCGCCGCAAATTTTGCGCAAAATGCAATAACAGGCGATCAAAACGTAGCATCTGCGCAAAAATGGTACCGTTAAGAACGTCAGGTCAAGACGCAAAAAATAAGCCATCACTGAGCCTCAGATCCTGAAAAATGAGAACGCTACGGGTTTTGGAAAATGGCGCAAAACGTGCGCCACGTTTTTCGGACAAGCTTGTGAATTTTTTTTAACCCCTTAGATACAAGTAAACCTATACATGTTTGGTGTCTACAAACTCGCACCGACCTGAGGCATCATACCCACACATCAGTTTTACCATATAGTGAACACGGTGAATAAAATATCCCAAAAACTATTGTACAATCCCAGTTTTTTTGCAATTTTTCCGCACTTGGAATTTTTTTGCCATTTTCCAGTACACTATATGGTAAAACTTATGGTTTCATTTAAAAGTACAACTCGTCCCGCAAAAAACAAGCCCTCATATGGCAAGATTGATGGAAAAATAAAAAAGTTACGCCTCTCGGAAGAAGGGGAGCAAAAAACAAAAACGCAAAAACGGAAAGTGCCCGGGGGCTAAAGGGGTTAAGCTGCATTAGATGGATGATAATTACCAGAAACCTCATTGTCACATCAGTGAAAAGTGAAAGACTGAATCCAATCCGCCTTCTTCCAAAGAGAAAAGTCTGGGGCAGTCAATCACTTTTTATACATTAACCTCTCAGTGGATTCCTTAGAAATGGTCAGAATTTGCCAAAAACTATATTGAATGTGTAGGTGCAATGTTAACATCATAATAAAATATCTTAAACGTAGCAATTGTCTATTACTCTACCAGATACTGTACGCAGAGAGAGAATAGTAAAAAATTAATATTTATAACTTAATTTCAGAATTGAAGAAATATCAGTATTATAAATCAATTTTATAAATTCGAAAACACCTATTATATTTATTATCTTTTGTTAAAAATAATACCTTCTTTTGGGATTCAAAAACAAAACGACCATTGACTATAGCAAAGTAGTACAGGATTAAAGCATAATTCTGGTTATTAGTACATATCACCTACCCAAAGGATACAAAAAAATAAGTGATATCTTCTTATAAATACCCCTTGAAAAGGCTATGTCCACCCCTTAACAACTACTTTGTTTTGTCCCAATATATTGGAAAAAAAAATATGAAATAACGTCACCTGCTTCATCCACATTGCCGGACAAAATCTCGCGCCTGCACAGAGAACTCGCCGCTTTGCGCAGGCGGACCTATGTTTTCGTCTCTGCCCGCAATAGGGCAGAGTGAAGTGTGCCTGTGCGAGATTTTGCCCGCCCATGTGGATGAAGCCTGAGGAGTTATCCACGTCAATCAGCACAGGAGGACAGCGAAAGGAGGCGCAGATTAGGACGCCCATCAGACCAGACAATTTACATACATGGCGGGAGATTTTATAAAAGGTATTTGTAGGGTCTACAGGGGAGGTCAGGGGGTAACATGTAACTATATAGAATGCAGCACATGTGCTGCAGATGTGCTAGTTTTAGTTTAGTAGGCCAAAATCTGGTGACAGGTTCCCTTTAATTTTCTTTAAATGGAATCTGTCATGTACAATAACACAACCTGCAGATATAGGGTTAATCTGCAGGTTAATAGCGTTATGAAGGTGCACACACACTTTACTGAAAGTGCAGAACCTGGGACAAACTGAACTTTATTCTTCCTGGGAGCCGCCGGCCTTCATGCATGCAGGCGTGCTGGTGCGGCTAGTCTCCACACACTATACCATAAGCGGCAGCTGTAATCACACCCCGGCACTGACTGACGGCTGGCTCTGCACTGATGCACTGCTGATTCGGCTGTCAGTCAGTGCCAGGGCGTGATTACAGCCACTGCTCTTAGTGATGTGACCGTAATTGCTCTAGGCACAACCGAAAGCCAATGGCACCAGGGAGGAATACAGTTAATTCTCTCCCAGGTGTTGCACTTTCAGTACATGCAGTAAGGCTGGACACCTTCATAGTGCTATTAACCTGCAGATTAACAGATTACGGTCCTGATAGAGTCCCTTGGAATCTCATTACTTTTGATTTAGGAATAGATATTTAATTTAAACAGAACCCTGAGAGCTGATACATGATTTCTTCGCCTGGGGCTTCTGCCTGAAACCTTGAAAAATGTGATTCAGACCTGCCCCAAACGGAAGCTTTGAGCTGTTTAAGACAAGTAGTAGCCCAATGTAGGAAACTGAGCATAGATTGTGCTCCTTACTAGGGGGGGGTACTAAAAATATATTGTGTATATCAATAAAAACAAAAAAGTTCTTAGAGAACCAACCCCCAGGATTTTGCCTTAAAAACTACAGGCAGTGGCATACAGGCAGTAATATGCTGAATCCAGGCATAGCTGTTGTAGAAAGAACCAATGCTTGGTTGCTGTGGGTCGGGTCCTCTGCGTTTATTGCTCCTATGGCATTCTCCTGGCTTTCCCCCCTGGTCATTATTTGAATATTGCGCCGCCATTGCTGTTGGCGGAGCGTGCACATTGCCACTGCATGGACTTCAGTGTGGTAAAGTCCATGAGAGGGATTCTCGCGTCCGCAGATTTCTTTTTTTCCTTTACATCTGCACACGCACCCCTGCTGCTCAGTCTTCACCGCAGTGTCTTCAATAAAATGGCACTGGAGATTGCAGTACGTGCTTGAGAGGACTCCGGCGCTATTTTAATGAAGACAGAATTACTGTGACAATACGCACACGCCACCAACAACAATGGCGGCACAGCGTGATATTGAAATAAAGAAAAGAGGGCAAGCCAGGAGGACACCAGAGGAGGAGTAAATGCCGAGGACCCCACCCACTAAGGCTCGCCCCCGTTGCACATGTCAATCAATCAAAGTGCAGTGCATTTCTACAACTTTGATTAAAGATATTTCATCAACCAAGCATCCGATCTTTCTACAACAGGTATGCCTGGATTCAGCATCTTACTGCCTGTATGGCACTGCCTTTACTTCATATAGCAAAATCCTGGTGGTTGGTTCTCTTTAAATACCTACAAGTTTAAAGAGAACCTGACAGCTGATACATGCTGCCCAATCCATGGGCAGCATATATCAGACATTGGCTGCATGAACTCGGCCAGGTATGGCTGACTCTGAAACGCTGTGTTTCAGATGAAAACATACTTTTAATAACTGCCAGGGACTGAGACCACTCTGTGGACTAGGCAAATAAAAAAAAAAAAAAAAAAAAAAAACAACAAAACACAAAACACATGGAGGTTTTTAACCCAGAGAGAGGTGTTAGAGTAGGTTCCCAGTATACGATATATATGCCTTGACGCGGCTACTAGTCTGATATAGAAATGGCCATTTTTGTATGCGAAATATATCACCTTTTTCCTAGATTTCATTGGGTAATGCATGTCCACATTCTTACATTCATGGTTTGCAAGGTTTAGCATTTCAGAGTGCAACTGTCTTTTTTTTGTCACCCTGTGGATTAGTCAGACAGGTGGTTCCCTGGCGTCTTCTCCCCACCCACTGCCCTGGATTGACAGGTCACGGCCTATGTCAGTGCATCGGTCTCTGGCAGCTGTTAAAATTATGTTTTTATCTGAAACACCGAAGCGTTTCAGAGTCAAATACACCAGGCTGACTCCATACAGCCAGTGCCTGATACATGTTCCCCAATCCATGGGCAATATGTATCAGATGTCAAATTCTCTTCAAACTTTTAGATTTTTTTTTTTTAATAACTTTTTTTTAATTAATGTACACATTATATTTTTAGTACCCCACTAGTAAGGAGCGCACTCAATGCTCAAAGTTTCCTACTTTAGACTTCTACTTGTCTTATACAGGGGCAGGTCTGAATCCCATTCTTCGAGGATTTAGGAGGAAGCCCCGGGTGAAGAAAAAAAAGTGCAGAACCCAGTGTAAACGGTCTCATAAATAAATAGGACACGAGTGGTGATAAGTCTTTAAACTGGTTTTCCTTGAAAGCCAAGAGCTATATCCAGCAGCATTCGTCCCTGTGACTCTTCCTTGCCCCCCGCACTAAACTCTGCGGACAGTTCTCTGAATGTGCTGCACACTCTGCGCTGCCGGATGTGTTCCCGGTGAATTGCATGCATCCAGTTATAACGTGCATCTCCATATAAAACCACCAACGACCTCCGCGGCAGATGTATAGCGACTTCCACATCAATGTATGGAACTAAGGCAGACTTTGATGTGCGATCACCTGCACTATCCTGGAGATCCGACTGTACATTAATCAGATCACTATTAATCTCAGCCTGTGAACAGATTCCAGTCCAGTCACTATGTTGATCCACAGTAGATATAAGCGGCAGATTGTCTACAGAAGAACTTGTCATAGTGAGCACAGTGTCCGTAAGAAGATTCAGACTAACTAGTCTTTCACCCCAAAGCCAAGAGTCATCAAAGTGGGGGTCAATGGCAGATCCCCTGTCAGAACTGTAATCCAGATTGCATTGCTCAACAGGCAGGAACCCTTTCAGGACCGCGTGATTCGTCATCCTTTCCCACAGCACCTTGCTAAAACTGGAAAGACCATTGAAATTGGCAACTTTTATTTTTTGCTTCTTAAAGTTCACCTTTGGACCAAAATCCTGTGGACATAAATACAGGATACAGATAATGCAAGGCAAACAAACTGGATGTCCAATTTTACTAGAGAGGCTGACATTTTTCCAGTGCAGATTCTGACTATATGTATAAATGCATTCAATAAAGAATAGGGACTGGATTTAGAAAGAACACATCAGCTATGAGAAAAACAAAGCGACAGTAGATGAAATGATGAGGCTTTTCTCAAATATGTGCCATTAGTTAATCAGATGATTCCTTATAGTATTAAATTGTTACAGGTTTTAAAAGGGACTGTCAGCACAAACCAAGTACAGATGCTCAGTGCATCATGGTGGGTCCAAACATGTAAGGGGTGCTTCACACATAGCGACAACGACGTCGCTGTTACGTCACCATTTTCTGTGACGTAACAGCGACCTGGTAAGTCGCTGTTATGATCGCTGCTTATCTGTCAAACACAGCGACGCAGCAGCGATCATAACGTTGCTACATGTGCAGAGAGCAGGGAGCCGCGCACACCGCTTAGCGCTGGCTCCTTGCTCTCCTAGCTACAGTACACATCGGGTTAATTAACCCGATGTGTACTGCAGCTACATGTGCAGAGAGCAGGGAGCCGCGCACACTGCTTAGCGCTGGCTCCTTGCTCTCCTAGCTACAGTACACATCGGGTTAATTAACCCGATGTGTACTGCAGCTACATGTGCAGAGAGCCGAAGCCGGCAGCGTGAGAGCTACGGAGGCTGGTAACTAAGGTAAATATCGGATAACCACCTTGGTTACCTGATGTTTACCCTGGTTACAGCTTACCGCAGCTGCCAGATGCCGGCTCCTGCTCCCTGCTCGCTTCATTTCGTCGCTCTCTCGCTGTCACAGACAGCGATCTGTGTGTCACAGCGGGAGAGCGCCTTTGAAGAAAACGAACCAGGGCTGTGTGTAACGAGCAGCGATCTCGCAGCAGGGGCCAGATCGCTGCTTAGTGTCACACACAGCGAGATCGCTAATGAGGTCACTGTTGCGTCACCAAAACCGTGACGTAGCAGCGATTTCGGTAGTGATCTCGCTATGTGTGAAGCACCCCTAAGTGCACTTTCTACATGGTTCTTTTCCCATCTATCTCCGCCCTTTTCGGGCTCTATAAAACCAGAGCCAATCAAAGCTAAGAGTAGAGCGGGCTTTACACGCTACGATATTGCTAGCAATATCGTACGCAAAAGCAACCGCCCCCGTCGTGCATGCGATTTCGTGTGATCGCTGCCGCAGCGAACATTATCGCTACAGCAGCGTCACACGCACTTACCTGGTCAGCGGTGTCGCTGTGACTGCCAAACAATCCCTCCCTCAAGGGGGAGGGACGTTCGGCATCACAGCGACGTCACTAAGCGGCCGGCCAATCAAAGCGGAGATGAGCGGGACGTAACATCCCGCCCACCTCCTTCCTTCCGCATTGTGGCCGGCAGCAGGTAAGGAGACGTTCCTCGCTCCTGCGGTGTCACACACAGTGATGTGTGCTGCCGCAAGAGCGACGAACCACATCGATAATCAACCATTACCGATTTTTGGTTTTGGGACGACCTCCCCATGGTGAACGATTTTCACCATTTTTGAGGTCGCTGGTAAGTGGCACACGCTGCGATATCGTTAATGACGCCGGATGTGCGTCACTAACAACGTGACCCCGACGATAAAACATTAACGTTATTGTAGCGTGGAAAGCCCCCTTAAGATTACGATAAAGGGAAAACAAGCAAGTGGGAAGGTGCACTTAAATGTTTGGCCCCGCCATGGAGCACTGAGCACCTGTTCTTGATTTCTATAGCTATTCTGTGCTCAGAGTCCCTTTAATATAATTTTAGATTGACCTGGTGAGATAGGAGACCAGCATAGATCTCTATTGTGTGTAGAAACTGTACACTCACAGGCTCCCCTCACAGCTCACAAACATGAAGTCTCTCACAGCTGTCAAATAGAGAGACAGTGGAGAACCAGACTTCAGTCTCAAATAGGGTGACTTAAAGGGTCAGAACGTTCACTAAATAAGGCAGGACATTGTTATCTTCTATTTGAGAACTGCTTTATATTTTGATCTTTTAATTCACAATGTTTTCCAGGAGGTGAGAAGTACTCTAATGTGTCATATAAGATAAGAAAAAAGACTCACCCCAGAACCATAGTAATGAATACTAGTTAAAGTAAACAGAAAGTGTATGATTTTGTCTGCATCAAAATTGCACAGAGGCAACGAGAGTGTGACATCACAAAGATATGTATGAATTCTGAATTGCATAACTTCAAATATACACTGTTGGCACAGGCTTCAACAGGTTACAAAATTTATGTCAAAACCTGTTGCAAAACAATTGATAATTTCGCCACTATGGTTATACAGGTGTTGATATGGCCGTATATGTGTGTGGGTAACATATGGTCTGCCTGATCTGCAAATTTCCTACATGTCCCCATACACAGACCAATAATAAGTGTAATATTGAGATGGCCTATTAGATCATGTTTTTTTAGGAACGATAATTGAATACAGGGACAAGCAGAGCCATTTCAACACTACCCCAATCTGCCACATGCAATCCCATTACATCATTAATTTACCAATGACATCACATTCTTTATGCTATCTGCAGAAACAAGTACATTGGGAAAATAGCTTGTCATACAGTATAGGGTCAGACTTGTCACGGTGCTTGCACTGAATATAGGCAAAGATAAAGCCTTCGATACTTTACCAAGACCTGGAGTAGTGCCTGTAGTTAGTGGTTGTACAGCTGCGGAAAACTAGCTCAGACATTAAAGGGGTGGTTCACAAATATTTATTATTTGCTAGATCGATATTATGTTGAGAAACAATGTCTCTCTCAAATACCTTATGTTGGCAATAGTGCCTGTGAGAGGAGCTATTGCGGACTGCTGTTTCCCATCGCCTGACCCCCAGGCTCCATGAACTCGGGGATCCGGTGATGTCACGTCAAGTTCCTGATCATGTGACATCACCGCGGCCGGCCGCAGTCTCCGTGAGTGATGGGCTGTGGGCGGTGTTTCACCGCTCGTCACAGCCCATCAGCTCCCTGCTCCCTCACTGCAGAACGCCGCAAGGACAAGACACACTGGGCTGTGACGAGCAGTGAAACACCGCCCACAGCCCAGTGACTCAGGAAGACTGCAGCAGCCTGCAGTGACGTCACGTGATCTGGAACTTGACGAGACATCACCGCATCTCCGAGGTCACGGAGCCTGGAGGTCAAGCGATGGGAAGAGCAGACTGCAATAGCACCGCTCACAGGCACTATTGCCAACATAAGGTATTTGAGAGAAACAGTTTCTCAACATAATATCGATCTAGAAAATAAAAAATATGGGTGAACCACTTCTTTAAAAGGTATACAGTGAGAAAAATAAGTATTTAATATCCTTCCGATTTTGAAGTTTTCCTATTTACAAAGAATGGAGAGGTCTGTAATTTTTATCGTAGGTACAATTCAACTGTGACAGAGTAAAAATTTAAAAAAAAAAAAATCCAGAAAATCACATTCTATGATTTTTAAATAATTAATTTGCCCTTTATTGCATAAATTGTCTGATACAATAGAAAAAAAACAGAACTTAATATTTGGTACAGACACCTTTCTTTGCAGTTACAGAGGTCAGACGTTTCCTGTAGTTCTTGACCAAGTTTGCACACACTGCAGCAGGGATTTTGGCCCTCTCCTCCATACAGATCTTCTCCAGATCTTAGAGGTTTTGGGGCCGTCACTGTCTCTGATTTTCTATTGGGTTCAGGTCTGAAGATTTGCTGGGCCACTCCAGGACCTTGAAATGCTTCATATAAAGCCACTTCTTAGTTGTCCCAGCTGTGTATTTCGGGTCATTGTTATGCTGGAAAAGCAGCCACGACCAATCTGCACTGCTCTTACTGAGGGAAGGAGGTTGTTGGCCAAAATGTTCTAATACATGACCCCATGCATCCTTGCTTTAATACAGCGCAGTCACCCTATAAAGTATAGTTTCCAGCTGATGAACACCTGCCTGCAATGGAGAATTCTCTAGCTGCCCTACAGACTAGGGTTTCCAGCTCTGGAATACAAAATTTTCACAAGCAATTCACAGCTAAAATTACCGTACTTTTTGGACTGTAAGACGCACCTAGGTTTTAAAGTCAAAAAATAAAATTTGAAGCAAAAAATGGTCATGACGCACTGTTTAGGGCAGGTGTCTCAAACACGCGGCCCCTCAGGCTGCTTTGTGCGGCCCCCAGGCCCGTGCCCCTGTTCACTGTCGCGGCAGGTGCAGGGGCCGCAGCCACTGTCTGCACTTTGTTAGATGAATGTATTGCTGGTGCTGCGCTCTCGCGCCGGCAATACAATCGTCTGACATAAATCGCAGACAGTATTTGCGGCCCCTGCACCTGCCGTGACAGTGAACAGGGGCACAGGCCTGGGGGCCGCACGAAGCAGAGATGAGGCAGCCGAGGGAGTGTGGGACAGGTGAGAAAAATGGTGTTTTTTTTTTTTTTAGTGCGTGTGTGTGCGCGCGTGTGTGTATGTGTATGTATGTGAAGGACCGCACATTAACCACTTAGCGACCTATGACATACTGGGGACGTCATGGCTCCCTCGTACTTAAGGACCCATGATATACCCAGTACGTCATGGCGAAATCGCGGCCCCAGTGGCTGCAATCGCTTTGCATTGTTTACAAATACCTTAGATTCGGGGAGGAGGGGCCCTCTCCTGACCTCAGGAGGGGTGGTGTCTCCTCCCCGAACCTACGGAGGTTGCGATTGGCTGACGAATGCCGCTCAGCCAATCACAGCCACTGTAATGTTTCAACCATTGAAAATGGTTGAAACATTGAAATCCAGCCATGATCAGTGCAGCTGTAGCACCGATCATTGGCTGGAGCTGGGTGACCTCATTTCACCCGCCCCCAGCTCTGATTGGAGAGACCGGTCTTGTGACCGATCTCTCCAATCACTGTGGATCTGGGGCCGGAGACTGCTCCCCTCAGCTTCACTCCGGCGTCTGTGGAAGGTGAGTGGAGCGATCGGTAAGTTATAGCTACTGCCCCCTTTCAGCCGCCGCCGCCCCCACCCATAACTACAGGATGGGGACATTACTATAGGATGGGAACATTAGGATGGGGACATTACAAGGATGGGCATAATACTATTGGATGAGGATATGACTATAGGATAGGGACAAGGCTGGGGACATTACTATAGAATGGAGACAATACTATTGGATGGGGACATTACAAGGATGGGCACAATACTATTGGATGGGGACATTATTACTATAGAATGGGGACAAGGTGAGCACATTACTATAGGATGGGGACTAGGATGGGCACAGTACTACAGGATAGGGACATTACTACAAGGGGACAAGGATGGGAAACATTACTATAGAATAGGGATAAGGCTGGGGACATTACTATAGGATGGGTACATTACTATAGAATGGGACAGTACTACAAGGGGACAAGGATGGGAAACATTACTATAAGATGGGGGACAAGGATGGACACATTACTATAGATTGGGGACATTACTTTAGGATGGGGACAAAGATGAACACATTAGTACAGGATGGGCACATTACGATAAGATGGGGAACATTACTTTAGAATGGGGACAAGGGTGAGCACTTTACTGTGGGATGGGGACTAGGATGGGGCACAATACTACAAGGGGACAAGGATGGGCACGTTACAACAAGATGGGGAACATTACTAAAAGATGTTGGTCAAAATATCTATGTAGTGCTAATTGTAACACTATTAGTTACAAGAAAGGAATAAAATGTAAAAAAAATTTTTATATATATTTATTTTTAAACAAAGAATGTGCACGTTTGCTATAATAAACAAGTGAAAATGTTCAAAATCAGTGATCCCAAGGTGTGTAAGAAAAAAAAATAAAAATTATATTATATATGGTACCAATAAAAATATCACTTTGTCCTGCAAAGAATGCGGCCCCCCAAATTATTTTTTTCCTCTGTGCGGCCCATACACCCAGCCGAGTTTGAGACCCCTGGTTTAGGGGGTGGAATCTCTACTGACACTGTTATGGGGGTAATGTCCCCCATCCTGGGCTCATTCCAGATATGTAGGTCACCCAGCCTGGTATATATGATCACTATCATGGGCCCATACTGGTATACATGTCCCCTATCTGGGTATATATGTCCCCCATCCTGATATATATAATCCCCATCATGGGTCCATCCTGGTATGTCCCCAATACTGGTAAATGAGGCCCCCGTTAGGCGCATACATACATAAAAAAAAAATAAATAAATAAATTCTACTCACCTTCCATCCGCTCCCCCAATGTGCGGTGTCCTCTCTGATGCAGACAACTGACTTCGGCATGTAAGCGGCACAGCGCATGACGTCACCGCAATGCACTCCCAGTTACATGCCGACATCAGCTGCCAGTTAATCCAAAATGAATATTCACTGCTCCCACGCCCGGGATTATGAGCGAGGAGGGCAGTGAATATTCATTTTCTTTAATAGTGGACACACGTCATCTCCCCAATTGCTGCAGTAAGCCGGCAGCCGAATGTGAACAGTGTATCTGCAAAATGAATAGTCACTAGAGATGAGCGGAACTGTGGAAGTTCGGTTTGGAGGGTGCAGCTGTACTTTTGAAAAAGGTTGGTTTGGGACCTGGACTTGACCTGAACCCTAATGGAAGTCACTGATTAGGCAGTTCGGGTCTCCGCCAACATGCAGCCAGCCATAAACAGATCACTTTCAGGGGCGGGTGAGCAGGGTTTTTCCATAATTTTTTTTTTGGGGTGCACACTAAATCCAATCATGCTGTTACCTCCAGTACGAGCCGATCAACCACTGAAAGCGGCTCACACTGGGCTGAACACCGAGCACAGCAAAGTTCGTGCAAGTGGTTTGCATACATAAAGCATCTGATCTCCGAACTCAATTTTTTTTTGTAAAGTCTGTGTTCCGTATGTACAACAAACCTATGGTTCACTCATCTTTAATAGTCATTGCTTCCCACTCCCGTAATCCTGCCCACCACTCGGCACCGGCTTGGCTTAAGTGCCAAGAGTCTGGCGGGATTCTGGGCGTGGGGAGCAGTGAATATTCATTTTTTTTCACACATGTTCGACCCAGCCACCGGCTTCCTGCAGCGGCGACCCTGCTCCAACACCCCACCTCACCCAGAGCGAGCCAATCACAACCGGACTATGAGAAGCACCCCCCACTTTCCTCCCAAATTTTGGGGAAAAGAAGGGAATTTTGTTTACTTACCGTAAATTCCTTTTCTTCTAGCTCCAATTGGGAGACCCAGACAATTGGGTGTATAGCTATTGCCTCCGGAGGCCACACAAAGTATTACACTTAAAAGTGTAAGGCCCCTCCCCTTCTGGCTATACACCCCCAGTGGGATCACTGGCTCACCAGTTTTAGTGCCAAAGCAAGAAGGAGGAAAGCCAATAACTGGTTTAAAGACCAATTCAATCCGAGGAAACATCGGAGAACTGAACCATACCACATGAACAACATGTGTACCCGAAAAAACAGAAAAACCCCGAGAAAACAGGGCGGGTGCTGGGTCTCCCAATTGGAGCTAGAAGAAAAGGAATTTACGGTAAGTAAACAAAATTCCCTTCTTTTTCGCTCCTAATTGGGAGACCCAGACAATTGGGACGTCCAAAAGCAGTCCCTGGGTGGGTAAAAGAATACCTCGTGATAGGGCCGTCAAACAGCCCTTTCCTACAGGTGGGCAATCGCCGCCTGAAGGACTTATCTACCTAGGCTGGCGTCTGCCGAAGCGTAGGTATGCACCTGAAAATGCTTGGTAAAAGTATGCAGACTCAATCAGGTAGGTGTCTGACACACCTGCTGAGCCGTAGCCTGGTGCCGTAATGCCCAGGATGCAGCCACGGCTCTGGTAGAATGGGCCTTCAGCCTTGAGAGAACCAGAAGCCCAGTAGAACTGTAGGTTTCAAGAATTGGTTCCTCGATCCCCCGAGCCAGGGTGGATTCAGAAGCTTGCGACTGTTTACGCCGACCAGCGACAAGGACAAAGAGTGCATCCGGGTGGCGCAGGAGCGCCATGCGGGAAGTAGAACCTGAGTGCTCTCACCAGAACCAACAGATGCAAATCCTTCTGAAATTGATGGACTGGACGAGGACACAAAGAAGGTGAGGTGATATCCTGATTGATATGAAAGTGGGATACCACCTTAGGGAGAAATTCCGGAATCGGACGCAGAACTACCCTGTCCTGGTGAAGGACCAGGAAGGGAGATTTGTATGAGAGCGTTGCTAGCTCGGAAACTCTCCTAAGAGACGAGACCGTTACTAGAAGGCCACTTCCCGAGAAAAGCGGGAAGGGAGACCTCTTTCAAAGGCTCGAAAGGCGGCATCTGGAGAGCAATTAGAACCTTGTTCAGATCCCCGGGCTCTAACGGCCGCCTGTACGGAGTGCTGAGAAGACAAACTCCCCGTAGGAACGTGCGTACCTGAGGAAGTCGTTTCTGAAAAAATACAGATAGCGCTGAGACTTGTCCCTAAAGGGAACTGAGCGACAACCCTTTTTCCAACCTAGATTGCAGGAAGGAAGGAAACATAGACGATGCAACCGGCCAGGGAGAAACACCCTGCGCCGAGCACCGAGATAAGAATATCTTCCACGTCCTGTGGTCAATCTTGGCGGACGTTGGTATGCTAGCCTGTCTCATGGTGGCAACCACGTCCTGAGGTAATCCTGACGACACTAGGTTCCAGGACTCAATGCCACACCATCAGGTTGAGGGCCGTAGAATTCAAATGGAAGAATGGCCCTTGAGACAGCCAGTCTGATTGGTCTGGTAGTGCCCCCGGTTAGCCTACCGTGAGGCACCACAGAACCGGGAACCACAACATCCTCGGCCAATCTGTAGCGACGAGGATGGCGCGGCCGCAGTCGGTCCTGATCTAACGCAGCACTCTGGGCAACAATGCCAGAGGTGGCACATAAGGTAGCTGGAACTGCGACCAATGCTGAACTAAGGCGTCTGCCGCCAGAGCTCGATGATTGTGAAACCGTGCCATGAAGCTGGCACATTGTTGTTGTGCCGTGACGCCATTAGATCGACGTCCGGCCTCTGTCAGCGGCGCCAGATCTCCTGAAACCCGTCCGGGTGAAGAGACCATACCCTTTCGGCCACACCCCGGCGACTTAGGAAGTAAGCTTCCTAGTTTTCCACGCCTGGGATGTGAACTGTGGATATGGTGGATGCCGTGTCTTCCACCCACATCAGAACCTGCCGGACTTCCTGGAAGGCTTGCCGGTTGCGCGTTCTTCCTTGGTGGTTGATGTATGGCACCGCTGTGGAGTTGTCC
Organism: Anomaloglossus baeobatrachus; assembly: GCF_048569485.1. Taxonomy (NCBI): domain Eukaryota; kingdom Metazoa; phylum Chordata; class Amphibia; order Anura; family Aromobatidae; genus Anomaloglossus; species Anomaloglossus baeobatrachus. The sequence continues at coordinate 125,844,556 of NC_134354.1, forward strand.
GACTGAAGTCGGATTTGCTTGCTTTCCAGCTGCTGTTGGAAGGTTTGTAGGGCAAGATACAGTGCTCTGTGTTCAAGAACATTGATCTGAAGGGTGGACTCTTGCTGAGTCCACGTACCCTGAGCGCTGTGGTGGAGAAAAACTGCTCCCCACCCTGATAGACTCGCGTCTGTCGTAACTATCGCCCAGGATGGGGATAGGAAGGACCTTCTTTTTGACCATGAGGTGGGAAGAAGCCACCACCGTAGAGATTCCTTGGCCGCCTGAGAAGGAAAGACGACTCTGTTGAGGGAGGTCGACTCCCCGTCCCATTGGCGGAGAATGTCACATTGTAGTGGACGCAGATGAAAACTGCACGAAAAGAACTGCCTCCATTGCTACCATCTTACGTAGGAAGTGCATGAGGCGTCTCAATGTGTGCGACTGGTTCTTAAAGAAGAGATTGCAGCCCGTAGTGACTGCTGTTTGTCTAGCGGAAGCTTCACTATCGCTGAGAGAGTATGAAACTCCATGCCTAGATATGTTAGCGATAGGGTCGGGGTCGGATCTGACTTTAAAAAGTTGATGATCCACCCAAAACTCTAGAGAGTCTCCAGCGCAACGTTCGGGCAGTGTCGGCATGTTTCCTAAGAGAGTGCCTTGACAAGTAGATCGTCTAAATATGGGATCACAGAGTGACCCTGAGAGTGCAGGACTGTGACTACTGCTGCCCTGACCTTGGCGAAGACCAGTGGGACTGTCGCTAGCCGGAAGGTAGAGCTACGAACAGAAGGTGTTCGACTCCTATAACGAAGCGTAGAAACGCTAGTGCTCTGGATCAATCGGCACGTGTGGATAAGCATCCTTGATGCGTAATGATGCTAGGAAATCTCCTTGGGACATTGAGGCGATGACATGGCGGAGGGATTCCATCCGGAACCGCCTGGTGTCCACGAGCTTGCTGAGCAGTTTTAGATCCAGAACGGGACGGAACGGCCCGTTCTTATAGGCACCGCAAATAATTTGGGGTAAAAACCGTGACCTTGTTCCTGAAGAGGAACGGGGGTCATCACTCTTTCTGCCTATAGAGTGCACCCTGTTTGCAGAAGAGCAGCGGCTCGGCCGGGAGGTGGAGAAGTTCTGAAGAATCGAGTTGGAGGACGAGAAGTGAGCTCTATCCTGTACCCGTGAGACAGAATGTCTCACACCCAACGGTCATTGACCTATGGCAGCTAAATATCGCCAAGGCGGGAGAGCCTGCTACCGACCGAGGATGCGGAGAGAGGAGGCCGCAAGTCATGAGGAAGCCGCCTTGGAAGCGGGTTTTCAGACTGTCTCTTTTTTGGGCGTGACTGAGCCCGCCAAGAATCTGAGCTCCTCTGATCCTTTTGAGTCCACATTGGACGAGGAAAAATGGGACCTGCCCGAGCCTCGAAAAGACCGAAACCCCGACTGCCTCCTGCTCTGTTGGGGTTTGTTGTGTCCGGGCTGAGGAAAGGATGAATCCTTACCCCTGGACTGTTTAATGGTTACCTCCAAACGCTCACCAAACAGTCGGTCAGCAGAAAAAAGCAACTGGTTAAGCACCCTTTTTTGGAAGCAGAATCTGCCTTCCATTCACTTAACGAGCAGACCAGGCTCTGCTTAAAAACACGGAGTAGCGGAGGCTACTGCCGCACGGTTCGCAGAGTCTAGGGCAACCTGAATCGCGTAAGAAACAAATGCAGACATTTGAGAGGTTAAGGATGCCACCTGAGGCACAGATGTACGTGTAACCGTGTCAATCTGTGTAAGACAAGCTGAAATAGCTTGGAGTGCCCCAAGGGTGAGAATGCTGGAGCCAACGGTGCGCCGACAGCCTCATAGATGGATTTAGACCAGAGATCCATCTGTCTGTCAGTGGCATCTTTAAGTGCAGCTCCATCTCCCCCTGCAACTATGGATCTAGCTACAAGCCTGGAGATTGGAGGATGCCGCTTGGGACACTGGGTCCAGTCCTTGACCACGTCAGGGGGCAGGGATAACGTGTATCCTAAGCCGTTTGGAGAAGCGCATATCTGGATAAGTGTGGTGTTCCTGGACTGCCTCTCTGAAGGCAGAGTGGTCCAGAAAAATACGTGAAGCTGACTCCTCCACTGGAGGAGCTGGGTGAGAAATAACCAACATTCTATTGATGGACGCTATAAGATTATTCACTATGGCGTCACCATTAGGTGTATCCAGATTGAGAGCGGTCTCAGGATCAGAATCCTGAGCCGCTACTTCCGCCTCATTACACAGAGAGTCCTTCTGCTAGGACCCTGATGAAACCGAGGGCCGCTCATAGTGAGCCCGCTTAGGCTGTCTGGGACTGACGTCTGTGCAGAGCCGTGACTCTGGGATGCGTGTGACATTCCCGGAGCTGTTAGTTGTTCACACTGAGGGGGGCCATGGATCAATGATTCAACAGTGCCCATGTTGTGAGAGACATGTCCGGACTGCTAGGCTTCTAGTATCATAGCCATAGTCTCAGAAAATCTGTCAGTAAATACTGCAGTCACCGTCCTCATCCTCTGGCCATTAGCAGAGACTCCGGCTGAGTTGGATACAATGGGGGTCTATGTAACCTGCCGGCCGTATAGCCGTACATGCTGTACCGGCTGCACAGAAAAACATGTGTTTCTGCACCTTTGATTTACACAGAGAATATGCTGATAACTCCTCCGCACAATCCAGGAGGGTATATACAACGTGCGACCAAACAGTGCAATGTATATAGTACAAGCATATCTATAAGTGCACTTCTGCACTAGTGGGGTTAGCACCACAGGTGCTGCTTAACGCCTGTTGCAGCGATTGTGTGACTATCAGAATGCCAGGGTCTTCCACACTTGTCTCTGTTCGTACAGAAACTGACACTAATGGCTGCCGGCGTCCTGTGTAGAGAAGGAAGCCGTGGGCGTGCCTGAGAGTGCGGGAATCCGGTTTCACAGTGCACACAGTGAGAGGGGTGGAGTATGCAAAACATACTCCAGCTCTCAGCGCTGCTGTGCTATGCAGCGTCACGCCCCTACCCTGACTGTCAGGCCTGTGGGCGGTAACGAAGGGAGACTAGGCCCAGAAGCCGGGGACTCGAGTTAATAAGCGCGGCCGGCATATCAGTGCTGGCCGGCGCGGAAGTCCCCGGCGCACCACAAATCCCAGCGGCGCCTTAAATAAAAATGGCAGCGGCGGTTAGCGCGGTAGTCACCCAATACACTAACACACCCAGCAACGCTGTGGTGTGCGATGGCACTAGTGCGGACAGCGCCGCTGTCCCTGGCGCACTAACACACCCAGCAGTGCTGCCGTGTGTCTGCGCGGTCCCCACAGGGACACAGAGTACCTCCATGTAGCAGGGCCATGTCCCTGAAGATACTCCGCTCCATGTCCAGCAGATACCAGGGGCTGTGGATGGAGCACGGCCTCAGTGCCTGGAGACCGATAGAATCCCACTTCACCCAGAGCCCTGTAAAAAGGGATGGGGAAGGAAGCAGCATGTGGGCTCCAGCCTCCGTACCCGCAATGGGTACCTCAACCTTAACAAACACCTCCGACATGAAGTGGGGTGAGAAGGGAGCATGCTGGGGGCCCTCGTATGGGCCCTCTTTTCTTCCATCCGACATAGTCAGCAGCTGCTGCTGACTAAACAGTGGAGCTATGCGTGGATGTGTTGCCTCCTTCGCACAAAGCACAAAACTGGTGAGCCAGTGATCCCACTGGGGGTGTATAGCCAGAAGGGGAGGGGCCTTACACTTTTAAGTGTAATACTTTGTGTGGCCTCCGGAGGCAATAGCTATACACCCAATTGTCTGGGTCTCCCAATTAGGAGCGAAAAAGAAAAGTGCGTCTTACAGTCCGAATAATACGGTATTAGCAGATTAGAGTTTTATTTTTATGCAATATATCAGAAAATACTTGCCTGTTTTTTACGCCCAGACTGTGAGAGTCTCCATTCTTCCTGATCCATGACATGCACCATGTCCCGCTCCTCATTTTCTGTAACAAACTCTTCTATCAAAGTCACCCCTGGGAATGGGAACCACCAGCCAGCTGCATCGGTTTGCTCTGCTCCTTTAGCTATGCCTTCATCAGGGTGATACACAAATGATAGAGTCTATAGAATAATGGAGGAAAAAAAATCATATATGGGTACATTAAAAAGGCAAAGGAAAAACTGCTAGTACATTGAAGGCACTCGTAGTGATTACTACCCTGCAGTGATAATATATGCATAACGACATAACATCACCAATCGCCAAGTAGCACTAAAACAATTGCCTGCTGGCTGAATCAATGGCAAACAAAGGGTTTGGCTGGGCTAGATTGACAAGTCTGCAGTCACTTTGTGTCTGCAGACTTGTGAATCCTCCCACTGATCGCGCTGTGTGCTGCAAGGATTTGCTGATGTCTGGAGCGCGAACAGCGGTCCAGTTTGGATTTGTCATACTCTTGGCCAGAACCCGAGTAGTGGGCGAGGCCTCGTTTAATACACAGCACACTTGTATTAAAAGAGATCGCACCCACTACTCGGATTCTGGCCAAGAGTATGAATAATGCAAACTTGACCGGTATTCCCACCGCAGACACCGGCAATTCCTCGCAGTACACAGCGCAATCGGTGGGAGGATTCACAATTTTGCAGTCACTTAAGGGTGCTTTACACGCTGCGACATTGCTAGCGATCTCGTTAGCGATGTAACACGCCAGATCGCACATACGATTTGCCGAAATCGCACATGTGACCGGCGTGAGAAAAAATGACCTATGTCTGATCTTGGCAAATCTTATCTGCGATCTGGCGTGTCACATCGCTAGCGATGTCGCAGCGTGTAAAGCAGCCTATAGGGTCTGAAGACTCGTCAATCTAGCCCAAACAAACCCTTAAGGGGTTGTCTCACGACTGCAGTTCAGGAGCACTCCTATATGACAGATCAGACCAGCAGCATTTTCCAGCAAGCTGCTAACCCAAACTGGGCTTTCCAATGCTACAAGTAGAGGAAGTTTTATTTCTACCCCTAAAGGAATGAAGGGGCATTGACGCTCGCTATAACCAGTGCATATCTTACAAGGTCTGCACGCCTTGCCTAGGAAGTTGGCTGCCACTGAAAGTCTGCAGAAATAAACCTATGCAAGAAGCAATAAAATTAAAAAGCCCATTTTTCTTGAGAATGGAGAGGACTTCATGTTAAGCACCCTCCAGCGTTTTTTTTTTTTTTCCACCAGTGGAGTGATATTTTAAATCTAAGCCCACTGACCCCTGTGTAATACTCACCCTCTGTAGCCGCATGGTTTATCTGTGCTGGGTATCATAATATGGTGGAATCCCTATGCCAATTTTTTTTATTTTTACTGTATGATATAGACCCGCAGACAGGGTCTGTGATCACAAGCAGTCAGCTGACACGCTGTCACACAGCAGCGCATATACAATGAAGGTAATGAGCAGCCCCTGAAGTGAATGAGCGGCCGCGGGATCAGTTACAGCCGCGCCGGTGACTTGGTAAGTACGGCACACTTGCTTTATTATTTTTTTTTTCGCATTACCTGAGTGCTAGTTCCAGATCAATACCTGGAATTTACGGAGAATTTCGGGCACGGCCATCAGGTACCTTTGAACCTGCGCGGGTCCAGACTTTCACAGTCCGGGTCCACCCATGACTAAATATGATGAATGTTTAAAGGGGCTGTCCAGTGAAAACAAGATAACCGTTTGCTTTAGGGCTCGCTCACATTAGCGTTTTAATCAGATAAGTGAGAAAATCGCGCATTGCACTAGGTCTAATGTTATTCATCAAGGCAGATGAGGTCTGCAACATTTTCCTCAGCTCTAATCGGACTGCGGAGAAAGTGGCAGCATGCTGTGGATGGCAGGGTATCTGGGATCAGGAGGTCTCATACAAGTCTATAGCTGTGTATGAAACATCGGACAGCACTGATGACATCCGAGTGCAGTGCGAAATATCCAGAGACAGACAATGGAGTAGATAGAGAGATTGATATTTCCTTCTCACCCGTGATCAGATTCTAGCAGATTCCGATCACAATATAATGACCCTCGGCTCACAGCAGCGCGGGATCCAAGTGTCGTTAGCATAGTCGGCCCGCTTCTCTCGCATCGTATGCCATACTTGTCTGACCCCGGCCTTATGAATAGCTGATAGATGCTGACCGGTCAGTATCTACAGCTGGGAACACAACAATCGGCAGATCAAAGTATTTTTATCCCTGTTACAATCTGGAGCAGCAGGTGTGTGTCTGCCCGACCGCCGTCCAATCATTCCCTATGAAGCTGCCAGAAAAAGCCAAACGCAGCCCTATAGGTGATGAATGGAGCGTGGGAATCCCGCCCCAAGCTATCGTGTATAAAGATTCCCCGTTCTGCCATTTGTGCAGATCCAACACGTCATCACCCGCTCATAGGGTTGACGATAGCTTGTGCTCTCTGGATACCGCCACTAGTGGGAAGAGTTGGCCACAGTATCCTGCCACGAGGAGCGTAACCATAGTTACCATCCACAATAATCCAGAACGTCCTGTCTGCTGGGAACAGGCAGCCCTCTTCATGGGGTCAAGCGAAATCCTATACAGGTATGTTCTAAAGGAAAATCAAGGTAACACCTATCAGCAGAGAGCTCTGGACTTCTGTGAGTTATGGTCACCGGGGAATCTTTACCAGCAGCAGCTAAACCACGCTATGTGTCAGGATCAGAAAGAGTCAGCGTAGCCGTCACCTTTCGTTGCCCCTTCAGCGCCGCCCCGGCCGGAGACTCGCACACCAGGCAGGAGCGGACGCCCTTACAGCCACAGCCTGGTGGGGAACTGCAGCTGTCAGCCATGAAAAGCCTGTGCGGCGACACTTCCGGTAGAAGACCACTTACCGGAAGTGACGTAATCCTGGCGGGAACAAGAATCTAGAGCAGCCCAGGAGTGCGTGATAAGGCGGAGGGAGATTGTCCGCGTGCTGCGGCAGAGGGTGAGTGCGGTGTGTGGGGCGCAGGTGTACAGGGGCCACATATATTGGTGCTAGGCGAAGTCCTGCGTGTACATACTGTTATCAGTGGTGCGGGAGACAGGACCTCACCTGTAATGAGCGCACGTGTACTTTACACTATAGGGGAGGACAATCATTGCTGTTCTCTTTCCTGATAAAGGAGTTTATTTGCTCTGTACTCTCGCTCTTATGTTCTATCACCATCTTCTCTATGGGGTTTCTTCCTGACCAGCAGCACAGCACATTTATCTACTTGTATCACACAGGCCTTGTGTGCACTAGGCGTTTTTGCTGCGTTTTTAGCGGCGTTTTTTACCGCGTTTTTGTGCTGAAAATGCAGTGACATTGCTTCCCCAGCAATGTCTATGGGTTTTCAGAAGTGCTGTCCGCACACAGCGTTTTTTTGTAGCTGCGTTTTTGTGGTGACCACAAAAATGCAGCATGTCAATTATGGCCTTGTGCGCACTAGGCGTTTTTGCTGCGTTTTTAGCGGCGTTTTTACCGCGTTTTTGTGCTGAAAATGCAGTGACATTGCTTCCCCAGCAATGTCTATGGGTTTTCAGAAGTGCTGTCCTCACATGCAGCATGTCAATTATTTCTGCGTTTTTCACTGCGTTTTTCACCCATTGAGTTCAATGAGATGTTCAACAACGCAATGAAAAACGCATATAGCTGCGTTTCTATGACTAAAAACGCAGCTATAAACGCAAGGGGTGGGCAGTACAGTGACGTGTACAGGAAGAGGATTCCTTCTGTTGGTAAACACAGAAGCAGGAATCCTCCCGGTACCGTCACCGCTGCGTCCACCTCCCGTCCTGTGCATGTCAGCTCCGTGCGGCGCCATGTCTGAGCGGGAGGTGGAGGCAGCGGCGAAAACAAAAGTGAACAGTAGAAAAAAAAAAAATGTCATATATACTCACCTGTCTGCAGGGTCCCGGTGCCATGCCCGCTCCTGTCCCGGTCCCGCCGCTCTGGCTGTGTGCAGTCTCCCCGGGGCAGGACCTTGCTTGCAGGACCTGGCGGTGGATCACCTGATGCAGTCACCTGACGCATCAGCTGATCGTAATTCTCGCGGTGTCGCCCGGCCGGCTATCAGCTGATCCTGCCGTCAGGGAACTTCATCAGCTGATTACTGGCAGCTCCGGCAGCGATGGGACAGGATCAGACTCTCATCCGATCGCTGCCGGTAATCAGCACATAAGTGAGTATATATATATTTTATTATTTTTTTTTTTGCACTAGTGCTTCAGCTGATTGTATAATCGGCTTTTATACAATCAGCTGCTGTGTGAAGTGATTCACTTTCTTGAACCTGACACATCATCTGATCGCTTTGCCTTCCAGCAAACCGATCAGATGATATTGGATCCGGATTGGACGGCGCGGGACCCTTGACCCAGGATTACTGCGGAGGGGGGTTCTATATTTTAATAAAGATGGAGTCACTAATTGTGTTGTGTTTTATTTAAAATAAAAATATTTTTCTGTGTGTTGTTTTTTTTTTTTTTTAATCTTTACTAGAAATTCATGGTGGCCATGTCTAATATTGGCGTGACACCATGAATTTCGGGCTTAGGGCTAGCTGATAATATACAGCTAGCCCTAACTCCATTATTACCTAGCTAGCCACCCGGCATCAGGGCAGCTGGAAGAGTTGGATACAGCGCCAGAAGATGGCGCTTCTATGAAAGCGCCATTTTCTGGGGTGGCTGCGGGACTGCAATTCACAGCGGGGGTGCCCAGAAAGCATGGGCACCCTGCACTGTGGATTCCAATCCCCAGCTGTCTAGTTGTACCCGGCTGGACTCAAAAATTGGGCGAAGCTCACGTCATTTTTTTTTTTAAATTATTTCATGAAATAATTAAAAAAAAAAAAGGGCTTCCCTATATTTTTGGTTCCCAGCCGGGTACAAATAGGCAGCTGGGGGTTGGGGGCAGCCCTTACCTGCCTGCTGTACCCGGCTAGCATACAAAAATATGGCGAAGCCCACGTCATTTTTTTTTGTTTGGGGGGGGGGGGGGGGCAAAGAAATCCTGCATACAGTCCTGGAAGGAGGATGCTGAGCCTTGTAGTTCTGCAGCTGCTGTCTGCTCTCCTGTATACACTAGTTCTGCAGCTGTCTGCTCTCCTGCATACAATGAACATTTTGAAGAAGGAAATGACATCAGAGCTTTTTTTTTTTCATCAACAATCTTTAATGGCATTGTGCACTGATTAAAAACGCAGTGAGCAAAAACGCAGCAAAAAACGCACCAAATCGCGGTAAAAACGCATGCGTTTTTTTTAGCCGCGGGTGCGGTTTTTTTAGCCGCGGGTGCGTTTTTTGAGACAAAAACGCAGCGTGAAAAAAACGCCTAGTGCGCACATACCCTATTTCTGCGTTTTTCACTGCGTTTTTCACCCATTGAGTTCAATGAGATGTTCAAGAATGCAATGAAAAACGCATATAGCTGCGTTTCTATGACTAAAACGCAGCTATAAACGCAAGGGGTGGGCAGTAAAGTGACGCGTACAGGAAGAGGATTCCGTCTGTTGGTAAACACAGAAGCATGAATCCTCCAGTCACCGCTGCGTCCACAACCCGCCCGGTGCCATGTCAGCTCCGTGCGGCGCCATGTCTGGGCGGGAGGTGGAGGCAGCGGCGAAAACCAAAGTGAACAGTAGAAAAAAAAAAAAAAAAATGTCATATATACTCACCTGTCTGCAGGGTCGGTGTCTTCTGCAGCTCCGGTCACCTCCATGCAGCAGAGCTGGAAGCGACGCTGGACCATCCTGGATGACGCCGGACATGGAGGGCTTTTTCGGGCTGATTAAATTGTTGAACCAGGGTATATGTTTGTGTTTTTTATTTCTAATAAAGGATTTTTTCTGGTGTGTGTGTTTATTTACTATAACTTACAGATTAATCATGGAAGGTATCTCGGGGAGACGCCTGACGTGTTAATCTAGGATTTATTGGCAGCTATGGGCTGCCATTAACTCCTTATTACCCTGATTTGCCAACGCACCAGGGCAAATCGGGAAGAGCCAGGTACAGTCCCAGAACTGTCGCATCTAATGTATGCGGCAATTCTGGGCGGCTGCTGACTGATATTGTTAGGGTGCGGGGCTCCCCATAACGTGGAGCTCCCCATCCTGAGAATACCAGCCTTCAGCCGTATGGCTTTATCTGGCCGGTTTTAAAATTGGGGGGGAACCGCTCACCGTTTTTTTTTAATTATTTATTTCACTGCACAGTATAGACACGCCCGCCGGCTGCTGTGATTGGGTGCAGTAAGACACCTGTCACTCACCGTGGGGGCGTGTCCTGTGTTTTTCACGGACGTGTGAAGGGGGCCTCATGCTGCTTTCACACCTCCGGTTTCTGCAATGCGGCACAATACGGCACTTTGCAGGAAAATCGCAACCAGTTTTTTTTTTCGCTGCTGGTTGCGTTTTTTCTGCATAGACTTTAATTAGTGCCGCAAGGCCTTGCGTTCCATCCGGTTTTTACCGCATGCGGCAGATTTTAGCCGATGCGCCGGCAGGATGGAACGTTGCCTGGCACGTTTTTTCGTGCGGCAAACAAAACCGCATCGCGCCGCATTCGGCCGATGCGGCACATTTTTCAATGCATGCCTATGGCGGCCGGATGCGGCAAAAACCGCATCCGGCCGCCGCATGCGGTTTTTGCCATTGCGCATGCTCAGTAGCATGCCGCAAGCGGCAAAAACCGGACGGGCCGCATGGGAAAAACTTATGCAAAGGATGCGGTGTTTTCACCGCATCCGTTGCATAGCTTGCACAGCCGGATTGAGCCGCAGAGCTCAAGCCGGATGTGTGAAAGCAGCCTTATGGGAGGTTTCCACTATATAAAGTCACTTCAAAGCTGTCCTAAAATAAATGTTTTGAACATTTGCTGGAAAAAAACAAACAAACAAATTTCTGCTACACCTTTTAAGCCTGTTAGTATTCTAACAAAATTTACACACATGAAAAATGAAGATGAAAAGTAGAGATACGGTAAATGGCATTTATTAACTATTTTGTGCGGTTTCACTATTTGATTTAAAGGTATAAACAATTAGAGTTTGGAAATTACTATAAAAAAACCCTGCGAGTTTATTTGTTAAAATATCAACCTCAATATAGCACTAAGGCCCCCTTCACATATCCGTGTACATAATAATATAATAGAATATTTATTCACTTATATAGCGCTATTAATTCCACAGCGCTTTACATACATTGTCAACACTGTCCCCATTGGTGCTCACAATCTAAATTCCCTATCAGTATGTTTTTGTATGTATGTATGTTATAACACACATGTACGGTCTGTATGACCATGCATGTGCTGTCCGTGTGACCGTAAAGCGGTATAAAATGCGTGAAATTGAATGTTTGGGTTTTTTTTTTAAAGAAAAGTGATAGAGCGCTTATGCTGCTATTTAGCAGAGTTAATAAATAATTTAAGAAAAAATGATGTGGGATCCCCCTAATTTTCATACAGTAGCAGCTGTGGGCTGCAACCCTCAGCTATACCTTGTCTGGTTTTGAAAAATAAAGGGGATTATATACAGTATGTACACTCGGCTGAACGGAGTTCACATGTGTATGTTGGATGTACGTGGAAGAGAATGCGCCTTCAGCAGAATACTGATGCACATGGCCAATATAACATGCGGATCTAATTTCCGAGCTGTTTGGATGGAGTTTACCATTTTTGTATTGTATAATAATTTGGATAAAAATCTCTATATTATAATATGCCCAACTAATATTAGTGTATTTTTATTAAAGGTTCAGAGATCATTGTGTTGTTGTTTTTTTTTTGGATGAAAAGTGTCCGATTTCCACGATGACCAAGCTAACAAAAGACATCCTACTGAAGAAAGGACTCCCAAGATCAAACCATCTGAAGAATGTAAAGACCCTGAAGTAAGTGGATTTATAGCACTATGTGCTTTTCTTTATCGTTCCTTATGGGAGACCCAAACCATGGGTGTATAGCTACTGCCTCCGGAGGACACACAAAGTACTACACTCAAACGTGTAGCTCCTCCCTCCGGCTATATGCACCCCCTGGATGACAATCTACCCAGTTCAATGCTTTGTGTTTCAGGAGGATACACACACTTGCATTCTCTGATATTTTTTTTTCATTTTTATTTTTAAAGATTTGGAAGAAAAGCGGGTCCAGTCTGGACTCCCGGCATGTCCCTTCACGCTCCACTCTGCGGGGTGCTGTTAAGGTTGACTTTAATAAGGCTGGAGCCTTCACATGCCGAGCTCCTTCGCATCCTCTGTCGAGGCTCTGTTTGAAGTGGGAGCCATCACGGTCCTCTCTGCTTGCAGGAGGCCGGCTCCATCCGCAGCCCTGTCTGGTCCCTGCTGGAAGGAGCGTTTACCCCCCTCTCCAGGGACATGGCCCTGCGTCTCAAGAGCTAAGTATTGAGACGTTTTTCAGGGGTCCCGGGTACTTTTATTTGGGGGACAGTATGTGTTGTAACTTTACTGTAAATTTCGGCCGGTTCTGGGAGTTTCCTCTGAGAACCGCGCCGAAGGTGCCTGCTGCTCGGCCGTGTTTTGAAATCTAGGCCCCGGCTTCAGTTTGGGCCTAGTTTCGTTTTCGGCTCCCTGCATGTTTTGCATATGGCGCCGCCCACCGCCCGGCCAGCAGAGGGGAGGACTCTCCTCTCTGGGGAGATGTGCCCTCCCCTGTACCTCGTCCTGTATCTCTCTGCCCTCCGTTTTTCCCGCTCCTGGGCTTATACACGCCCCCCCTCCTCCTCCCAGCGCCATTTTCTCAGCGTTCTTACACTGGACGGCGCTGGGAGCTGCAGCTGTTGCTGTTTTGGGAAAGCTGTCGCTTCACTGGGACTTGGAGCTGTGGAATCCGGAGGGCACACAGAGAGTGGTGTGGTAAGCCACAACCTCTGGTTGTGGGCTTTTTATATACACTTTCAGGCATTCTACAGGAGTGTTTTATTGCTGCAGAGCCCCTCCATCAGCAGCATGTCTGTCACCCGGAGCAAGGCTGCAAACATGTATGCTTTTTGCACTGCATGTAAGCGCATTCTGCCAGAGCCGAGCACATTCCCACATTGTGATGCCTGTGCTAATATGGTTGTGTCTCAGCCTAGAGCCTCCTCAGGGGTCCCCTCGGCTGCTCCGGTCCCGGTGGCTGAACCCCCGGCTTGGGTAGCATCCTCTTCACAAGCTATTTCCCAGTCCTTTGCCGACTCCATGGGGCAGCTGTCCCGGACACTGCTGTCTATGCATCAGCCCCCCCCTCAGAGTGTCTCTGCTGCTCAGAGCTCTGTGGAGCCCTCAGAGCATGTTCTAGGTCCCAGTCCCCCTAAACGGAGAGGCAGGGACCCTTCTCCTCCCTCGTCCCACGGCTCTGATTCACGTGCCGACGTGCAGGGCGAGGGGGATTCGTTTACTGTGGGCTCAGACGCTACTTCTATGTACCCCATTGATTTGTCTGAGGGTGATGCGGATGTTAGTGACTTGATTGCGTCCATTAACTCCGTTCTGAACCTCAACCCACCAGAGTCAGAGGAACAAACCTCTCTGGTAGAGATTCACCAGTTTACCTCTCCTAAGAAAGCTAAAAGTATGTTTTTTAACCACTCCAGCTTTCAGACCACTGTTAACAAGCCCAGGGCCTGTCCTGACAAACGCTTTCTGAAGCGTAGTTCAGATGACCGTTTTCCTTTTCCACCAGAGGTGGTTAAGGAATGGGCCCAGTCCCCAAAGGTGGACCCTCCGGTGTCCAGAATCTCAGCCCGCACAGTCGTAGCTGTGGCTGATGGCACTTCTCTTAAAAATCCCACTGACCGCCAGGTTGACCTTCTGGCCAAGTCTGTATATGAGGCGGCAGGAGCCTCGTTCTCCCCGTCTTTTGCGGCAGTATGGGCTCTTAAGGCAGTCTCTGCCTCTCTGGCGGAGATGCATTCACTCACCAGGGACTCTATTCCTGAGATGGATGCCTTAACTTCTCAAGCTTCGGCTTTTGCATCCTACGCCATGTCTGCCATCCTGGAGGCTTCTCACCGCACGGCGGTGGCCTCCGCTAACTCCCTCGCGATCCGCAGGATCTTGTGGCTTCGGGAGTGGAAAGCAGACGCTTCCTCTAAGAAGTACCTTGCGAGTCTCCCTTTTGCTGGGTCCCGGCTGTTTGGAGAACAGCTGGATGACATAATTAAGGAAGCTACTGGCGGAAAGAGTACTTCCTTGCCGCAAACTAAGGCCAGGAAACCGGTCCAGAGCAGGAACCAATCGAATTTTCGTTCCTTTCGTTCCTCTAACTGGTCAGCCTCTAAGCCCTCGACCTCGTCCACTACCGCAGCCAAGGATCGTAAACCCAACTGGCGCGCAAAGCCGCGTCCTCAAAAGGCCGGAGGAGCCGCTGCCACTAAGGCAGCCTCCTCTTGACTATCTGGCTACGCCAGCAACGTCCTTGGTCGGTGGCAGGCTCTCCCACTTTGGCGACGTGTGGTTTCAACACGTCTCCGATCAGTGGGTGCGGGATATCATCTCCCACGGCTACAGGATAGAATTTTCTTCCAGCCCGCCAAACAGATTTTTTCTGTCCACCCCCCCCTGCTCCAAAGCCGCCGCCTTCTCTCAGGCCGTGGCATCCCTGCAGGCCAACGGTGTAATTGTTCCGGTTCCCGCCCGGGAACGGTTCAGCGGTTTCTACTCAAACCTCTTTCTAGTCCCCAAAAAGGACGGTTCCTTCCGGCCCATCCTGGATCTCAAGCTTCTCAACAAGCACGTTCAGGTGCGGCACTTTCGCATGGAATCTCTGAGATCGGTCATTGCCTCAATGACCCAAGGAGATTTTCTGGCATCCATCGACATCAGAGATGCCTATCTGCATGTTCCTATTGCGGTTTCGCACCAGCGTTGGCTACGCTTTGCAATCGGAGAGGAACATTTCCAATTCGTGGCTCTCCCCTTCGGCCTAGCCACGGCCCCTCGAGTATTTGTCGCGGGCGGGGAGGAGGGTGTCAGCACACCGCGCTCACCCCTTCTGCTCGGGTCCGGCAGTTGCTCCTGGTGGCTCGAGCTGCGGGCCGGATCCCGGGGTGTCTCGAGCGACACTCCTCGCCCGTGAGTGAAAAGGGGGGGGGTGTTTGTTGGGATTATAGTTCGTGACGCCACCCACGGTTGTGGTGATGGCACCACCGCTGCTCAGTGTGGGGGTCCCGGGGATGGTGATTGGAGCAGCCAGGTGTTGTGTTGCCCCTCCGTGGGTAGGGGTTGGTAATCCCGGGGCCCGGTGAAGAGATGTGAAGTGTAGGGCCTGGAGGGCGCAGGGACGCGGGGGCAGCGCTGTGCCTTGCGGCACTGTGGTACTCACTCAGCCTGAGACACGGACACAGTTTGTACGGTAAACCAACGGCTGGTAGGACGGTCCCACAGACGGTTGCACCTGCACTCCCGGTAGGTGACGGTGACGTCTCTCTTCCTTGCACCTGTTTGACTGATGGTAGCGGTGGATTCCCTCCGGTTACCCGCTCCCCGACTGCAATCTGGGCCGGAGGAGCTCTACACTTTGCCCGCAGGCGCTGGCCCTGGGGAAACTGGTGCCTTGGCGGTGGCGGTGTCTCCCCGGTAATGGTCGGGCTGTTGCCGTCAATCGGGACTTTGTTGCTGGGGGATCTGCGTCCCCTTCACTGACTGATTCGGCAAATTGGGCGACTCCTAGCCTTGCCGGGGTCCGAGAGGCCCCTGCCCTGGTGCTGACTGTCCTTCGGAACACTGCTCCAGACCACCGGGCACACAGCCAACGGGGTCCTTCCAGGAACTTCCAAACGGTCCCCCTCCGGACAGTCACCGCCGTCGCTGACCTTGCTGTTCTAGCCCTACACACAGCTGGGCTCTCAGGCTCTGCGCACTCTCTGCGCTCTCTCCACTTCTTGCTTTCCTCCTTTTCCACTTTCCTTTCCTTCACTTTCACTTCTGGTTGTTTACTCTAGCCCCTGCCTGGGCTACTCCTCACTCCTTCCACTTCCTCCTCCCTGACAGTTCTGCTCTCTTGCCCTGCCCGGGCTAATCTGCTGTTCACTCGTTCATGTCCCTGACTGGACTCCCTGGTAACTTCCTGCCTCCAGAGTTGTGAGCTCCTTGGTGGGCGGAGCCAACCGCCTGGCCCACCCCCTGGTGTGCATCAACAGACTCTTGGAGGGAGGCAACAAGGATTTTTGGGTTAGCAGGTGTGCCTACCTGGAGTGTGGGGTGTGGTGGTGTTGTTACCCGTGTCCCCTGGCTTGCCCAGGGCGACACATATTCACCAAGGTCATGGCAGCAGTGGTTGCGGTCCTGCACCTCCAGGGGTTGGCAGTGATTCCTTACCTGGACGACCTTCTAGTCAAGGCCTCATCCAGTGCAGACTGCCAGCGGAGTGTCTCGCTCACTCTCGCCACTCTAGTCCAGTTCGGGTGGCTTGTCAATTTGCCCAAGTCCACTCTGATTCCAACCCAGAAACTCGAGTACCTAGGGATGCAATTCGAGACTCTGCCGGCACTTGTGAAGCTGCCCTTAGTCAAACAGCAGTCTCTTCGTCTGGCGGTACGCTCTCTGCTGAGGCACCGCCGTCATTCCATCAGACACCTCATGCGGGTGCTGGGTCAGATGGTGGCGTCAATGGAAGCGGTTCCCTTTGCCCAGTTCCATCTGCGTCCCCTGCAGCTGGACATCCTCCGCTGTTGGGACAAGCGGATCTCTTCCTTGCACAGGCTGGTGGCTCTGTCGCCACAAACCAGGAGCTCTCTTCAGTGGTAGCTTCGGCCCCTCTCTCTGTCACAGGGACGCTCCTTCCTGACTCCGTCCTGGGTAATCCTCACCACGGATGCCAGTCTCTCCGGTTGGGGAGCAGTATTTCTCCATCACCGAGCACAGGGCACTTGGACTCCGTCCGAATCAGCCCTCTCAATCAATGTGCTGGAGATCAGAGCTGTGTTTCTAGCTCTCCTAGCCTTTCACCACCTGTTGGCGGGCAAGCACATCCGAGTCCAGTCAGACAACGCGACAGCGGTTGCCTACATCAATCACCAGGGCGGGACTCACAGCCGTCTGGCGATGCTGGAGGTTCAACGAATCCTCCAGTGGACGGAGGACTCGAAGTCCACCATATCTGCAGTCCACATCCCAGGCGTAGAAAACTGGGAGGCCGATTATCTCAGCCGTCAAACCGTAGATGGCGGCGAGTGGGCCCTGCATCCGTCAGTGTTCAAATCACTCTGCCGCAAGTGAGGCACTCCAGAGGTAGATCTAATGGCATCCCGGCACAACAACAAGGTTCCGGTTTACGTGGCTCGCTCCCACGATCCTCAAGCCTTCGCAGCAGACGCACTGGTTCAAGATTGGTCTCAGTTCCGTCTGGCCTATGTGTTTCCCCCTCTAGCGCTCTTGCCCAGGGTTCTGCGCAAGATCAGAATGGAGGGCCGTCGAGTCATGCTCATTGCTCCGGACTGGCCCAGGCGAGCGTGGTACCCAGACCTGCTCCGTCTGTCCGTAGAGGTGCCGTGGCGTCTCCCGGACCGCCCAGACCTTCTCTCTCAAGGTCCGTTCTTCCGCCAGAATTCTGCGGCTCTCAGATTGACGGCGTGGCTCTTGAGTCCTGGATCCGGACGGCTTCAGGCATTCCCTCTGAGGTCATCTCCACCATGACTCAGGCTCGGAAGTCTTCCTCGGCCAAGATTTACCACAGGACTTGGAAAATTTTCCTGTCCTGGTGTCGTTCGTCCGGCCATGCCCCTTGGCCGTTCTCCTTGCCGACCATCCTGTCTTTTCTACAGTCCGGTCTACAGCTAGGACTGTCCCTCAATTCCCTTAAGGGACAGGTGTCGGCTCTGTCGGTATTGTTCCAGCGGCGTATCGCCCGACTGGCTCAGGTGCGCACCTTCATGCAGGGCGCATCTCACATCATTCCTCCTTACCGGCGGCCCTTGGATCCCTGGGACCTTAATCTGGTCCTCACGGCCTTACAGAAACCCCCCTTTGAGCCTCTCAGGGAAGTTCCCTTGTCTAGACTTTCACAGAAAGTTGTTTTTCTAGTAGCCATAACTTCTCTCAGGAGAGTTTCGGATTTGGCTGCGCTCTCTTCAGAATCCCCCTTTTTGGTGTTTCACCAAGACAAGGTGGTTCTTCGTCCGACTCCAGACTTTCTCCCTAAGGTGGTGTCTCCTTTCCACCTTAACCAGGACATTTCATTGCCTTCTCTTTGTCCGGCCCCGGTGCATCGCTTTGAGAAGGCGTTGCACTCCTTAGATTTGGTGCGGGCGCTCCGAATCTATGTGTCACGCACCGCTGTTTTTAGGCGGTGCACATCTCTTTTTGTGCTAACCACTGGTCAGCGCAAGGGTCTCGCTGCTTCTAAACCGACTCTAGCTCGTTGGATCAGGTCGGCTATCTCCGATGCCTACCAGTGTTCTCAGGTGCCTCCCCCGCCGGGGATTAAGGCGCACTCGACCAGAGCTGTCGGTGCCTCCTGGGCTTTCAGGCACCAGGCTACGGCTCAGCAGGTTTGTCAGGCTGCCACATGGTCCAGTCTGCACACTTTTTCGCAGCACTACCAGGTGCATGCTCATGCTTCGGCAGATGCGAGCTTGGGCAGATGCATTCTTCAGGCGGCTGTCGCCCATTTGTGAAGTTAGGTTTTGCCTACTTCTCAGTTTGGTTTATTTCCCGCCCATGGACTGCTTTGGAACGTCCCATGGTTTGGGTCTCCCATAAGGAACGATAAAGAAAAAGAGAATTTTGTTTACTTACCGTAAATTCTTTTTCTTATAGTTCCGACATGGGAGACCCAGCACCCTCCCTGTTGCCTGTTGGCAGTTTTTTGTTCCGTGTGTTTCACCGGCTGTTGTTAGTAGACAGAGTTCTGGTCTTTCCGAGTTTTACTCTTTCTCTACTTATGGGTGGATGTCCTCCTTCAGCTTTTGCACTGAACTGGGTAGATTGTCATCCAGGGGGTGTATATAGCCGGAGGGAGGAGCTACACGTTTGAGTGTAGTACTTTGTGTGTCCTCCGGAGGCAGTAGCTATACACCCATGGTTTGGGTCTCCCATGTCGGAACTATAAGAAAAAGAATTTACGGTAAGTAAACAAAATTCTCTTTTTTGTGTAATTGGCTGTGATTACCAGTACTAGTAATTTTGTCATTTCACGATGTTCGACACATGCGTGGGGGATAGGTTTCTGGCACATATGGAAAGGGTATTTCTAGGACTTATTCATCTGACATATGCCAGAACAGTGTACTTTTGGACATAGAAGTGTCTGATCCCAGATACCTCCAGTGACAGGAGCGGGGAACCCATGTTTTGTGATCAGTGGAGGTCACCCATGCACTTCCATTCCTTTCAAAGTTTATGGGACTGAGATAAAGTACTGTACACCTTCTCTCAGTAGGTTTCATAGAGTTTGAATGAAGTCATACTGCACATATGCAACTGCTTCTCCAGGAAAAAAGGGAACTAGTGCATTTCTGTTTATCAGTATGGGCTTTTTCACACACTGTGTAGAAAATATGGGGCAAAAAACACATTTCTCAAGGGTAAAAAAAAAGCTGCAGTTTACAATGCTGGCAAAATGAATATCTATGAAATCACATACTGATGATTTTTTCCTCGCTGAAAAACAATTAAACCAGCAATGTGTTTTTTCAATTCCTCAGCATGTCAATTCTTTGTTACTTTGTCGCTCCATTGGGAGACCCAGACAATTGGGTGTATAGATTCTGCCTCCGGAGGCCACACAAAGTATTACACTTTAAAAAGTGTAACCCCTCCCCTCTGCCTATACACCCTCCCGTGCATCACGGGCTCCTCAGTTTTATGCTTTGTGTGGAAGGAGGCACACATCCACTCATGCATTCCCATTTTAGTCAGCAGCAGCTGCTGATTTTATCGGTTGGAAGAAAAGAGGGCCCCCACAGGGCCCCCGGCATGCTCCCTTCTCACCCCACTAAGTCGGCGGTGCTGTTAAGGTTGAGGTACCCATTGCGGGTACAGAGGCTGGAGCCACATGCCGTTTTCCTTCACCATCCCTTAGAGGCTCTGGGAGAAGTGGGATCCTAACCGGTCATCCATTCACTGGGACCGGGCTCCCTCCGCAGCCCCTGTGGGAATCTGCCGGACAGGAGTCTATGTATCCTCAGGGACCGGGCCCTGCATCTAAAGGTACTCTGTGTCCCCATGGGGACGGTGCATGGAGCGCTTGTTTCACAGACGCTGCAGCAGCTGCTGGTTTGTGAAGACCGGGACGTCCGCGCCTGTTTGTCGGCCGCGGTATTAAATTTAGTCCCCGGCTTCATTGCGGCCTAGTACCATAACTCCCGCCCCCGGGCCTGCCAGTCAGGGGTAAGGGCGAGACGGTCGACCTGACGTCGGCAGTGAGGGCTGGAGCATACTTTGTTTCCTCCCCCCCCTCACTGATCACTGTGGGGCCCCAGATTCCCGCACTTTACTAGCCGCCGCCCACGGCTCCCTTCTCCCCTGAGAGCTCCTGCAGCCATTTTTACATTCTGCTGGTGGAGGATTTCAGGAACGAGCTCTGCAGCTCTGGGAGACCTAAGGCAGGGAATCTGGTGGACACACACTCCGCTTTGGGCGGTCGGTAAGCCACACCGGTCACCCGGTGCTGGTCCCCCTAGGGTACCGGAGTGTATATATATATATATAATTTTCTCTGTTCGGCCGGGTTGTTTTGCTTTTGGCTATATACCCTCAGTGATCACTCTCCTAGGAGACAACAGCATGTCGTCCACAAGGAGCAAGGGCGCTAAGGCACATGGTTTTTTTGCAACCTGTACCTCTTGTGGGGCTATGTTACCTGCGGGTTCCACCTACCCTCACTGTGAGCAATGCTCGACCCCTTTTGCACTTGCTCAGCCGGAGCCTCGGTCACTAGTGGGCCCCTCGGCTCAGGCAGACCCTCCTGCTTCCCCTGTCCAGGCGGCAGGGACAGAGTTTGCAGTTTTTGCTGAGAAACTCTGAGTCGCTTTCACAATCCATGGCTCAGTCTATGGACAAATGGTCTGCCAAGCTACTAGAAGCCTTGCAGTCCAGACCGGTCCTTACACAGGCCCCGGGCACTGTTGGATCATCGCCTCCAGGCCCCTCTCGGTCTGCGCCGCAGCGTGCTCCCGGGGTGGCCCCTAGGTCTCACGTGGAGGACTCCGGCACGGACCACAGTCCCAGACCGGCTAAGCGGGCGCGCTGGGAATCTTCCCCGACTTCCTCACGCTGCTCGGGGTCTCAGCTTGAGGACTCTCTGGAGGATGAGGCGGACGTAGCAGCTCAGGGCTCTGACCCTGACGTTGCTCTCAATCTTGATACACCTGAAGGGGACGCCATAGTAAATGACCTTATAGCGTCCATCAACCAGGTGCTAGATCTTTCTCCCCCAACTCCACCTATAGAGGAGTCGGCTTCGCAGCAGGAGAAACACCAGTTTAGGTTTCCCAAACGTACACGGAGTGCGTTTTTCGATCACTCTAACTTCAGAGATGCTGTCCAGAAGCACAGAGCATTTCCGGACAAGCGCTTTACTAAGCGCCTTAATGACACACGTTACCCCTTCCCCCCTGACGTAGTTAAGGGTTGGGCTCAATGTCCCAAGGTGGATCCTCCAGTCTCTAGACTGGCGGCTAGATCTGTAGTATCAGTTGCAGATGGCTCATCGCTCAAGGATGCCACTGACAGGCAGATAGAGCTCCTGGTGAAATCCATCTATGAAGCCACAGGCGCGTCTTTTGCCCCGGCCTTTGCAGCCGTGTGGGCACTCCAAGCTATCTCAGCTTGTCTGTCTGAGATTAATGCGGTCACACGTACTCTGCTCCGCAAGTTGTGTCTTTGACTTCTCAGGCGTCGTTTTTTTCGTCCTACGCCATGAACGCCGTCCTGGACTCTGCTAGCCGTACAGCGGTAGCATCCGCTAATTCGGTGGCAGTCCGCAGGGCCATGTGGCTACGCGAATGGAAGGCAGACTCTGCTTCCAAGAAGTTCTTAACCGGTTTGCCGTTTTCTGGCGACCGATTGTTTGGCGAACGATTGGATGAAATTATTAAGGAATCCAAGGGAAAGGACTCGTCCTTACACCAGTCCAAACCGAAGAGACCTCAGCAACGGAAAATACAACCGAGGTTTCGGTCCTTTCGGCCCTCAGCCAAGTCCCAATCCTCCTCGTCCAACAGGCCAGAGAAGGGCCAGAGGAACTCTTATGCGTGGCGGTCTAAGTCACGCCCCCAAAAAACCGCCGGAGGCACTGCTTCCAAGGTGGCATCCTCATGACTTTCGGCCTCCCCGAACCGCATCCTCGGTCGGTGGCAGGCTCTCCCGCTTTTGCGACGCCTGGCGACAGCCCCACAGGTCTTCACCAAGGTCATGGCATCCGTTGTGGCGGTCCTACACTCTCAGGGCCACTCGGTGATCCCTTACTTAGACGATCTCCTAGTCAGGGCACCCTCCCGGGTGGCGTGTCAACACAGCCTGACCGTCGCTCTGGAGACTCTCCAGCAGTTCGGGTGGATCATCAACTTCCCAAAGTCCAAGTTGACACCGACCCAATCACTGACTTACCTCGGGATGGAGTTTCATACTCACTCAGCGGTAGTCAAGCTACCGCTGGACAAACAGCTTTCGCTGCAGACAGGGGTGCAATCTCTTCTTCGGGGTCAGTCACACCCCTTGAGGCGCCTCATGCACTTCCTGGGGAAGATGGTGGCAGCAATGGAGGCAGTGCCGTTCGCGCAGTTCCATCTGCGCCCACTCCAATGGGACATTCTCCGCAAATGGGACAGGAGGTCGACGTCCCTCGACAGGAACGTCTCTCTTTCCCTTGCAGCCAAAACCTCTCTTCAGTGGTGGCTTCTTCCCACTTCTCTATCGCAGGGAAAATCCTTCCTGCCCCCAACCTGGGCTGTGGTCACGACGGACGCGAGCCTGTCAGGGTGGGGAGCGGTTTTTTCTCCACCACAGGGCTCAGGGAGCCTGGACTCCGATAGAGTCTTCCCTTCAGATCAATGTTCTGGAGATAAGGGCAGTGTATCTAGCCCTAAAGGCGTTCCATCGGTGGCTGGAGGGCAGGCAGATCCGCATACAGTCGGACAACGCCACGGCGGTCGCGTACATCAACCACCAGGGCGGCACGCGCAGCCGTCAAGCCTTCCAGGAAGTCCGGCGGATTCTGCTGTGGGCGGAGGCCACAGCCTCCACCATCTCCGCAGTTCACATCCCGGGCGTAGAATACTGGGAAGCAGACTTTCTCAGTCGTCAGGGCATGGATGCGGGGGAATGGTCTCTTCACCCAGACGTGTTTCGAGAGATCTGTCGCCGCTGGGGAACGCCGGACGTCGATCTCATGGCGTCACGGCACAACAACAAAGTCCCGGCATTCATGGCACGGTCTCAAGATCACAGAGCTCTGGCGGCGGACGCGTTAGTTCAGGATTGGTCGCAGTTTCGACTCCCTTATGTGTTTCCTCCTCTGGCGATGTTGCCCAGAGTGTTACGCAAGATCAGATCCGACTGTCGTCGCGCCATTCTCGTCGCTCCAGATTGGCCGAGGCGGTCGTGGTACCCGGATCTGTGGAATCTCACGGTGGGTCAGCCGTGGGCGCTTCCAGACCGCACAGACCTGCTGTCACAAGGGCCGTTTTTCCATCTGAATTCTGCGGCCCTCAACCTGACTGTGTGGCCATTGAGTCCTGGCTCCTAGCGTCGTCGGGTTTATCTCAGGATGTCATTGCCACTATGAGACAGGCCAGGAAACCAACGTCCGCCAAGATCTATTACAGGTCGTGGCGGATCTTCTTGTCCTGGTGCTCTGATGAGGGTTTTACTCCCTGGCCTTTTGCCTTACCCATTTTTTCTTTCATTCCTTCAATCCGGAACGGACAAGGGTTTGTCACTCGGCTCTCTCAAGGGACAAGTATCGGCGCTCTCAGTATTTTTTCAAAAGCGCCTGGCAAGGCTTCCGCAGGTCCGCACGTTCCTGCAGGGAGTTTGCCACATAGTTCCACCCTACAAGCGTCCGCTGGAACCCTGGGACCTTAACAGGGTGTTAATGGCTCTTCAAAAACCACCTTTCGAGCCGCTGCGGGATGTCTCTTTATCACGTCTTTCGCAGAAGGTGGCATTTCTAGTGGCAGTTACCTCACTCCGAAGAGTGTTGGAGCTTGCAGCGCTGTCATGCAAATCCCCTTTCCTGGTTTTTCACCAGGATAAGGTGGTTCTGCGTCCTATCCCGGAGTTTCTCCCTAAGGTGGTATCTCCTTTTCATCTCAATCAGGATATCTCCTTACCGTCATTTTGCCCTCATCCAGTTCACCAGTGTGAAAAGAATTTGCATTCATTAGATCTAGTGAGAGCACTCCGGCTCTACGTGTCTCGCACGGCGCCCCTGCGTCGTTCAGATGCGCTCTTTGTCCTGGTCGCTGGCCAGCGTAAGGGTTCGCAGGCTTCCAAGTCCACTTTGGCTCGGTGGATCAAGGGACCGATTCTTGAAGCCTACCGTTCTTCGGGGCTTCCTCTTCCTTCGGGGCTGAAAGCCCATTCTACCAGAGCCGTGGGTGCGTCCTGGGCATTGCGACACCGGGCTACGGCTCAGCAGGTGTGTCAGGCAGCTACCTGGTCTAGTCTGCACACCTTCACGAAACACTATCAAGTGCATACCTATGCTTCGGCAGACGCCAGTCTAGGTAGGCGAGTCCTTCAGGCGGCGGTTGTCCACCTGTAGGAAGGGGTCGTTTTTCGGCTCTGTTATTGAGGTATTCTTTTACCCACCCAGGGACTGCTTTTGGACGTCCCAATTGTCTGGGTCTCCCAATGGAGCGACAAAGAAGAAGGGAATTTTGTTTACTTACCGTAAATTCCTTTTCTTCTAGCTCCTATTGGGAGACCCAGCACCCGCCCCTGTTCTCTTCGGGCTGGTTGTTCTTTTGTGTACACATGTTGTTCATGTTGAATTGTTCTTTTGGTTCATGGTTTTCAGTTCTCCGAACATCCTTCGGATTGAATTTACCTTAGACCAATTTATAAGTTTCCTCCTTCCTGCTTTTGCACCAAAACTGAGGAGCCCGTGATGCACGGGAGGGTGTATAGGCAGAGGGGAGGGGTTACACGTTTTAAAGTGTAATACTTTGTGTGGCCTCCGGAGGCAGAAGCTATACACCCAATTGTCTGGGTCTCCCAATAGGAGCTAGAAGAAAAGGAATTTACGGTAAGTAAACAAAATTCCCTTCTTTTGTAGTATTTTTTTTTTTTACCTAGTCCAATGAATGGGAAAATAAAAATGTGTATTGTATGCTGCATTTTTCCTTCCAACATTTTTTTTTCTTCTGCAGAAAAATCTGCAGCTAAAACACTACGTATGAACATGCCCTTAAAGGTCCCAACTGCATGACCCCCAACAATTGGACATGTACATTAATCGTGAGATGCAAACATTTGTAGCAGGTCTAATTGTAATACAAATATATTGTGTTAGATGTAATTCTGGATAAATATCTAATTTCTGTTTTGTACAGCTTATCAAAAATGCATCTGGAAACCAAGGACATTGATTCCCAACTCTTCTCCCAAATGGTAAATCTTGAAGTTCTTGATATCTCCCAAAACAATCTGACTGATCTCCCAGGACGGCTGAGTCTTCCCAAGCTCAAAGTTGTAAACTTGAGCGACAATCAGGTTGAAGATGTTACCGTTTTACAGCAATTTCCCAACCTGGAAGAAGTTATGTATGAGGAGAATCTCTACCTGACGGTTCGTAGTCGCATTACATTGTGATTGCGGTCAGTTGCCACATTAATTACTGAAGAAATTCATCTTCTTTGTATTCTCTCAGGTCAGCGACAATTACAAAGTGTGCTGTCTTCTCCCTAAGCTTCGGAGGCTGAATAATAAAGATATAACATCCCTAGCTAATCATGTTAGGTTTGTCAACCACAGGGAGCTGAGCAGCAGGGTGAGTACAGATAATAGTGAAAAAAGGGTTTTAACCAGCTCACCTATATAGGAACACCTCCCTGTTTTAGAAGCCAGGATAACAGCATTGCTGGTGCAGGGACTTGAAATAGAAAAGATCTCCAGCTTCCAAATGCATAAAATCAATTTATTTTATTCCAAAAATTAAAATCCAAAGTACAGGACTTGATCCAAAATATTAAGAGCAATTAAAAATGCAACGCGTTTCAGACAAGATGTCCTTTGTCAGAGCATATCATGCATATACTCTGATAAAGGACATCTTGTCTGAAACGCGTTGCATTTCTAATTGCTCTTAATATTTTGGATCAAGTCCTGTACTTTGGATTTTAATTTTTGGAATAAAATAAATTGATTTTATGCATTTGGAAGCTGGAGATCTTTTCTATTTGAGTACAGATAATGCTACTGCTTCTGATATCTGCAAAGTTTCAAGTGAACCAGATAATTCCCCTGTACCTAGACTCACACTCACATTGTATAAAACATGTGTAATGACTTATTACTTTATCATGTGCATTTTCAATCTAATGTAAAACATCCTCCATCGGTAGATATCTAACTTTATACTCTGTTCTAGGTTGCGTCGTACTGGGAAAAGAACTACAAAGACAAAATGCCTGATGAGCCAACTCCAGCAATGATCAAATCTATTAGCAAGGAATTCCTGAAATCTGTGGGGAAACATGTGAAGTATGGACCAAATTCACTCAAAGACTTTACCAAGTGGAAAGTAAGATTTCAGACCATAGATTTGTAATAATCAGCCATTAGAGATTTACGAACCCGCACATGTTTGATTTTGGCAAATCCAGCCAGAAAAAAAAAAGTCCAATTTGGGACCGGACTTGACCCAGACACCAAATCCTATAAAAATCTATGGTGACCTGTACATAAGTGCTATAAAATAGTGGTAGTGAGGGCTAGGGGGCTGCAAAAGAAAGCAAAAAATAGATTAAAGCAGGGTAATTATAATTACCGAGTTTCCGTGTGGCTGTCACACTGCTTCTCAGTCTGCTCATTAAATCTTATGTATATTCACTGCTTCCCCCACCCACCCTCTGACTGCATCTGTGATTGGTTGCAGTGAGACTGTGTCCCCACCCTCTGTTCCAGCTTCTATGATTGGTTGCCCTCTCACTAGCTGGGTTCCCGAAGTGAAGTGTCAAAATAAATAATTGGAAAAAATGGTGTAGGGTCACAAGTATTTTGATACCCAGCTCAGATAAAGCAGACGGCTAGAGGCTGCAGCCCCTAGCTGTGTGCTTTATTCTGGCTGTGATGAAGCACACAGCTTTAACTTGGCAATGAGTTCACCTGAGCTCGCAGCTGGCAGTTCCCACAGTACCCGAGCTGTGACCTCAGTTGAACTCAATGCTGGAATACTGGATTAGGTAATGTGCACACATTGAGAAATTTCTGTACCTAATCTGCATGTTCTGGTAGAAAAATGCACTAAAAATGCAATGTGGCCACAATTTTCTGTTAATATATTGATATAAAAGTCCTCAGAATTATTTTATAACTACTATATTTAGATCAGGGGTGAGGAACCTTTTTTCTGCTGAGGGCTATTTGGAAATTTCTACCAACCTTTTGGGGGTGGCAAAAAATTATCAACTTCAAAATTACCCTAATATATTTGGTCAAACAATGAATTAAGTTACCTCTACACCCCAAATGTGGTGGCTGGAGCTGCTTCTCTTTGGTGCGGCTGTGATGTTCAGTGATATTGATCATGTTGCTTCTTGCAACTGCTTTTCCAGGTTTGTCTTGGTCTGGAGAGCAGTCAGCAAATAGGTAAATCATATACATCACAGGAGACGCTGGGGCTTACATATACATAGCAGGAGACGCTGGGGCGCACATATACATTGTAGGAGGGGCTGGAGGGCTCACGTATATATCGCGGGGGGTCTGGAGGGCTCACGTATACATCGCGGGGGGTCTGGAGGGCTCACGTATACATCGCGGGGGGTCTGGAGGGCTCACGTATACATCGCGGGGGGTCTGGAGGGCTCACGTATACATCGCAGGGGGGTCTGGAGGGCTCACGTATACATCGCAGGGGGGTCTGGAGGGCTCACGTATACATCGCAGGGGGGTCTGGAGGGCTCACGTCTACATCGCAGGGGGGTCTGGAGAGCTCACGTCTACATCGCAGGGGGGGCTGGAGGGCTCACGTATACATCGCAGGGGGGTCAGGAGGGCTCACGTATACATCGCAGGGGGGGGCTGGAGGGCACACAGCATCGGGAAGCATATACAGCATGGAGGCTAATAAACCTGCTGCTCCTCTTCTCCTGTGGGATCGGAGTGTACCTCGCACTTACCTACAAAGTCCATCCTTAGCATGCTGGCACAGGCCAGTGTGAGCACTGAAATGCTCTGTTCACGAGCTTGATGTATGATTATTATGAAAGTTCAGGTCTCCGTCCACATACAGCCATCCATAAACAGAGCATTTCTGACCAGAGGGAGGGCTTTTTTATTTTCTTTGTCGCTCCTAATTGGGAGACCCAGACAATTGGGTGTATAGCTATGCCTCCGGAGGCCACACAAAGCATTACACTAAAAGTGTAAAGCCCCTCCCCTTCAGGCTATACACCCCCCGTGCTGCTACGGGCTCATCAGTTTTCTTGCTTTGTGCGAAGGAGGTCAGACATCCACGCATAGCTCCACAGCTTAGTCAGCAGCAGCTGCTGACTATGTCGGATGGAAGAAAAGAGGGCCCATAACAGGGCCCCCAGCATGCTCCCTTCTCACCCCACTCTTGTCGGCGGTGTTGTTAAGGTTGAGGTATCCATTGCGGGTACGGAGGCTGGAGCCCACATGCTGCTTTCCTTCCCCATCCCTCAATTAGGGCTCTGGGTGAAGTGGGATCTCATCGGTCTCCAGGCACAGGAGACCGTGCTCCATCCACAGCTCCTGAGGACCCTGCTGGATAGGAGCCGGGTATCGTTCAGGGACATGGCCCTGCTACTTGGAGGTACTCTGGGTCCCCGTGGGGACCGCGCACAGCAACACTCCAGCATTGCTGAGTGTGCTAGTGCACCGGGGACAGCAGCGCTGGCTGCATTTGTGCCACTATACACTTCAGCGTCGCTGAGTGTATTTGTGTAGGGGGACTGCCGCGCTGGCCGCCGCTGCCATGGGTACACTGCGGCGCGGCTGGGACTGCTAGTGCGCCGGGGACTTCCGCGCCGACCGCGCTTATACGGCGGCCGCGCTTATAACTCGAGTCCCCGGCTTCTGCGGCCTAGTCTCTTTTCTTCCCGCCCTCAGCCCTGCCAGTCAGGGGAAGGGCGGGACGCTGTACAGGGTATGGCTACAGTACAGCAGCACTGAGGGCTGGAGCATGCTTTGCATACTCCACCCCCCTCACTCTGCACAGTGGGGCACCAGTTCCCGCACTTTTCTGGGTCACGCCCACGGCTCCCTCCTCTCCTCAGGACGCTGGCAGCCATTCCTCTCAGCTCTGCTAACGCTGGAGAGGAGAGACAAGCTGAAAGAGACCCAGGCAGGAATTCTGGTGCCCACACAACCGCTTTGCGCAGGCGGTAAGCAGCACCTGTGGTGCTGGCCCCACTAGTGCAAGTGTATTTATAGTTTATGGATTATAGTCTATACTTTACACTGTATGGTGCACTGTTGATTTTTGGCTATATCCCCTCCTGTATTGCTCAGAGGAGACAACAGCATGTCGTCCACAAATAGCAAGGGACAGACTTACTATGCTGCCTGTGCAGCATGTACGGCTATACTGCCGGCAGGTTCCACTGACCCTAATTGTGTGCAAGGCTCGGCCCCTGTGGCACTTTCTCAGCCGGAGCCTCTGCTAAGGGTGACCCAGGGAGATCCACCTGTTAACGCTGTACAGGTGACAGGGACGGAGTTTGCAGTTTTTACTGAAAGACTTTCTGAGACTATGGCTAAGATATTAGAAGCCTTGCAGTCAAGGCCAGCATCTCAAGCCAGGGACACTGTAGAATCATTGTCCCATGGTCCCCCTCAGTTGGAACAGCAATGTCTTCCCGGGGTGTCTCATGGATCCCAGGGTGAGGTCTCTGACACGGACCGCAACCCCAGACCGACTAAGAAAGCTCGCTATGAAATCCCCTCGACATCATCACAATGTTCAGGGTCTCAGCGAGAGGACTCTCTGTATGATGAAGCGGAGGTAGCTGATCAGGATTCTGACCCTGAAGCCGCTCTCAACCTTGATACTCCTGATGGGGACGCCATAGTGAATGATCTTATTGCGTCCATCAATGAAATGTTGGATATTTCTCCCTCAGCTCCTCCAGTGGAGGAGTCAGCTTTTCAGCAGGAGAAATTCCGTTTCAGGTTTCCCAAGCGTACAAAGAGTATGTTTCTGGACCACTCTGACTTCAGAGAGGCAGTCCAGAAACACCGAGATTGTCCAGATAAGCGTTTTTCCAAGCGCCTTAAGGATACACGTTACCCTTTCCCCCCTGACGTGGTCAAGGGCTGGACTCAGTGTCCCAAGGTGGATCCTCCAATCTCCAGACTGGCGGCTAGATCCATAGTTGCAGTGGAAGATGGAGCTTCACTCAAGGATGCCACTGACAGACAGATGGAGCTCTGGTTGAAATCCATCTTTGAAGCTATCGGCGCGTCTTTTGCTCCAGCATTCGCAGCCGTATGGGCACTCCAAGCTATCTCAGCTGGTCAGGCGCAAATTGACGCACTCACACGTACGTCTGCGCCGCAGGTGGCGTCCATAACCTCTCAAACGTCGGCATTTGCGTCCTACGCTATTAATGCTGTCCTGGACTCTGCGAGCCGTACGGCGGTTGCAGCCGACAATTCGGTGGCAATACGCAGGGCCTTGTGGCTACGGGAATGGAAGGCAGATTCGGCTTCCAAAAAGTGCTTAACTGGTTTGCCATTTTCTGGCGACCGCTTGTTTGGTGAGAGATTGGATGAAATCATCAAACAATCCAAGGGAAAGGAAACATCCTTACCCCAGGCCAAACCAAAAACACCCCAACAGAGGAGGGGACAGTCGAGGTTTCGGTCCTTTCGGGGTGCGGGCAGGTCCCAATTCTCCTCGTCCAAAAGGCCGCAGAAGGATCAGAGAAACTCCGACGCGTGGCGGTCTAAATCACGCCCTAAAAAGACCGCCGGAGGTGCCGCTACTAAGGCGGCTTCCTCATGACTTACGGCCTCCTCACACCGCATCCTCGGTCGGTGGCAGGCTCTCCCGCTTTTGCGACACCTGGCTACCACAAGTAAAAGACCGTTGGGTGAGAGACATTTTGTCTCACGGTTACAGGATAGAGTTCAGCTCTCGTCCTCCGACTCGATTCTTCAGCACATCTCCGCCTCCCGAGCGAGCCGATGCTCTGCTGCAGGCGGTGGACATTCTGAAGGCAGTAGGAGTGGTGGTCCCGGTTCCTCTTCAGCAACAGCGTCACGGTTTCTACTCCAACCTGTTTGTGGTTCCAAAGAAGGACACGTAAGGACCAGGCGGTTGCGGATGGAATCCCTCCTCCACTCTCAGGGTCACTCTGTGATACCCTACTTAGACGATCTGCTGGTCAAGGCACCCTCTCAAGAGGCATGCCAACACAGCCTCAACGTCACTCTGGAGATTCTCCAGAGTTTCGGGTGGATCATCAATTTTCCAAAGTCAAATCTGACACCGGTCCAATCGCTGACATATCTTGGCATGGAGTTTCATACTCGTCCAGCGATAGTGAAGCTTCCGCTGGACAAACAGCGTCCGCTACAGACAGGGGTACAATCTCTCCTTCAAGGTCGGTCACACCCCTTGAGGCACCTCATGCACTTCCTGGGGAAGATGGTGGCAGCAATGGAAGCAGTACCTTTCGCGCAGTTTCACCTGCGTCCTCTTCAATGGGACATCCTACGCAAGTGGGACAGGAGGCCGACGTCCCTAGACAGGAACGTCTCCCTCTCTCAAGCAACCAAAGCTTCCCTTCGGTGGTGGCTTCTTCCCACCTCATTATCGAAAGGGAAACCCTTCCTACCCCCATCCTGGACGGTGGTCACGACGGACGCGAGCCTGTCAGGGTGGGGAGCAGTCTTTCTCCACCACAGGGCTCAGGGTACGTGGACTCAGCAAGAGTCCTCACTTCAGATCAATGTTCTGGAGATCAGGGCAGTGTATCTTGCCCTAAAAGCGTTCCAGCAGTGGCTGGAAGGCAAGCAGATCCGAATTCAGTCGGACAACTCCACAGCGGTGGCTTACATCAACCACCAAGGTGGGACACGCAGTCGGCAAGCCTTCCAGGAAGTCCGGAGGATTCTGCTGTGGGTGGAAGCCACAGCATCCACCATATCCGCAGTTCACATCCCGGGCGTAGAAAACTGGGAAGCAGACTTTCTCAGTCGCCAGGGCATGGACGCAGGGGAATGGTCCCTTCACCCGGACGTGTTTCAGGAGATCTGTTGCCGCTGGGGGATGCCGGACGTCGACCTAATGGCGTCACGGCACAACAACAAGGTCCCAACATTCATGGCTCGATCTCAAGATCACAGAGCTCTGGCGGCAGACGCCTTAGTTCAGGATTGGTCGCAGCTTCAGCTTCCTTATGTGTTTCTTCCTCTGGCTCTGTTGCCCAGAGTGTTACGCAAGATAAGGGCCGACTGCCGCCGCGCCATCCTCGTCGCTCCAGACTGGCCGAGGAGGTCGTGGTACCCGGATCTGTGGCATCTCACGGTCGGCCAACCGTGGGCACTGCCAGACCGACCAGATTTGCTGTCTCAAGGGCCGTTTTTCCATCTGAATTCTGCGGCCCTCAACCTGACTGTGTGGCCATTGAGTCCTGGATCCTAGCGTCTTCAGGATTATCTCAAGGGGTCATTGCCACTATGAGACAGGCTAGGAAACCAACGTCCGCCAAGATCTACCACAGGACGTGGAAAATATTCCTGTCGTGGCGCTCTGCTCAGGCGTTTTCTCCCTGGCCATTTGCCTTGCCCACTTTTCATCTCAATCAGGACATCTCCTTACCCTCGTTTTGTCCTCATCCAGTTCACCAATGTGAAAAGGATTTGCACTTGTTAGATCTGGTGAGAGCACTCAGACTCTACATTTCTCGTACGGCGCCCCTGCGCCGCTCCGATGCTCTCTTTGTCCTTGTCGCTGGCCAGCGTAAAGGGACACAAGCTTCCAAATCAACCCTGGCTCGGTGGATCAAGGAACCAATTCTCGAAGCTTACCGTTCCTCGGGGCTTCCGGTTCCCTCAGGACTGAAGGCCCATTCTACCAGGGCCGTGGGAGCGTCCTGGGCCTTGCGACACCAGGCACGGCTCAGCAGATGTGTCAGGCAGCTACCTGGTCGAGCCTGCACACTTTCACGAAACACTATCAGATGCATACCTATGCTTCGGCAGATGCCAGCCTAGGTAGGCGAGTCCTTCAGGCGGCAGTTGCCCACCTGTAGGACGGAGCCGTTACGGCTCTATTATGAGGTATTATTTACCCACCCAGGGACTGCTTTTGGACGTCCCAATTGTCTGGGTCTCCCAATTAGGAGCGACAAAGAAGAAGGGAATTTTGTTTACTTACCGTAAATTCCTTTTCTTCTAGCTCCAATTGGGAGACCCAGCACCCGCCCCTGTTTTTTGTATACACATGTTGTTCATGTTAAATGGTTTCAGTTCTCCGATATTCCTTCGGATTGAATTTACTTTAAACCAGTTTATAATTTTTTCCTCCTTCTGGCTTTTGCACCAAAACTGATGAGCCCGTAGCAGTACGGGGGGTGTATAGGCTGAAGGGGAGGGGCTTTACACTTTTAGTGTAATACTTTGTGTGGCCTCCGGAGGCATAGCTATACACCCAATTGTCTGGGTCTCCCAATTGGAGCTAGAAGAAAAGGAATTTACGGTAAGTAAACAAAATTCCCTTCTTTTTAAATGTTTTAGACTGATTCAATTGCTGCCATTTTTTTTATTTATTAGGAAATGTACTCCAGCCTTCTAATTTTTTATTTTTATTTTCTTTGTCGCTCCATTGGGAGACCCAGACAATTGGGTGTATAGCTTCTGCCTCCGGAGGCCACACAAAGTATTACACCTTAAAAAGTGTAACCCCTCCCCTCTGCCTATACACCCTCCCGTGCATCACGGGCTCCTCAGTTTTATGCTTTGTGTTGAAGGAGGCACACATTCACTCAAGCTCCCATTTTAGTCAGCAGCAGCTGCTGATTGTATCGGATGGAAGAAAAGAGGGCCCTAACAGGGCCCCCGGCATGCTCCCGTCTCACCCCACTAAGTCGGCGGTGCTGTTAAGGTTGAGGTACCCATTGCGGGTACAAAGGCTGGAGCCACATGCCGTTTTTCCTTCCCCATCCCTTAGAGGCTCTGGGAGAAGTGGGATCCTAACCGGTCACCATTCACTGGGACCGGGCTCCCTCCGCAGCCCCTGGGGGAATCTGACGGACAGGAGACTGAGTATCATCAGGGACAGGCCCTGCATCTATAAGGTACTCTGTGTCCCCTTGGGGACGGTGCATGGAGCGCCTGTGTTACAGACGCTGCAGCGGCTGCTGTTTTTTTGTGACGACCGGGACTACCGCACCGACCGCGCCTGTTTGCCGGCCGCGTTATTAAATTTAGTCCCCGGCTTCTGCGGCCTAGTACCATAACTCCCGCCCCCGGGCCTGCCAGTCAGGGGTAAGGGCGGGACGGTCGACTGGACGTCGGCAGTGAGGGCTGGAGCATACTTAGGTGTTCTCCTCCCCCCTCACTGAGCACTGTGGGGCACCAGATTCCCGCACTTTATTAGTCACGCCCACGGCTCCCTCCTCCCCTGAGAACTCTGGCAGCCATATTTACAATCACTTCTGCCGGTGGAGGATTTCAGAACGAGCTCTACAGCTCTGGGAGGCCCAGGCAGGGAATCTGGTGGACACACAACCGCTTTGGCGGTCGGACCGCATTGTTTTGCTTTTGGCTATATACCCTCAGTGATCACTCTCAGAGGACTCGGAGGAGACTACAGCATGTCGTCCGCAAAGAGCAAGGGTGCCAAGGCACAGGCTTATTTTGCAACCTGTACCTCTTGTGCGGCTATGTTACCTGCAGGTTCCACCTACCCTCACTGTGTGCAATGCTCGGCCCCTGTGGCACTCACTCAGCCGGAGCCTCGGGCACTGGTGGGACCCTCGGCTCAGGTAGAACCGCCGGCTTCCACTGTCCAGGTGGCAGGGACAGAGTTTGCAGTTTTGGCTGAGAAACTCTCTGAGTCGCTTTCACAATCCATGGCTCAGTCTATGGACAGATGGTCTGCTAAGATACTAGAAGCCTTGCAGTCCAGATCGGTCACACAGGCCCCGGGCACTGTGAGTTCATCGACCCCAGGCCCCTCTCGGTCGGTGCAGCAGAGTGCTCCTGGGGTGACACCTAGGTCCCACGGGGAGGACTCTGACACGGACCGCAGTCCCAGACCGGCTAAGCGGGCTCGCTGGGAACCTTCCCCGGCTTCATCACGCTGTTCGGGGTCGCAGCATGAGGACTCTCTGGAGGATGAGGCGGAGGTCGCAGCTCAGGGCTCTGATCCTGACGTTGCTCTCAATCTTGATACACCTGAAGGGGGCGCCATAGTAAATGACCTTATAGCGTCCATCAACCAGGTGCTAGATCTTTCTCCCCCAACTCCACCTATAGAGGAGTCGGCTTCACAGCAGGAGAAACACCAGTTTAGGTTTCCCAAACGTACACGGAGTGCGTTTTTCGATCACTCTAACTTCAGAGATGCTGTCCAGAAGCACAGAGCATTTCCGGACAAGCGCTTTACTAAGCGCCTTAATGACACACGTTACCCCTTCCCCCCTGACGTAGTTAAGGGTTGGGCTCAGTGTCCCAAGGTGGATCCTCCAGTCTCTAGACTGGCGGCTAGATCCGTAGTATCAGTGGCAGATGGTTCATCGCTCAAGGATGCCACTGACAGGCAAATAGAGCTCCTGATGAAATCCATCTATGAAGCCATAGGCGCGTCGTTTGCTCCGGCCTTTGCAGCCGTGTGGGCACTCCAAGCTATCTCAGCTTGTCTGTCTGAGATTAATGCAGTCACACGTACCTCTGCTCCGCAAGTTGTGTCTTTGACTTCTCAGGCGTCGGCCTTTTCGTCCTACGCCATGAACGCCGTCCTGGACTCAGCGAGCCGTACAGCGGTAGCGTCCGCCAATTCGGTGGCAGTCCGCAGGGCCATGTGGCTACGCGAATGGAAGGCAGACTCTGCTTCCAAGAAGTTCTTAACCGGTTTGCCATTTTCTGGCGACCGTTTGTTTGGCGAGCAATTGGATGAAATTATTAAACAATCCAAGGGTAAGGACTCGTCCTTACCCCAGTCCAAACCAAACAAACCTCAGCAACGAAAAATTCAATCGAGGTTTCGGTCCTTTCGGCCCTCAGCAAGGTCCCAATCTTCCACGTCCAACAGGTCAGAGAAGGGCCAGAGGAACTCTTCTGCATGGCGGTCTAAGTCACGTCCTCCAAAGACCGCCGGAGGAACCGCCTCCAAGGCGGCCTCCTCATGACTTTCGGCCTCCCCAAACCGCATCCTCGGTCGGTGGCAGGCTCTCCCGCTTTTGCGACGCCTGGTGGCCACATGTCCAAGACCGATGGGTGAGAGACATTCTGTCGCACGGTTACAGGATAGAGCTCAGCTCTCGTCCTCCGACTTGTTTCTTCAGAACATCTCCGCCCCCCGAGCGAGCCGATGCACTTTTTCAGGCGGTGAACACTCTGAAGGCAGAAGGAGTTGTGATTCCCGTTCCCATTCAAGAACGTGGTCGCGGTTTTTACTCCAACTTGTTCGTGGTGCCAAAAAAGGACGGATCATTTCGCCCCGTTCTGGACCTCAAACTGCTCAACAGACACGTGAGAACCAGACTGTTCCGGATGGAATCTCTCCGTTCTGTCATCGCCTCGATGTCCCAAGGAGACTTCCTAGCCTCAATCGACATCAGGGATGCTTATCTCCATGTGCCGATTGCACCAGAGCATCAACGCTTCCTGCGTTTCGCCATCGGGGACGAACACCTTCAGTTTGTGGCACTGCCTTTCGGCCTGGCGACAGCCCCACGGGTCTTCACCAAGATCATGGCATCCGTGGTGGCGGTCCTACACTCTCAGGGCCACTCGGTGATCCCTTACTTAGACGATCTCCTAGTCAAGGCACCCTCCCGGGTGGCATGTCAACACAGCCTGACCATTGCTCTGGAGACTCTCCAGAGGTTCGGGTGGATCATCAATTTCCCAAAGTCAAAATTGACACCGACCCAATCACTGACTTACCTCGGGATGGAGTTTCATACTCTCTCAGCGATAGTGAAGCTTCCGCTGGACAAACAGCGTTCGCTACAGACAGGGGTGCACTCTCTCCTTCGGACCCAATCACACCCCTTGAGGCGCCTCATGCACTTCCTAGGGAAGATGGTGGCAGCAATGGAGGCAGTTCCCTTTGCGCAGTTTCATCTGCGTCCACTTCAATGGGACATTCTCCGCAAATGGGACAGGAGGTCGACGTCCCTAGACAGGAACGTCTCTCTTTCACTGGCAGCCAAAACCTCTCTTCAGTGGTGGCTTCTTCCCACTTCCTTGTTGAAGGGAAAATCATTCCTGCCCCCATCCTGGGCTATGGTCACGACGGACACGAGTCTGTCAGGGTGGGGAGCGGTCTTCCTCCACCACAGGGCTCAGGGAACCTTGACTCTGACAGAGTCCTCCCTTCAGATCAATGTTCTGGAGATAAGGGCAGTGTATCTAGCCCTAAAGGCGTTCCATCGGTGGCTGGAGGGCAGACAGATCCGCATACAGTCGGACAACGCCACGGCGGTCGCGTACATCAACCACCAGGGCGGCACACGCAGTCGTCAGGCCTTCCAAGAAGTTCGGCGGATTCTGCTGTGGGCGGAAGCCACAGCCTCCACCATCTCCGCAGTTCACATCCCGGGCGTAGAAAACTGGGAAGCAGACTTTCTCAGTCGCCAGGGCATGGACGCAGGGGAATGGTCTCTTCACCCGGACGTGTTTCAAGAGATCTGTTGCCGCTGGGGAACGCCGGACGTCGACCTCATGGCGTCTCGGCACAACAACAAAGTCCCGGCATTCATGGCACGGTCTCAAGATCACAGAGCTCTGGCGGCGGACGCATTAGTTCAGGATTGGTCGCAGTTTCGACTGCCTTATGTATTTCCTCCTCTGGCACTGCTGCCCAGAGTGTTGCGCAAGATCAGGTCCGACTGCCGCCACGCCATCCTCGTCGCTCCAGACTGGCCGAGGAGGTCATGGTACCCGGATCTGTGGCACCTCACGGTGGGTCAACCGTGGGCACTCCCAGACCGACCAGACTTGCTGTCTCAAGGGCCATTTTTCCATCTGAATTCTGCGGCCCTCAACCTGACTGTGTGGCCATTGAGTCCTGGCTCCTAGCGTCCTCAGGGTTATCTCAAGATGTCATTGCCACTATGAGACAAGCCAGGAAACCAACGTCTGCCAAGATCTATCACAGGGCTTGGAGGATCTTCTTATCCTGGTGCTCTGATCGGGGTTTTACCCCCTGGCCGTTTGCCTTACCCACTTTTCTTTCTTTCCTTCAATCCGGAATGGATAAGGGTTTGTCTCTCGGCTCTCTCAAGGGACAAGTATCGGCGCTTTCCGTGTTTTTTCAAAAGCGTCTAGCCAGGCTTCCGCAGGTCCGCACGTTCCTGCAGGGAGTTTGCCACATAGTCCCACCTTACAAGCGTCCGCTGGAACCCTGGGATCTTAACAGGGTGCTAACGGCTCTTCAGAAACCACCTTTCGAGCCGATGCGGGATGTCTCTCTATCACGCCTTTCGCAGAAGGTGGCCTTCCTAGTGGCAGTCACATCACTTCGGAGAGTGTCTGAGCTAGCAGCGCTGTCATGCAAAGCCCCCTTTCTGGTGTTTCACCAGGATAAGGTGGTTCTGCGTCCGGTCCCGGAATTTCTCCCTAAGGTGGTATCCCCTTTTCATCTCAATCAGGATATCTCCTTACCTTCATTTTGCCCTCATCCAGTTCACCAATGTGAAAAGGATTTGCACTTGTTAGATCTCGTGAGAGCACTCCGGTTCTACATTTCTCGCACGGCACCCCTGCGCCGTTCGGATGCGCTCTTTGTCCTTGTCGCTGGCCAGCGTAAGGGGTCGCAGGCTTCCAAGTCAACCTTGGCTCGGTGGATCAAGGAACCAATTCTTGAAGCCTACCGTTCTGCGGGGCTTCCGATTCCTTCAGGGCTGAAGGCCCATTCTACCAGAGCCGTGGGTGCATCCTGGGCATTGCGGCACCAGGCTACGGCTCAGCAGGTGTGTCAGGCGGCTACCTGGTCGAGCCTGCACACTTTCACGAAACACTATCAGGTGCATGCCTATGCTTCGGCAGATGCCAGCCTAGGTAGGCGAGTCCTTCAGGCGGCGGTCGCCCACCTGTAAGAGGGGGCCGTTTTTCGGCTCTTGTTATCGAGGTATTCTTTTACCCACCCAGGGACTGCTTTTGGACGTCCCAATTGTCTGGGTCTCCCAATGGAGCGACAAAGAAGAAGGGAATTTTGTTTACTTACCGTAAATTCCTTTTCTTCTAGCTCCTATTGGGAGACCCAGCACCCGCCCCTGTTCCCTTCGGGCTGTTTTTCTTTTGTGTACACATGTTGTTCATGTTGAATTGTTCTTATGGTTCATGGTCTTCAGTTCTCCGAACATCCTTCGGATTGAATTTACCTTAGACCAATTTATAAGTTTCCTCCTTCCTGCTTTTGCACCAAAACTGAGGAGCCCGTGATGCACGGGAGGGTGTATAGGCAGAGGGGAGGGGTTACACTTTTTAAAGTGTAATACTTTGTGTGGCCTCCAGAGGCAGAAGCTATACACCCAATTGTCTGGGTCTCCCAATAGGAGCTAGAAGAAAAGGAATTTACGGTAAGTAAACAAAATTCCCTTCTTTTTTCTCAAATTTTGTGGTACATGCCATGTTTTACTTTGCAAAATTCTTGAACTGTGCTTGCCATTTTGAAGTAAAAAAAACAGCAATGAATGGGACAAAACAAAAAAAAGTGGCTTAAATGCCAATTGTGAATCTAGTCTTAAGGTACCGTCACACTTAGCGACGCTCCAGCGATCCCACCAGCGATCTGACCTGGCTGGGATCGCTGGTGCGTCGCTACATGGTCGCTGGTGAGCTGTCAATCAGGCAGATCTCCACAGCGATCAGAGATCAGCCACCAGCGACCCGTGTAACGACGCTGTGCTTGGTAACCATAGTACACATCGGGTTACTAAGCAGAGCGCTTTGCTTATAGTTACCCGATGTGTACCTTGGCTACGTTTGCAGGGACCCGGCTTCTAGAAGCTGCGGACGCTGGTAACCAAGGTAAATATCGGGTATCCAAGCAAAGTACTTTGCTTGGTTATCCAATGTGTACCTTGGTTACCAGCGTCCGCAGAAGCAGACTCCCTGCACATTCAGATCGTTGCTCTCTCGCTGTCAAACACAGCGATGTGTGCTTCACAGCGGGAGAGCAACGTCCAAAAAATGGTCCAGGACATTCAGCAATGACCGGCAACCTCACAGCAGGGGCCAGGTTGTTGCTGGATGTCACACACTGTTTTAGTTTAGTTTTACAATTACAAAACTGTTTGTTTTTTGTTTTTTTTTTTGTTTGTTCCCCCCCCCCCCTCAATACAGGTGCAAATTATTGCTGACGATTTAATATCCTCATTGTTGGGTGAGGAAAAGAGACATAGCGCGCCACAGAGTGAGAAAGCATCTTCAATCAGTGACGGCAAGGAGGTGAGATTCATTTTGATGTCTGTTGTTTAACATTCTGGAATCTGCTGAAGTATTATATGTGTAATGTAGGATGGGTAGAGGATGGCCTCAGAAGTATAAGGTACGGGACAGGGGGAATTCAGTAGCGCAGACAGTCTTTAGTAATTGATGTATCATTTATACTGTCAGTTAATGGTTACATGTAGTTTGGAGAAGTAGGTGAGAATCTTACAGCGAGCAGCAAAAGGTTTCACAGTTAGGTTATGTGTGCGTGTTGCTGTTTTTTTGTTTTTTTTTTAAGGGCAGATTTTCTGCACATAAAACATGTTTTGGCAGGAAAAACGCAGCAGAAAAAAAACGCTTTTTTTTGTGTTTGCACATTTTTTCTCCATGCTTTTGTTTACTTTTTTTTAGTCATGGTTCAGGTTCAGGTTCAGTCCCAGTGATCGCTGCCAAGTCTCTGGCTGTTTTTTTACTGCCGGTGCCCAGCTCTTACTGCCCGGAGCGGTGCCCACTGTTAGATCTGCCTTACTGTTAGACCTGAGCAGTTGAAATTCAGAGCTTGTACTTCAGGTATGATGATGGAAGAGTAAAGCTATGTGCCCATGGGACAATGTACCCACGGATTTTGCCACTGAAAACCTGCGGATTTATCTGTATTTTCTAGATAAATCCGCAGGTTTTAGCAAGTACAGACACTCCCCATGTTATCCTATGGGACATGGGGAGTGTGTCCATGCTGCGGAATGTGCGACTGTGGAATATACTGCGGATATCCCGCAGCCGCACATAACTGCATGTCAATTATTCCTGCGGATGTCTCGCCCCTCCACTATGGAGATAGAGACCTCTACTTCCTCAGGGAAGTCGCACGACTGTCCGCAGGTTTACTGCAGATATTTCGCTGTAATCCCGCAGCAATGGATAGCTGCAAATTCCGGAGAGCAGCTGCGGTAAACCTGCGGATACATCCGCGGGTACATTGTCCCGTGGCCACATAGCCTAAGGTTGGTTTCACACTGCATTTTTACTTATGTTCAGTAGTCTCTCCGGAGCTTTCATCCGAACACCCCCCCCCCCCCTTTTTGCAAAACGGAATTCAGACGCATGCTCCGACGGGGCCATTGGCTATAATGGAGCAGGCAGAGTCACCGTATGCTCTGTCTTGCACCGTTTTCGGGCGTGTATGCTTTCTGCAGGCGGACACCCAGATGTAGTCTAAATGCAATGTGAAGGGGCCTTGATGTATTTTCTGTGACATTTAATAAAAGATACATAAAACAAAAAGCTTTAGTATGTACCAAAGCAAACAATTGTTTCTTTATATTTTTTTCTCTCTCATTTGTATGTTATGCTAAAAAAATACTTTCTTTGTCGCTCCATTGGGAGACCCAGACAATTGGGTGTATAGCTTCTGCCTCTGGAGGCCACACAAAGTATTACACTTTAAAAAGTGTAACCCCTCCCCTCTGCCTATACACCCTCCC
Source organism: Anomaloglossus baeobatrachus (assembly GCF_048569485.1). Lineage (NCBI taxonomy): Eukaryota > Metazoa > Chordata > Amphibia > Anura > Aromobatidae > Anomaloglossus > Anomaloglossus baeobatrachus. The sequence continues at coordinate 125,886,803 of NC_134354.1, forward strand.
GTGGACCACGGGCTCCTCAGTTTTATGCTTTGTGTGGAAGGAGGCACACATCCATTCATGAATTCTCAGACTTTTTATGTCGGTTGGAAGAAAAGAGGACCCCCACGGCGTCCCCGGCATGTTCCCTTCTCACCCCACTATGTCGGCGGTGTTGTTAAGGTTGAGGTACCCATTGCGGGTACAGAGGCTGGAGCCACATGCCGTCTCCTTCACCATCCCTTAGCGGCTCTGGGAGAAGTGGGATCCTGAGCGGTCTTCCATTTGCTGGGACCGTGCTCCATCCGCAGCCCCTGAGGGAACCTGCCGGACCGGAGCCTCTTCAACCCCAGGGACCGGGCCCTGCAACTTAAAGGTACTCTGTATCCCTGTCGGGGATCGTACAGAGGAGCGCACCTTCTTCCCGGGAGCCGCGGTACTTTTAAAACTGAGGAGGCCGGTGGACTTCCGCGCCGACCGTGCCTGCTTGTCGGGCGCGGCCTCAAATTTAGTCCCCGGCTTCACCGCGGCCTAGTCGCAAAAATCCCGCCCCCGGGCCTGCCTGTCAGGGGTAAGGGCGGGTTCTCCGGCATGACGTCGGATGTGAGGGCTGGAGCATCCTGCATGTCTTCCTCCCCCCTCACTGACCACTGTGGGGACCCCAGATTCCCGCTCTTGGCTGGCGCCGCCCTCGGCTCCACTCCTCCCCTGAGAGCTCCGGCGGCCATTTTCTGGCATTCTGCCGGTGGATGCTTCTCAGTGAACAGCTCAGCAGCTCCGGGGGATCCAAGGCAGGGAATCTGGAGGACACACTCCGCTCGTTAGCGGTCGGTAAGCCACACCGGTCACCCGGTGCTGGCCCCCCTGGGGTGCCGGTATTATATATATATATATATATATATATATATATATATATATATATATATATATATATATATATATATATATATATATATGTTCGGTCAGTCCGTATACCTTGGTCACTCTCCTAGGAGACAACAGCATGTCGTCCACAAGGAGCAAAACTGCTAAGGCACAGGTTTTTTTCGCGGCCTGTACCTCTTGTGGGGCTATGTTGCCTGCGGGATCCACGTACCCTCACTGTGAGCAGTGTTCGACTCCTGCCACGCTTGCTCAGCCGGAGCCTCGGGCACTGGTGGGCCCCTCTGCTCAGGTAGACCCCCCTGCTCCCCCTGAACATGCAGGGACAGAGTCACAGGGGTTGGCCTCTTTTGCTGAGAAACTCTCTGTCCCTTTCTCAATCCATGGCACAGTCTTTGGACAAATGGTCTTCTAGGCTCCTGGAGGCATTGCAATCCAGACCGGACCCTTCACAGGCCCCGGTTCCTGTTAGCTTGTCTCCTCCAGGCCCCTCTCGGTCCGCGCCGCAGCGCGCTCCCAGGTTGGCCCCTAGGTCTCAGGCGGAGGACTCCTGCCCGGACCGCAGTCCCAGACCGGCAAAGCGGTCTCGCTGGGACTCTTCCCCGTCTTCCTCACGCTGCTCGGAGGACTCTCAGGAAGACGAGGCGGATGTGGGAGCTCAGGGCTCTGACCCTGACTTCGCCCTTAACCTTGATACACCTGAGGGGGATGCCTTAGTAAATGATCTTATCTCATCCATCAACCAGGTGTTGGATCTCTCTCCCCCGCCTCCTCCTGTGGAGGAGTCGGCTTCTCAGCAGGAGAAACACCAGTTTCGGTTCCCCAAGCGTACGCGAAATACGTTTTTTTATCACTCTAACTTCAGGGATGCTGTCCAGAAGCCCAGGGCGGTCCCGGACAAGCGCTTTGCTAAACGGCATACTGACATGCGTTATCCCTTTCCATCTGAAGTTGTTAAGGGCTGGTCTCACTCTCCCAAGGTGGATCCGCCAGTCTCCAAATTGGCTGCTAGATCCGTTGTGTCTGTTGCAGATGGCTCATCCCTGAAGGATGCCACTGACAGACAGATAAAGCTCTTGGTGAAGTCCATCTATGAGGCCACGGGCGCGTCTTTCGCCCCGGCCTTTGCCGCTGTGTGGGCTCTCCAAGCGATCTCGGCTTGTCTGGCTGAGATTAATGCTGTCACACGGAATTCTGCTCCGCATGTTTCGTCTTGGACTTCCCAGGCATCTGCCTTTTCGTCCTACGCCATGAACGCCGTCCTGGACTCCGCTAGCCGAACGGCTGTAGCATCCGCTAACTCCGTGGCAGTCCGCAGGGCCATGTGGCTGCGCGAATGGAAAGCAGACTCTGCTTCCAAAAGGTTCTTAACTGGTCTGCCTTTTTCTGGCGACCGTTTATTTGGCGAACGATTGGATGAGATTATTAAGGAATCCAAGGGAAAGGAATCCTCCTTACCCCAGTCCAGACCTAAGAAGCCTCCGCAACGAAAAATACAATCAAGGTTTCGGTCCTTTCGTCCCTCCGCCAAGCCACAATCCTCCTCGTCCAACAGGCCGGAGAAAGGCCAGAGGAACTCCTATGCGTGGCGGTCCAAGTCACGCCCCCAAAAGGCCGCAGGAGGCACTGCCTCCAAGACGGCCTCCTCATGACTCTCAGCCTCCCCTAGCCGCATCCTCGGTCGGTGGCAGGCTCTCCCGCTTTGGAGACGCCTGGTGGCCACATGTTCAAGACCGATGGGTGAGAGACATTCTGTCTCAGGGTTACAGGATAGAGTTCAGCTCACGTCCTGCGGCTCGTTTCTTCAGAACCTCCCCGCCCCCCGCTCAGGCCGATGCACTTTTTCAGGCAGTGGACGCTCTGAAGTCAGAAGGTGTTGTGATCCCCGTTCCCCCTCAGGAACGTGGTCGCGGCTTTTACTCCAACTTGTTCGTAGTGCCCAAAAAGGACGGGTCATTCCATCCCGTTCTGGACCTCAAGCTACTCAACAGACATGTGAGAACCAGACGGTTTCGGATGGAATCTCTCCGCTCAGTCATCGCCTCGTTGTCACAAGGAGACTTCCTGGCATCGATCGACATCAAGGATGCTTATCTCCATGTGCCGATCGCACCCGAACATCAACGTTTCCTGCGTTTCGCCATCGGGGATGAACACCTCCAGTTTGTCGCATTGCCCTTCGGCCTGGCGACAGCCCCACGGGTTTTCACCAAAGTCATGGCATCAGTCGTGGCGGTCCTACACTCTCAGGGCCACTCGGTGATCCCCTACTTGGACGATCTCCTAGTCAGGGCCCCTACTCGGGTGGCGTGTCAACAAAGCCTTACCGTCGCTCTGGCTACTCTCCAGCAGTTCGGGTGGATCATCAACTTCCCGAAATCCAAGTTGACACCAACCCAATCACTGACTTACCTTGGGATGGAGTTTCACACACAGCCAGCGTTAGTCAAGCTACCGCGGGACAAACAGCTTTCTCTGCAGGCAGGGGTGCAATCACTTCTTCGGAGTCAATCACACCCCTTAAGGCGCCTCATGCACTTCCTGGGGAAGATGGTGGCAGCTATGGAGGCAGTGCCGTTTGCACAATTTCATCTACGGCCACTCCAATGGGATATTCTCCGCAAATGGGACAAGAGTGCGGCTTCCCTCGACAAGAACGTCTCTCTTTCCCTCGCGACCAAAACATCACTTCAGTGGTGGCTCCTACCCACATCTCTGTCGGGAGGAAGATCATTCCTACCCCCAACCTGGGCTGTGGTTACCACGGACGCGAGTCTGTCAGGTTGGGGAGCGGTTTTTCTCCACCACAGGGCTCAAGGAACCTGGACTCCGATAGAATCGTCCCTTCAGATCAATATTCTGGAGATAAGGGCAGTATATCTAGCCCTATTGGCTTTCCATCGGTGGCTGGAGGGCAGGCAGATCCGAATCCAGTCGGACAACGCCACTGCCGTCGCCTACATCAATCACCAAGGCGGCACTCGCAGTCGTCTGGCCTTCCAGGAAGTCCGGCGGATTCTGCAGTGGGTGGAAGACACAGGCTCCACCATCTCCACAGTTCACATCCCGGGCGTAGAAAACTGGGAAGCAGATTTTCTCAGTCGTCAGGGCATGGACGCGGGGGAATGGTCTCTTCACCCAGACGTGTTTCGGGAGATCTGTCGCCGCTGGGGAACGCCGGACGTCGATCTCATGGCGTCACGGCACAACAACAAGGTCCCGGCCTTCATGGCACGGTCTCAGGATCACAGAGCTCTGGCGGCGGACGCGTTAGTGCAGGATTGGTCGCAGTTCCGACTGCCGTATGTGTTTCCCCCTCTGGCAATGCTGCCCAGAGTACTACGCAAGATCAGGTCCGACTGCCGTCGCGCCATTCTCGTCACTCCAGACTGGCCGAGGCGGTCGTGGTATCCGGATCTGTGGCATCTCACGGTGGGTCAACAGTGGGCACTTCCAGACCGCCCAGACTTGCTGTCACAAGGTCCGTTTTTTCCATCTGAATTCTGTGGCCCTCAACCTGACTGTGTGGCCATTGAGTCCTGGCTCCTAGCGTCTTCAGGGTTATCTCAGGATGTCATTGCCACCATGAGACAGGCCAGGAAGCCAACGTCCGCCAAGATCTATTATAGGTCTTGGCAAATCTTCCTGTCCTGGTGCACTGCTAACGGTTTTACTCCATGGCCGTTTGCCTTACCCACATTCCTTTCATTCCTTCAATCTGGAGTGGACAAGGGTTTGTCCCTCGGCTCTATCAAGGGCCAAGTGTCAGCGCTCTCCGTGTTTTTTCAAAAGCGTCTAGCCAGGCTTCCGCAGGTCCGCACGTTCCTGCAGGGGGTCTGCCACATAGTCCCACCTTACAAACGTCCGTTGGAACCTTGGGACCTTAACAGGGTCCTGACGGCTCTTCAAAAGCCGCCTTTTGAGCCACTGTGGGATGTCTCTCTCTCCCGTCTTTCGCAGAAGGTGGCCTTCCTAGTGGCGTCACGTCTCTTCGGAGAGTGTCTGAGCTTGCAGCGCTGTCATGCAAAGCTCCCTTCCTGGTTTTTCACCAGGATAAGGTGGTTCTCCGTCCGGTCCCGGAATTTCTCCCTAAGGTGGTATCCCCTTTTCATCTAAATCAGGATATCTCCTTGCCTTCCTTTTGCCCTAATCCAATTCACCAGTGTGAAAAGGATTTGCACTCTTTGGATCTAGTGAGAGCACTCCGGTTCTACGTGTCTCGCACGGCGCCCCTGCGCCGTTCAGATGCGCTCTTTGTCCTTGTCGCTGGCCAGCGTAAGGGCTCTCAGGCCTCCAAGTCAACCTTGGCTCGGTGGATCAAGGAACCGATTCTCGAGGCCTACCGTTCTTCTGGGCTTCCACTTCCTTCAGGGTTGAAAGCCCATTCTACCAGAGCTGTAGGTGCGTCCTGGGCTTTGCGGCACCGGGCGACGGCTCAGCAGGTGTGTCAGGCAGCTACGTGGTCTAGTCTGCACACTTTCACGAAGCACTATCAAGTGCATACCTATGCGTCGGCTGACGCCAGTCTAGGTAGGCGAGTCCTTCAGGCGGCGGTTGCCCACCTGTAAGAGGGGGCCGTTTTTCGGCTCTTTCGATTGAGGTATTCTTTTACCCACCCAGGGACTGCTCTTGGACGTCCCAATTGTCTGGGTCTCCCAATGGAGCGACAAAGAAAAAGGGAATTTTGTTTACTTACCGTAAATTCCTTTTCTTCTAGCTCCTATTGGGAGACCCAGCACCCGCCCCTGTGCCCTTTGGGCTAGTTGTTCTTTTGTGTACACATGTTGTTCATGTTGAATTGTTCTTATGGTTCATGGTCTTCAGTTCTCCGAACATCCTTCGGATTGAATTTACCCTAGACCAATTTATAAGTTTTCTCCTTCCTGCTTTTGCACCAAAACTGAGGAGCCCGTGGTCCACGGGAGGGTGTATAGGCAGAGGGGAGGGGTTACACTTTTTAAAGTGTAATACTTTGTGTGGCCTCCAGAGGCAGAAGCTATACACCCAATTGTCTGGGTCTCCCAATAGGAGCTAGAAGAAAAGGAATTTACGGTAAGTAAACAAAATTCCCTTTATAAATAACAAAAAAAAATAAGTGTAAAATAAAGTAAATGTCATTTGAGTAAGTTTATTGCAAGCATTTTGTTTGCTTAAAAGGAATCTGCCACCAGGTTTTGCTTAAATATACATACAAAAGTGCAATGAAGACCTTAATATGTCCAAATTATTAATTTATTGTATAGATTATTTAAAGTTTTTTTTTGTGTAATTAGGCTACTAGGTGGGACCACATCACTGTGCTACAGAAGTCTCAATGAAATAGTAAATTAATAGTAATGGAAAGTACACATATGCAGTTATAATGCTAGGTAGTAATGTCATGGATATTACATACAGGACATCCAATCTAGTAAAAAATAAAAGATTGCACATGAACCATATCCAATATAATAAGTACCTGTACCAAGAAGAGGGTGCCACAAACATCAAAGCGCGTTTCGACTCAGCGCCTTCTTCCGGGGGAGTTCGGTAATTAGTCTCCTGCATTAGTTACAGGTGTATTAACATATTATAATGGTTATGTGTGGTTATTTGCTTTTGCATATCTGCTCATTTGTGTACACTGCCTTATTTCTCCCTTTGTGAGACTCCCATACTTTGACACCTTGGAGGCATTATATACATACACACACACACACACACACTGTTAACTTTCTTTTGACTTCATATATACATGTTTACCTAGTGACCCTGCATCACACTACCATCCGTTTTATTTAAATGTTATTTATACAACTAATGTGATGGTTTGATTTAGACAGCAGAAAAAAATCACATGCAGCCAAACATAACAAAAGAAAGGAGGTCATATACATGAAAGGTTGCTCCCATGAGGACGCTTTGGGTGAAACACGTATCGGGGTGAGGGGATGCAGACCAGATACCAGGACCAACCTATCATTAGGTATAAGTAATTATGATCGTCCTCGTTGATTGATTTAAGAAAATCAATAAATTATTGCATAATATATATAATATTTGGTTGTCATATCCAAATTTGTAGCCATATCTCAGCGTTATAAGCCACAATTTGCTCTTACTGTTCTTTAGGCTCCGGTAACCCCTAGCAAGAAACAAACACAAGGAGAAAGCGATTCTGATGTCCGATCTCCATCTAAGAGGCTCAGGTCAAATACAGAAACTAATTGTGGAGCAACATCTCAATCCAAGAGACTCGGGTCCAGTGCTGGGGCTGATTGTGAGGTGGCATCTCCGACTAAAAGACTTAGGTCGAGTGAAGTGCTTACAATTGTATTGTCACCAAAGAGGTCAAGCAAATCACAAGAAGGCCCATGCAAATCGACTTCAGTCATGGGTACAATGTTGACACCTACAAAATTGTCTGTAAGGAGCACCCCATCCAAACAAACAGTGGACCGAACAGTGACTAGTGGGAAAGAAAAGAACACGAGCAAGAACGTGAGTATGAATTTTATATTAAATTTAGAAAGTTCTTGCTTTTCCCCTGAAATGAAATTTGGTAGGTGACATTATTTTATTTTTTTTTTTTCTTTTACTTTAGAAACAATTTAATTTGGAGCCCCTCCATTTTCTTCAGTCTCACAGTAAAGATAATGAGCGTGATGATTTCCGCACTCAGTTATGGTCTTGTGCCTTTGAACCTAATCTGGATTCTTCTTCAAGCAAAGGTGAGAAAATGTATCACCCGGATCTTCATTTCTTATTAACATAAAAGCTGATATCAAACCACTTTGGTTTTTTTGGTTTTTTTTTCATTCATCAATTTTAATTTTCTATACCGGATTGTGGGTTGGTGGAATCCTTTTTGAGCTTTTGCTTTAGTCGGTGATCAGCAGTTTGGAGTTATGCCTCAGGGGTGCTATACCGCAGGAGTGATGACTCCTAACAATTATAAAGCAAGCTTTATGGCCTGTGCAGAGATCCTAATGCAGGGAGGGGGAGTAGGTGAGTTGGGACCACGTAATCTTTTCACCTGCCATGACCCTTTTTCCGCTTCTGAGCATACTTGAAAAAATGATTATACAATCTAATAACCCAAATACCCAAACACCTATTTTCCACAAAGGGACCGATCATTACATTCATGCAATTTTTGGTCAAAGCATAAGTCTTTATTATTGGGAAAAAAGGTAACTCAAGAACAACAACTCCTAAAAATAGCAGATCAGAATGTTCAGTGTTAGTTTATGCTATTCTTGTTTAGCCATGTCATATCGCTATTTTGTAGAAACAAAAGATCACTGAACTTGAAAGGGTTCAGAGGCGGGCAACTAAAATAATAAGTGGAGTGGGTGCATTACAATACCCAGAAAGGTTATCAAAATTAGGTGTATTTATTCTAGAAAAGAGAAGACTTAGGGGAGACCTAATAAATATGTACAAATATATCAGAGGGCCATATAGAGATCTCTCCCATGATCTGTTTGTACCAAGGACTGTGACAAGAACAAGGGGGCATTCTCTTTGATTTAAGGAAAGAAAATTCCTACATCAGCATAGAAGAGGGTTCTTCACGGTAAGAGCAGTGAGGCTCTGGAACTTTCTTCCTGGGGAATTGGTGATGGCCAACTCACTGAATGAATTTAAGAGAGGAATGGATGCTTTTCTTGAAAGCAACAGTATAGAAGGTTATGAATAACATATTACAGGTAGATAGTTGACCCAGCTTAGGAGTCGGGAAAGAATATTTTCCCTATGAAGAAAATTGGCTCCTACGCTGTGGGTTTTTACCTTCCCCCTGGATCAACACTGCAGAACAGCTGCACTAAAAATAGGCTGAACTAGATGGACATAATGTCTTCCTTCCGCCTTACAAACGATGTTACTATGTTACACTGCCTCTTATACTGATCATATATAGCCTGATTTTAAAGCGGGTAATAACCTGAAGAAAGGTTTCTGTATCCGCCTCACTGGAGACTGTATATCGGTGTTCCTCCAACTCCTTAAGAGCCACCAGCAGATCTTCTTTTCAGGATTTTCTTAGTATTGCACAAAAATCTAAAGTCAGAAAGTAAAAGATTTTAAAAATTATATATTGGGGTATATCACTAGTACTCATAGACTTTGAATATTCGACCACAGCTCCATCCACCTGGGAATACGGAATCCTCCCTATTCCCATGCTTATTGGGTGGTCCAGCGTTATTCCATGGAGAGCTAGTACATTGTGATTCTGGGAAAACACATTTGATATACTGCCAGTATTGTTGATCTCCACTCTGCTATATAAGATATTCTGAATAATGCTTTCTTTTTTAGTTATTGCCACATCTGGTGGGGCATCGGTTTGTGTAATTGATTGTGAGACTGGGAAAGTCCTGAAAAAGTATAAAGTGCCTGGGGAGGTAGGTGTCGTTTTTTTTTTTTTTTCTTCTTCTAACAACTCCATTACAACAAAATTGAATTCAGCAGTATATTTTGGACACATCCTGTTCGGTCACAACCGATGACCTATGACAGAGCGGGACTATCAACGTCATCCTGATTGACAGCTGTCTCTGCCAGTTAGGCACCGGACAGTCGGTTGTCGATCAGCATGACGTCTGCTGTCCCACGCTGTCTACAGAGCATAAAAAGCCCCCGCTCTGTTGACAGAGCCATTGTATCACTGGCAGGAGCGGCATTGGGCACAGCAGTTAGTTGCTACCAGCCAGATAGGTAACAACTACCTGCCTGTTGGTGATCGAGCAAATTAATATTTTTTTTTGTTAAATTCATTGATATACCCTTTAACTCTTGCAATGCTGAACTGTGCTTGGTTGCACTCAATGTATATAAGGGGTAATACGGAGTACCAAAAGGGATCAAGGGGTTTCCACTTCTCAGAGCCTAGAAGGCTTTAATGAAAAACCTACCCTTATAAGACAAAAATAACCACCAGGTCACTGTGGGCTGCATACAGCTGAAGAGGAGCAGACCATGGCCTAACAGATGTTAGAAAACGCTCCCTTCTGACTGCCCCAACAGGAATTCTCCACCAGATCAGTCACACTACGGAGGAGGGAGGACCTGACTGAATCTGTGTATATATGAGACGCGCTGGCCTGTGTACAGTCGGAAGATCAGACCGCGAGAGATATCCCCGCCCCACATCGAGGCCCTCCTCACTTGATATTTACCATACGCCATCAACAGCACAAAGGGGTTGCCTCACAAGTGAAGGAGAGGATTGTCACTGTAACTAGGCCTGGTGTGCAGTGGCAGGGCAAGCTGCAACTTCAGTCCCTCGGGTAGGCCGTAACGACTCTGGAGCCACCTGGTTTAAAAACTGCCTCAGTGGGGTCTGGGAGGCAGCGCAGAGAAGGGACAGGCAATCTTGGAGGGTGGCTGGATCTGGATTCTGTTTGATTATTAGGGGATTAGCTTATTGAGCCCAGAGCTCGTTTCCTTCTGATCGTCGAGCTTGACTTCTGGTCATGCCCTCCTGCCCCCCAATAGTAAATAGCAGTTGCAATCAAAGGTCTGTATGCAGTTTCTTGCAAAGTGTATGTTCCATTTTCTAATGTTAGCCTTGTGAAACTGAAAACAAATTGTTACAGCAACGTTTTTTTGTGGGGGAAAAGTAATTTTTTTAAATTTTTTTTCCTATCGCATTGCTTTAAGCCCTGTGAAGCATTTAAAGGATTATTACACTTTTGGATGTGGATTTGAGCATCTTGAGGGGTTCAGTTTTTAAACTGGTGCCACTCTTGGGTATTTTTTTTTTTTTTTGTCACAGGCCCCTCAGTCCCCCAAAAAATAGATTTTGTAAATTTTTGTTGGAAAATGACACATTTCTGATAAAGGTTTTTACCCTCATAATTTTCTAACAAGAAAAAAAATAAGAATTGTAAAATTTGGCCTGGTCAGGAAGTTGAAAAGAGGCTCAGAGGGTGAAGGGGTTAAAATATTAGTTTAGTATACCAGTATCTTTACTTTCTCTATATAATGTAGGAGTTCTTCACTCTGGCATGGACGACTCTAACAATGATCTGCAAAGAAGGACAGAAAAGAAAAATTAACATTCTTGCAGCCGGTGGAAGATTTGGTGTTGTAAAACTAATGGAGCCTAAAGTCGGATTATGCTATGGCGAGATAAAAGCTCATAAAAAGGCCATCTCCACCTTGTGTTTCAGCCCAACACAGGACACCTTTCTATTCAGTAAGTATGCAGTCAATTGTGGTTGGGGAGTTGGACATGTTGACTTTAAAAGGGAACCTGTCAGTTGATGTATGCTGTGGCGTTTGAGAGAAAAACATACTTTTAGCTTCTAGGGACCAAGCTACGCTATTGGTAAGCCGTACTGGTAAGGCCTCGGCAGTTTCTCCCTGCCCGCTGACAGTGACTTGACAAGTCTCTGCTTATATGTGCATATAGGCTTTGACGTGTCAGTCACTGTCAGTGGTCAGAGAGAAGCCGCCGGGCCTCACCTGTACGCCTTACCAATAGCATGGCTTGTGCCCAGAAGCTATTAAAAAGGTTGTCCACAACTTTTACATTGATGGCCTATCCTTAGGATAGGTCACAAATGTCTGCTCAATAGGATAAAGAGTTGCACACAAGTCACAATGTGTATGGGAATGATGAAAAGCAAAACTGCTATTGGAATACTAAACTGAAAAATACAATGAACTATCTGAAAAAGTGAAAAAACATGAAAAATGGAATATGCATAACTGCTATGAATAATAGGACTATAAGAGATGTTTAGCCATTGTATTGATCAATGCAAAAGAGCCCCGAAACCAACGCCAAGGTAATCTCTATTTTTGGGGTCCCTAGCCTATATGTAACCACACCTGCAGTTAAAAAACTTGCTCTGTATGGGAAGCAAAGGACCAAGCTATATATGTGAAGTGAAACAAATGGCTGTGGGTGGGGCAGGGTTCTCAGACAAAAAGTGCATACTAACTAAAGAATGTATGTTTGGAACACCAATGTTGTGAACATGGTGCAAGACTCAAAAAACATAACTATACAATAGGATAAAGAGTTGCACACAAGTCACAATGTGTATGGGAATGATGCATTGATCAATACAATGGCTAAACATCTCTTATATTCCTATTATTCATAGCAGTTACGAATATTCCATTTTTCATGCTTTTCCACTTTCTCAGATAGTCCATTGTATTTTTCAGTCTAGTATTCCCATAGCAGTTTTGATTTTCATCATTCCCATACACATTGTGACTTGTGTGCATCTCTTTATCCTATTGTATAGTTATGTTTTTCGAGTCTTGCACCATGTTCACACCATTGGTGTTCCAGACATAAATTCTTTAACAAATGCCTGATCAGCCAGGGTCTGACACCCTGCATCGCCGCTGATCAGCTGTTCTCGGTCCTGGTGGCGGCAGGAGGCAGCCGGAAATGCTCAGTTCCGGAGCTGCTCAGTCTTCTGATAGTGGCTGCAGCCGGGTACTGCACATGTGCCTCCCATTCTAATCAATAGCAGGTAGATGTGCAGTACTCTGCCGCGGCCACTATCAGAAGATGGAGCAGCATCGGAACTGAGCATTTCTGGCTGCCTGCTGCCACCGCTGGACTGAAAACAGCTGTCGGCAGGTTGTCGGACCGATGTAAAAGTAGTGGTCAAATCCTTTAAAAATGTTTTTCTCTAAAACTCGACAGCGTGTCAGTTAAACATATGTGGCTCTGATCATACAGTCAGTGGCTGATACATGCTGCCCAAACACTCAGCTGACAGGTTCCCTTTAGCAGTGAGCTTTTCTCAAGTGGTGTGTGCTTTAATTGTTTTAGATATGATTTTCACAGCTTTCAGTATGTATCTAAAAAGCTTGGGTATCTAAATCATTTTTTTCAGTAGAAGTTTGCCACCATCTTGTGAATGGCACGTCTTCTCGTTGACACCCCTGCACCACACATGCTTCTTATCCGCTAACGGAAGAAACATGCACGTTACTGCCGGGGGACATAGTGTTACTTTATTAGCACTTCAGTTTCTATGACTAGCACTCTGGTCTCTGCTCTACACGGACTGATCTCACACCGATCAGAGCAGAGTATCACCGTCATGGACCTTAGATGACTCTGATAATGTTATTATTTCTGATACGATACTTCTGGCGATGGTAATGGACTGTGAAGTGGCAAGGAAATCTCTTTATCATTTAGTAAAGCAATGTCCTAGGCAGCAGCGCTTGCGTTATCATTCACTAGGCAACAAGATCTTTTGAGAACATAGATCTGCAAGCGTAAAATTGTTTTTAAAAGTAAGAGGGGATTTTTCTATACTTTCGATCACTGAAACTCAATAAATATATAAAAAAATTTCCATCACATACTTTTTTTTTTTTTTTTTTTTTTTTTTACCCCACAATAACTCACTCCATAGGCTTCGAAAAAAAAGTAGAATTCCATTGGATTCCAAAAAAAATTCATTCCATATTTTTCTCAAGACTGTGCTGTAGTATATTGTGGGCTGATGGAAAAATTTAACATTGCGTACAATGTGAGCAAATTATGCTTCAGTGCCTATAGGGCATTTGGTGCACTTTATTATTATTATTATTATTATTATTATTATTATTATTTTCTTTGTCGCTCCTAATTGGGAGACCCAGACAATTGGGTGTATAGCTACTGCCTCCGGAGGCCACACAAAGTATTACACTTAAAAGTGTAAAGCCCCTCCCCTTCTGCCTATACACCCCCCGTGGGATCACGGGCTCCTCAGTTTTCAAGCTTTGTGCGAAGGAGGTCAGACATCCACGCATAGCTCCACTGTTTAGTCAGCAGCAGCTGCTGACTATATCGGATAGAAGAAAAGAGGACCCATACTAGGGTCCCCAGCATGCTCCCTTCTCACCCCACTTTTGTCGGCGGTGTTTGTTAAGGTTGAGGTGCCCATTGCGGGTACGGAGGCTGGAGCCCACATGCTGCATCCTTCCCCATCCCCCTTAGGGCTCTGGGTGAAGTGGGATTTTACCGGTCTCCAGGCACTGAGGCCGTGCTCCATCCACAGCCCCTGGGGAATCTGCTGGATATGGAGCTGAGTATCGTCAGGGACAGGGCCCTGCTACGTCAAGGTACTCTGTGTCCCCGTACAGACCGCGCGCAGACACACTACAGCATGGCTGGGTGTGTTAGTGCGCCGGGGACAACAGCGCTGCGCGCTTGTGCCACACTGCCTACAGCTTGCTGAGGGAGTTAATGTATTGCGAACTGCCGCGCCGGCCGCTGCTGGCAGTTTTACACTGCGGCGCGGCTGGGACTTGTGGTGCGCCGGGGACTTCCGCGCTGGCCGTGCATATTTGACGGCCGCGCTTATTACTCGAGTCCCCGGCTTTTGCGGCCTAGTTTCGTTTCGTTCCCGCCCCCAGGCCTGCCAGTCAGGGGAAGGGCGGGACGCTGTACAGAACGTCAGCGCCGAGGGCTGGAGTCTACTTTACATACTCCAGCCCTCACACTGAGCACAGTGGGACGCCAGTTTCCCGCACTTTGTCTGAGGCACGCCCACGGTCCGCCCCTCTTCACAGAACGCCGGCAGCCATTCCTGTGTGCAGTCTGAGCTGGAGAAGGGAGACACGTTCTGGGAGACCCAGGCACGGGATTCTGGCGACCACACACCCGCTTTTGAGCGGGCGGTAAGCGGCACCTACGGTGCTGACCCCACTAGTGCCGAAGTGTACAAGTGTACAACGGTCGCTGGTGATTCTTGGCTATATACCCTCCTAGATTGCTCAGAGGAGACAACAGCATGTCGTCCGCAAAAAGCAAGGGTGCCAAGGCACAGGCTTTCTATGCTGCTTGTACCGCATGTGAGGCTACTCTACCGGCAGGTTCCACTGACCCCCATTGTGTGCAGTGCTCGGCTCCTGTGGCACTTGCTCGGCCGGGGCCTCTGCTAGAGGTGACCCAGGGAGAACCACCTGTGAATACTGTCCAGGTGACGGGGACAGAGTTTGCAGTTTTTGCTGATAGATTGTCTGTGACTATGACTAAAATTCTAGAAACTTTGCAGTCTAGACCAGTAACTCAGACCATGGGCACGGTTGAATCACTGCCCCCTGGTCCCCCACAATTGGAACAGCTCCGGGCTCCGGGGATGTCCCATGCATCCCAGGGTGACGGCTCTGACACGGACGACAGTCCCAGACAGCCTAAGCGAGCTCGCTATGAGCGGCCCTCTACTTCATCACACTGGTCAGGGTCACAGCAGGAGGACTCTCTGTGTGATGAGGCGGAGGTAGCTGATCAGGATTCTGATCCTGAGACCGCTCTCAATTTGGATACTCCTGATGGTGACGCCATAGTCAATGATCTTATAGCGTCCATCAATAGAATGTTGGATATTTCTCCCCCAGCTCCTCCGGTGGAGGAGTCAGCTTCTCAGCAGGAGAAATTCCATTTCAGGTATCCCAAGCGTAAATTAAGTACTTTTCTGGATCACTCTGACTTTAGAGAGTCAGTCCAGAAACACCACGCTTATCCAGATAAGCGTTTCTCCAAACGGCTTAAGGATACACGTTATCCCTTTCCCCCTGACGTGGTCAAAGGCTGGACACAGTGTCCCAAGGTGGATCCTCCAATCTCCAGGCTTGCGGCTAGATCCATAGTTGCAGTGGAGGATGGGGCTGCACTTAAAGATGCCACTGACAGACAGATGGAGCTCTGGTTGAAATCCATCTATGAAGCTATCGGCGCGTCGTTTGCTCCTGCATTCGCAGCCGTATGGGCACTCCAAGCTATTTCAGCTGGTCTTACACAGATTGACACGGTCACACGTACATCTGTTCCGCAGGTGGCATCCTTAACCTCTCAAATGTCTGCATTTGCGTCTTACGCGATTAATACTGTTCTGGACTCTACGAGCCGTACGGCAGTGGCGTCCGCCAACTCCGTAGTTTTACGCAGAGCCTTGTGGTTAAGGGAATGGAAGGCAGATTCTGCTTCCAAAAAGTGCTTAACCAGTTTGCCATTTTCTGGTGACCGACTGTTTGGTGAGCGTTTGGATGAAATCATTAAACAGTCCAAGGGTAAGGATTCATCCTTACCTCAGCCCAGACAAAACAAACCCCAACAGAGGAGGGGACAGTCGGGGTTTCGGTCCTTTCGAGGCTCGGGCAGGTCCCAATTCTCCTCGTCCAAGAGGACTCAAAAGGATCAGAGGAGCTCAGATTCTTGGCGGGCTCAGTCACGCCCAAAAAAGACAGCCGGAAGACCCGCTACCAAGGCGGCTTCCTCATGACTTTCGGCCTCCTCTCTCCGCATCCTCGGTCGGTGGCAGGCTCTCCCGCTTTGGCGTCATTTGGCTGCCACAGGTCCAAGACCGTTGGGTGAGAGACATTCTGTCACACGGGTACAGGATAGAGTTCAGTTCTCGTCCTCCAACTCGATTCTTCAGAACGTCTCCGCCTCCCGACCGAGCCGATGCTCTTCTGCAGGCGGTGTGCACTCTAAAGGCAGAAGGAGTGGTGATCCCTGTTCCTCTTCAGCAGCAAGGTCACGGTTTTTACTCCAATTTGTTTGTGGTACCAAAAAAGGACGGGTCCTTCCGTCCCGTTCTGGACCTAAAACTTCTCAACAAGCACGTGAAAACCAGACGGTTCCGGATGGAATCCCTCCGCTCCGTCATCGCCGCAATGTCTCAAGGAGATTTCCTAGCATCAATAGACATCAAGGATGCTTATCTCCACGTACCGATTGCTCCAGAGCATCAGCGTTTTCTACGCTTCGTTATAGGAGACGAACACCTTCAGTTCGTAGCCCTGCCTTTCGGTCTGGCGACAGCCCCACGGGTCTTCACCAAGGTCATGGCAGCAGTAGTTGCAGTCCTGCACTCTCAGGGACACTCTGTGATCCCTTACTTAGACTATCTGCTTGTCAAGGCGCCCTCTCAAGAGGCATGCCAACACAGCCTGAACGTTGCGCTGGAGACTCTCCAGAGTTTCGGGTGGATCATCAACTTTTCCAAGTCAAATCTAACCCCGACCCAATCGCTAACATATCTTGGCATGGAGTTTCATACTCTCTAAGCGATAGTGAAGCTTCCGCTGGTCAAACAGCGTTCACTACAGACAGGGGTGCAATCTCTCCTTCAAGGTCAGTCACACCCCTTGAGACGCCTCATGCACTTCCTAGGGAAGATGGTAGCAGCAATGGAGGCAGTCCCTTTCGCGCAGTTTCATCTGCGTCCACTACAATGGGACATTCTCCGCCAATGGGACGGGAAGTCGAAGTCCCTCGACAGGAACGTCTCCCTTTCTCAGGCGGCCAAGGAATCCCTTCGGTGGTGGCTTCTTCCCACCTCATTGTCAAAAGGAAAGTCCTTCCTACCCCCTTCCTGGGCGGTGGTCACGACAGACGCGAGTCTATCGGGGTGGGGAGCAGTTTTTCTCCATCACAGGGCTCAAGGTACGTGGACTCAGCAAGAGTCCACCCTTCAGATCAATGTTCTGGAAATCAGAGCAGTGTATCTTGCCCTACAAGCCTTCCAGCAGTGGCTGGAAGGCAAGCAGATCCGAATTCAGTCGGACAACTCCACAGCGGTGGCATACATCAACCACCAAGGAGGAACACGCAGTCGGCAAGCCTTCCAGGAAGTCCGGCGGATTCTGACGTGGGTGGAAGACACGGCATCCACCATATCCGCAGTTCACATCCCAGGCGTGGACAACTGGGAAGCAACTTCCTCAGTCGCCAGGGTATGGACGCAGGGGAATGGTCTCTTCACCCGGACGTGTTTCAGGAGATCTGTCGCCGCTGGGGGATGCCGGACGTCGACCTAATGGCGTCTCGGCACAACAACAAGGTCCCGGTTTTCATGGCACGGTCTCACGATCACCGAGCTCTGGCGGCGGACGCCTTAGTTCAAGATTGGTCGCAGTTCCGGCTTCCTTATGTGTTCCCACCTCTGGCACTGTTGCCCAGAGTGCTGCGCAAGATCAGGTCCGACTGCCATCGCGCCATTCTCGTCGCTCCAGACTGGCCAAGGAGGTCGTGGTACCCGGATCTGTGGCACCTCGCGGTGGGCCAACCGTGGGCACTACCAGACCGACCAGACTTGCTGTCTCAAGGGCCGTTTTTCCATCGGAATTCTGCGGCCCTGAACCTGACTGTGTGGCCATTGAGTCCTGGATCCTAGCGTCTTCAGGATTTTCTCAGGAGGTCATTGCCACCATGAGACAGGCTAGAAAACCAACCTCCGCCAAGATATACCACAGGACGTGGAAGATATTCTTATCTTGGTGCTCTGCTCAGGGAGTTTCTCCCTGGCCTTTTGCATTGCCTACTTTTCTTTCCTTCCTGCAATCCGGTTTGGAAAAAGGTTTGTCGCTCAGCTCCATCAAGGGACAAGTCTCAGCGCTATCTGTATTTTTTCAGAAGCGCCTAGCACGACTTCCTCAGGTACGCACGTTCCTGCAAGGGGTTTGTCATATCGTCCCTCCTTACAAGCGGCCGTTAGAGCCCTGGGATCTGAACAGGGTTCTAATTGCTCTCCAGAAGCCGCCTTTCGAGCCTATGAGGGATGTTTCCCTTTCTCGCCTTTCACAGAAAGTCGCTTTTCTAGTTGCGGTCACGTCTCTTCGGAGAGTGTCCGAGCTAGCAGCGCTATCATGCAAATCTCCCTTCCTGGTGATTCACCAGGACAAGGTGGTTCTGCGCCCGATTCCGGAGTTTCTCCCTAAGGTGGTATCCCCCTTTCATCTAAATCAGGATATCTCCTTGCCTTCTTTGTGTCCTCATCCAGTTCATCAATGTGAAAAGGATTTGCATTTGTTGGATCTGGTGAGAGCACTCAGAATCTACATTTCCCGCACGGCGCCCCTGCGTCGCTCGGATGCACTCTTTGTCCTTGTCGCTGGTCAGCGTAAAGGGTCGCAAGCTTCCAAATCCACCCTGGCTCGGTGGATCAAGGAACCAATTCTTGAAGCCTACCGTTCTGCTGGGCTTACGGTTCCCTCGGGGCTGAAGGCCCATTCTACCAGAGCCGTGGGTGCGTCCTGGGCATTACGGCACCAGGCTACGGCTCAGCAGGTGTGCCAGGCGGCTACCTGGTCGAGTCTGCACACTTTTACCAAGCATTATCAGGTGCATACCTACGCTTCGGCGGACGCCAGCCTAGGTAGACAAGTCCTTCAGGCGGCGGTTGCCCACCTGTAGGAAAGGGCTGTTTTACGGTCCTATCACGAGGGGTTATGTTACCCACCCAGGGACTGCTTTTGGACGTCCCAATTGTCTGGGTCTCCCAATTAGGAGCGACAAAGAAGGGAATTTTGTTTACTTACCGTAAATTCCTTTTCTTCTAGCTCCAATTGGGAGACCCAGCACCCGCCCTGTTTTTCTTAGGGATTTTTGCTTTTTCGGGTTCACATGTTGTTCATGTTGAATGGTTTCGGTTCTCCGAGGTTTCTTCGGATTGAATTGTTCTTAAACCAGTTATTGGCTTTCCTCCTTCTTGCTTTTGCACTAAAACTGAGGAGCCCGTGATCCCACGGGGGGTGTATAGGCAGAAGGGGAGGGGCTTTACACTTTTAAGTGTAATACTTTGTGTGGCCTCCGGAGGCAGTAGCTATACACCCAATTGTCTGGGTCTCCCAATTGGAGCTAGAAGAAAAGGAATTTACGGTAAGTAAACAAAATTCCCTTCATTATTATTATTATTTATAATAAAGTTTTATTTCTATAGCGCCAACATATTCCGCAGTGCTGTGCACTTGAAGAAAAGCTATGAGAAATCAGATTTTATTCTCAAGAATGTTAACTACGAGGATCAAGGATGGTCCATATGTGTTGATCTGAAAGTTCGTTGATGTTTGGGCAGCAAGGCGCATACATAAAGTATGCTTGCTTTTTGTGTGACTGGGATAGCCAGGATTGAAAACTTCACTGGGTCCAAAAAAGTTGGCTTAAAAGAACATAGTTGCGGAAAATTTAGTTGTTCTCTTGCCACCACTCCACATTAAAGTGAACCTGTGAGGTCCAATGCGCATCCAGAACCACGAGCAGTTCTGGGTGCATATTTCTAATCCCTGCCTAACCGTCCCAGTAGCATACATAAAGAGATCTTTAGAAAAAGTATTTTTCTTTATCGTTCCTTTGGGAGACCCATACCATGGGTGTTTAGCTTCTGCCTCCGGAGGACACACAAAGTATTACACTTAAAAGTGTAGCTCCTCCCTCTGAGCTTATACACCCCCTGGTAGCCAGTCCTAGCCAGTTTATCGCTTTGTGTCAGGAGGCATACATCCACACATGCATTCTCATCTGATTTGTTTGACTTTTGGAAAGAGTTTGAAGAAAAGCGGGTCCATGTCTGGACTCCCGGCATGTCCCTTCTCACCCCACTGTGTCGGCGGTGTTGTTAAGGTTGATTTACAAGGCTGCAGCCTTACATGCCGCGCTCCTTCACCATCCCTTCTGGGCTCTGGCTTGAAGTGGGAGCCAGCACGGTCTCCATGCCTGGCAGGAGTCCGGTCTCCATCCACAGCCCCTTGAGGATTCTGTTGGACCGGAGCACTCATCCCCAGGGACATGGCCCTGCGTCTCAGCAGCTAAGTACCTGAGACGTTTATGTTGGGGGTCCCGGTTCTTTATTGTAAGGGGAGAGTATGCTGTATGTGATTGTTTTAACTTTTCCGGCGGATTCTCTAGCTTTTGCCTGAGAACCGCGCCGATGGTGCCTGCTTGTCGGCCTCGCCGCTTAAATTTAGGCCCCGGCTTCGCCGGAGGCCTAGTTTCATTTTCCTGCCCTCGCATGTCACTCATGCAGAGGGACAGGTTCGGCTCCTCCCGGCGGCCGTTCTACACAGGGGAGGGACACTCCCCACTGCTGGAGCGTCCCTCCTTCCCTGCAGGTCTCTATAGCCCTCCAGTTCCCGCTCTTTTATAGGAACGCCCCCTAGTCATTTCTCAGGCAGAGTTCACTCTGCTCTGGGACATCCTGCATTCTGCCTCTCTGCTGAGGTGCTGCGACTGGGGGACCGGGCTTCGGGATCTGGAGGGCACACAACACCGCGCTCAGCGGTCTGGTAAGCCACAGCCGGTCTCCGGTTGTGGACCTATGTATATTCTCCCTGGGTTCATTCTCTGCAAAGCCCCCACTCCAGCAGCATGTCTCACACAAGGAGCAAGGCCCAGTGGTCTCTCAGGCTGCTGCTGTACCTGTGATTGAACCCCCGGCCTGGGTAGAGTCCTTTTCTAGGTCCATATCCCAGTCATTTGCTGAGTCCATGGGACTTTTGTCCAGGACTTTGATGAATATGCATCAGCCCCCCTCACAGGGTGCCTCTAATACTCTTGACAGAGGACTCCTATCTTCTGACCTCCGTCCATCAGAGCTCACGGAGGATTCATCATCTGATCCCAGACCCCGTCCTTCTAAGAGAAGGCGCAGGGTTTCCTCCCCCTCCCCAACCCACGGCTCTGTCTCAAGAGCGGACTCTCAAGATGAGGAGGATGCCCTCACTGGGGGCTCGGAGGCTATGTATCCCATCGATTTCTCTGAGGGTGACTCAGATCTTAGTGATTTGATTGCTTCTATTAATTCTGTGCTGGATCTCAATCCGCCAGTGTCAGAGGAGCAACTCTCTTTGGCAGAAAAACATCAGTTTACCTCGCCTAAGAGAGTGAAGAGTGTGTTCTTTAACCACTCCAGTTTTCAGACCGCTGTGACCAAACCCAGGGCCTGCCCTGACAAACGCTTTCCAAAGCGTGGTTCTGATGACCGGTTTCCATTTCCACCTGAGGTGGTCAAGGAGTGGTCTCACTCCCCAAAGGTAGCCTAGACACCGGAGGGTCTATCAGCCCGGACCGTTGTGTCGGTGGCTGACGGCACCTCACTTAAGGATTCCACTGACCGTCAGATTGACCTTCTGGCCAAATCTGTGTACGAAGCTGCGGGGGCCGCGTTTTCCCCGTCTTTTCCAGCAGTGTAGGCTCTCAAAGCCATCTCTGCTTCTCAAGAGGAGATGCATTCCCTCACCAAGGAATCTATGCCTGAGATGGTTACCTTAACTGCTCAGGCTGCAGCCTTTTCATCTTATGCCATGTCTGCCATGCTAGAGGCTGCTCACCGCACTTCGGTGGCTTCAGCTAATTCTCTTGTTATCCGCAGGATTTTGTGGCTTCGAGAGTGGAAGGCAGATGCTTCTTCCAAGAAGTTTCTTGCTGGGCTCCCTTTTGCTGGTTCACGGCTGTTTGGTGAACAGCTGGATGAAATCATTAAAGAAGCTACTGGCGGGAAGAGTACTTCCATGCCACAAACCAAGACCAGGAAACCTGCCCAGGGTAGGAATCAATCGAGGTTTCGTTCCTTTCGTTCCTCCAACTGGTCATCCTCTAAGCCTTCCGCCTCGTCCGCTAACTCAGCCAAGGATCAGAAATCCAACTGGCACCCAAAAGCGCGTCCGCAGAAGACCGCAGGAGGTTCTGCCACTAAGGCAGCTTCCTCATGACTCTCGGCCCGCTCCAGCCACGTCCTTAGTCGGTGGCAGGCTCTCCCACTTTGGCGACGCTTGGTTAAAGCAAGTCTCCGATCAGTGGGTGAGAGACATCATATCTCACGGCTACAGGATAGAATTCTCTTCCAGCCCTCCAAACAGATTTTTTTCTCAACTCCCCCCTGCTCCAAGGTCGCCGCCTTCTCGCAGGCCGTGGCGTCCTTGCAGGCAAACGGAGTGATTGTCCCAGTTCCCGCTCAGGAACGGTTCAGAGGTTTTTACTCAAATCTCTTCTTAGTTCCAAAAAAGGACGGTACCTTCCGGCCCATCCTGGATCTCAAGCTTCTCAACAAGCATGTCCGTGTGCGGCATTTTCGCATGGAGTCTCTGCGATCAGTCATTGCCTCTATGACCCAAGGGGAGTTCCTGGCGTCCATCGACATCAGAGATGCCTATCTACATGTGCCAATCGCAGTGTCACATCAGTGTTGGTTACGTTTTGCGATAGGAGAGGATCATTTCCAATTCGTGGCTCTCCCCTTCGGGTTAGCCATGGCCCCTCGGGTATTCTCCAAGGTCATGGCGGCAGTGATTGCGGTCCTGCACCTCCAGGGGTTAGCAGTGCTTCCTTATCTGGATGACCTTCTGGTCAAGGGTACATCCAACGCAGACTGTCAGCGGAGTGTTTCGCTCACTCTCGCCACCCTAGCCCAATTCGGGTGGATTGTCAATCTTCCCAAATCCACTCTGACTCCGACCCAGAGTCTCACGTACCTAGGGATGCAGTTCGAGACTTTGCCGGCACTTGTGAAGTTGCCCTTAATCAAACAGCAGTCTCTCCGGCTAGCGGTGCGCTCTCTCCTGAGGCCCCGCCGTTATTCCCTCAGGCGACTGATGCAGGTGCTGGGTCAAAGGGTGGCCTCTATGGAGGCGGTTCCCTTTGCCCAGTTCCATCTGCGTCCTCTGCAGCTGGACATTCTCCGCTGTTGGGACAAGCGGCCTTCCTCCTTACAGAGGTTAGTGGCTCTGTCGCCACGGACCAGGAGCTCTCTTCAGTGGTGGCTTCGACCCCTCTCCCTGTCCCAAGGGCGCTCCTTCCTGACTCCATCCTGGGTGATTCTCACCACGGATGCCAGCCTTTCCGGCTGGGGAGCGGTACATCTCCACCACAGAGCACAGGGCACTTGGACTCCGTCCGAGTCAGCCCTTTCAATCAATGTACTGGAAACCAGAGCTGTGCTTCTAGCTCTCCTAGCCTTTCACCACCTGTTGGCGGGCAGGCACATTCGAGTCCAGTCACACAACGCGACAGCGGTTGCCTACATCAATCACCAAGGCGGGACACGCAGCCGCCTGGCAATGTTGGAGGTCCAACGCATTCTTCAATGGGCGGAGGACTCCAAGTCCACCATATCCGCAGTCCACATCCCTGGCGTAGAAAACTGGGAGGCAGATTATCTCAGCCGTCAATCCGTGGACGGTGGCGAGTGGTCCCTGCACCCGGCAGTGTTTCAGTCAATCTGCCGCAAGTGGGGCACTCCGGACGTGGACCTAATGGCATCCCGTCACAACAACAGGGTTCCGGTTTACGTGGCTCGCTCCCACGATCCTCAGGCCTTTGCCGCGGACGCTCTGGTTCAAGACTGGTCCCAGTTTCGTCTGTCCTACGTGTTTCCCCCTCTAGCTCTCTTGCCCAGAGTCCTGCGCAAGATCAGAATGGATGGCCGTCGAGTCTTCCTCATTGCACCGGACTGGCCCAGGCGAGCTTGGTATCCGGACCTGCTCCAACTGTCCGTGGAGATGCCGTGGCATCTTCCGGACCGTCCAGACCTGCTCTCGCAAGGTCCGTTATTCTGCGGCACTCAAATTGACGGCGTGGCTCTTGAGTCCTGGATTTTGACGGCTTCTGGTATTCCTCCTGAAGTCATCTCCACTATGACTCAGGCCCGTAAGTCTTCCTCCGTCAAGATCTATCACAGGACTTGGAAAAGTTTCCTGTCCTGGTGTCGCTCTTCCGGCCATTCTCCTTGGCCATTCTCGTTGCCGACCCTTCTGTCTTTTTTACAGTCCGGTCTGCAGCTAGGACTGTCCCTCAACTCTCTCAAGGGACAAGTCTCAGCTCTATCAGTGCTGTTCCAGCGGCGTCTCGCCCGGCTGGCTCAGGTCCGCACCTTCATGCAAGGTGCGTCTCACATCATTCCACCTTATCGGCGGCCCTTGGATCCCTGGGACCTTAACTTGGTCCTCACGGTATTGCAGAAACCCCCTTTCGAGCCCCTTAGGGAGGTTTCTTTGTATCGTCTTTCTCAAAAGGTGGCCTTTCTAGTTGCCATAACTTCTCTCAGGAGAGTCTCTGATTTGGCTGCGCTCTCCTCGGAGTCACCTTTTTTGGTTTTTCACCAAGACAAGGTAGTTCTCCGTCCGACACCGGACTTTCTTCCTAAGGTGGTCTCTCCCTTCCACCTTAACCAGGATATTTCCTTGCCTTCCTTCTGTCCGGCCCCTGTTCATCGCTTTGAGAAAGCGCTGCATACTCTAGATCTGGTGCGTGCTCTCCGGATTTATGTGTCTCGCACCGCTGCGCTTAGGCGGTGCACCTCTCTTTTTGTGCTAACCACAGGGCGGCGCAAGGGTCTCTCTGCTTCTAAGCCGATCTTGACCCGTTAGATTAGATCGACCATTTCGGACGCCTACCAGAGTACTCAGGTGCCTCCCCCGCCGGGGATCAAGGCACATTAGACCAGAGCTGTCGGTGCCTCTTGGGCTTTCAGGCACCAGGCTACGGCTCAACAAGTCTGTCAGGCTGCCACTTGGACTAGCCTGCATACCTTCTCGAAGCACTACCAAGTGCATGCTCATGCTTCGGCAGATGCGAGCTTGGGCAGACGCATCCTTCAGGCGGCTGTCGCCCATTTGTGAAGTTAGGTTCCGCCTACTTCTTAGTTTTTCTGTTTATTCCCACCCAGGGACAGCTTTGGAACGTCCCATGGTCTGGGTCTCCCAAAGGAACGATAAAGAAAAAGAGAATTTTGTTACTTACCATAAATTCTTTTTCTTATAGTTCCGTATTGGGAGACCCAGCTCCCTCCCTGTTGCCTGTTGGCAATTTTCTTGTTCCGTGTGTTATCACCGGCTGTTGTCGTGGACAGAGTCTCCGGTTGTTCCGGTTCTTACTCGGTTCTACTTGTGGGTGGCTATTCTCCTTCAGCTTTTGCACTAAACTGGCTAGGACTGGCTACCAGGGGGTGTATAAGCTCAGAGGGAGGAGCTACACTTTTAAGTGTAGTACTTTGTGTGTCCTCCGGAGGCAGAAGCTAAACACCCATGGTCTGGGTCTCCCAATACGGAACTATAAGAAAAAGAATTTACGGTAAGTAACAAAATTCTCTTTTTTTTTTTAAACTTTGAATTTTTATTGAGATTTTCAATTTACGTTTTTCATACATAAAATAAAACATAAAATTCACAATTCTTATCGAACCTAGACAAACAATGACAGGACAGGTGAGGAGGGTTAGGAGGGGAGAGGAGAAATAGGAGGGAAGAGGGAAGGGTTTCAAGAGTCCATGCTCCTTCCATAGGACCCATAGGCCTCAGTCTCACAGATCCTCCTGTCCCGCAAAGTAGTCCCATGGTGCCCACACGGCCTGGAAGCGGTCAACTGTGTCATGCAATAGTGCCGTGAGATGTTCCATGCGTCTAACGTCCAGTAATCTATACTTGAGGCTCTGGAGTGAGGGTGTCACTGGCTGCCTCCAATTCTTTGCAATTAAGCATCTGGCCGCCGTAAGGATGTGGGACAAAAGCTTAGAGGCCGTTTTTCCCAATCCCCCATTCCCAAGACCCAGAACATAGATCAGGGGATCAAGATCAACCTCTATATATAGTACTTTATGGATCAACCCTCTAACCCGCTCCCAGAAGGGGACTATCCCTGGACAGGACCAGAATATGTGCAGAATGGTGCCCCTGCCTCCCCCGCATCTCCAGCAACAAGCCGGTATGGAGGGGTCTATGCCATGAAGGAAATCTGGAGTGTGGTACCAAAATAGCAAAATTTTATAGATATTTTCCTTATATAGTGTGCATATTGACGTCTTGGCGGCGTTTCCCCAGATTGCTGCCCATTCCTGAGGAAGTATCCGCCTTCCCAATAGAGACTCCCATTTCTGCATGTATGGAAAAGACCCCTCGGGCCCCTCCCGTGAATCAGAAAGCAAAATGTAAATTTCCGAAATCAGCCCCTTAGTATCAGTGCCCCTTCTGCAAATTTTCTCAAAATCTGTGGGAATCGAGGCCCCTGCCCTGCCAAACAAGGAGCCAGCCAAGTCTCTGATCTGCAGATATTGGAAAAACTCTCGATTAGAGAGAGAGAATTTATCTCTAAGGTACTCAAAGGAATGGATCTGCATTGTACTTCCATCTATAATGTCTGCAAATCTGAATAGACCTGCCTTGAGCCAGGGGTGCACCATGTCCGACTCCAGACTGCTTGGGAGCAAGGGTTGGTATATGAAGGACACCAGAGGGGAGCAGGGGGATGCCAAAGGAAATCTTCTAATGCAAAATGCCCAGAGGTCCCTAGTGAACTGCATCGGTCCAAGAAGAGGGGGTGGCGAATCACACCGGGCCGGGGGCCACAGGAGCGCGTTTGGATGTATAGGCGCCAGCC
Source organism: Anomaloglossus baeobatrachus (assembly GCF_048569485.1). Lineage (NCBI taxonomy): Eukaryota > Metazoa > Chordata > Amphibia > Anura > Aromobatidae > Anomaloglossus > Anomaloglossus baeobatrachus. Next base: position 125,913,765 of record NC_134354.1, read on the forward strand.
AAAGTTTTTCAATCTCAGTCCACCTGTTGTATGCCCAAAGGGACACCCAACAGGGGATCCTCCTAAGATGGGCCGCCCAATAGTATTTTAGGATGTCCGGGACAGAAAGCCCCCCCCTGTTTCTCCGAGCCATCAACACCTCCCTGGCCACCCTATGACGTTTGTTACACCAAATAAATCTAAGGATAGCCGCCTGAAGGGACTTCAGCTCCTTTATTGGTACCTTAACTGGGAGGGTTTCAAAGAAATATAATAATTTTGGGAGCAAGCTCATTTTAACCGCCGCAATGCGCCCCATCCACGAAAGAGGGAGGGGCAACCACTTGCTCAAAAGAGTTCTCAGCTCTCGGAAAAGGGGGGGGAAGTTAAGGTTATAGAGGGAATCATAAGTAGATGTGAGGTTAACCCCCAGGTACTTGACCGCATCTGTCTTCCAACGAAACTTAAAATTCAAACGCAGGTAATCCAGGGCCACCGGGTCGAGATTCAAGGGCATTGCCTCCGTTTTGCTAGAGTTGATCTTATACCCCGAAAGGCTCCCGTACCTACCCAAGGTGCACATTAAAATTGGAAGGGACACATGGATGTTAGTAAGTGTAATGAGCACATCGTCGGCAAAAAGTGAGATTTTAAACGGTTTATTCCTGACCAGGACCCCTGAGATGTCTGGGTTGCTCCTGACCGAGGCCGCGAGGGGCTCTATGCATAGTGCAAAAAGGAGGGGGGACAGGGGGCACCCCTGCCTGGTGCCATTGGAGATGAGAAAAGGCTTAGAGATGTGGAGGGGGAGTTTGATAGAGGCCGTAGGAGCGCTATACAGGGACTTCAAGGCCCGCATAAAGCCACCCGAGATCCCAAAGACCTCCATTGTCTTGAAGAGAAAAGGCCACGCAAGGCGGTCAAAAGCCTTCTCTGCATCTAGACTCAACACCAACGCCTGTTGCTTCGTCCGATTTGCCACATCCACCAGGTCTATGACCTTCCTGGTGTTGTCCCCCCCCTGACGGCAAGGGACAAAACCCACCTGGTCTTTATACACGAGTTGGGGCAACCATCGATTAAGCCTGGCCGCCAAGAGCTTGGTGAACATCTTCAAATCGGAGTTCAAAAGGGCTATTGGTCTATAATTAGCACAGTCCAATGGGTCCCTGGGTGGCTTGGGCAGGAGGATTAAATGGGAGTGTAGCATGGATGGAGGGATAGGGTCACCCTGAAGGAAAGAGTTAAACAAGGCGGCCATGTGTGGGAGGAGCTCCGCCGCAAACACCTTGTAATAAAAATAAGTAAAGCCGTCCGGGCCCGGTGACTTCCCGCCAGGCAGGGCTTCCAGAACTTGCTCCAGTTCCTCTGTAGTAATCTCTTCATTCAAAGCCGCGGCTGCTCCGCAAGGCAGTGAAGGGAGCTCAAGGGCCGAAAAATAGTCCCCAAGTGCCCCAGCCCCGCGCGAAGCCATGCCCGGGGGAACCGGAAGGTTATAAAGCTTGTTGTAGTAATTGAAAAAAATGTCAGCTATTGAAGCGGGGTGATAGTGGATAGTGCCCTTTTCGTCGCGCAGAGCCTGAGGGCATGAGGATGTAGCGCGCTCCTTAAGCTGCCTGGCGAGTAAGGTATGAGCCTTATTACTCCTTTCATAGTATCTTTGTTTGGAAAAGGTTAGCAATTTTTCTGCTCTGCCAATTGCCAAGTCTCTCAACTTTTCCCTAAGGCTGATGACTCTCCTAAGAATAGTCAGTGATGGGGCAGCCGCCAGTCTCCCCTCCTGTAGCTTAAGATGGGCCGTTATAGAGTCCCGCTGGCTTGTGGCATTCTTTTTAGCCCTGGCGCCCTCTCTAATGCATAGTCCCCTCATCACTGCCTTGTGAGCTTCCCAGAGTGTTGCCGGCGACGTGACCGTGCCCGTGTTCAACTGAAAGAATTCGACCAGTTGCTTATTTAAAAAGGCCCTAGTGTCGGGATTTTTGATCAGAGATTCATTAAGGCGCCAATGCTGAGTCCTAGGTCGAGGACCATCTTTCTTGAAGTCCATTATGAGTGGGGAATGGTCTGACCACGTAATGGATCCCATTTCCACCCTCTCAAGACGCCCCAGCAGCTGTGAGTCAATGAAAAAATAGTCTATTCTGGTGTGCGTCTGATGCGGATGCGAGTAGAAGGAAAAGGCCTTCTCTCCCGGGTGGTCCACCCTCCAAGCGTCGTATAAAGCCCCTGATCTAATGAGCCTACGAAAGTCCCGGGACAAATTTTTCAAAGCACCCGATGGAGGGTGTCCACCCACAGAGAGTCTGTCGGCCACCTCCGAAAAAGGGATGTTAAAGTCTCCCCCCAACACCGTAGAGGCCGGTGCCAGTCCGCCTATCAGATCGAGTATTTTCTTAAGAAAGCGTATCTGCCCTTCATTAGGTGCATAAATGTTGGCCAGTATGTGCGGGGATCCCCCCAGTTGGCCCTCCAGAATCACATATCTACCCTCTGGATCGCAGTGAGAACCCGTAATTTGTAGAGGACAACTGGAGGATATTAAAATAGCAACTCCCCCCCCTCTTGGAGCCCGAGTAAGCCGAGTAATGGATGGGAAAGCGGTGGGACGCAAATTTGAAAGTGTTTGATTCCACAAAATGTGTTTCTTGGATAAAGGCTATGTCTGCACCTGATGTTTTCAGTTCCTGTAGCAGCAATTTCCTCTTACGGGGTGAATTCAGACCTTTTACGTTAAGAGAGATAATGCGGGTCATATCTAAAACTTAGAAGTAAGAAAAAGCTAATGGCACACCTATACCGTCGGGGGCATAACTTCCCCTGTGAAGCCGGCCAGAGGAGATGGTCCATACGACAAAGGGCCGCAGCTCCCAGGGACTCTAGAAGGGGTGGTACCGGAAAGGACACATAAGGAAAAAACATCGGGGAGGGGGGAAGACAAGGACAAACATAGAAATGAACATGAATTAAGAACATTAACCAAAATGCATAAACCTTAGGCATAGATTCCCGGGGGGTCAACCCGGAAGGGAGAGACCTAGAGGGAGGTTCCCCAACCCGTCTGAGCTAAGAGAGCCACCCACCTCACTCCCCAGTAGCCCTCCCACGGGGGTCAGTCCAGTGGGCACGGGCCCGTGCCAAAAGGAAACAAGGGAAAAAAAAAACAAAACAAAAAACCTCAACCACTAACTCCAAGTAAGGGGACCGGGCTCCCGCCAACCCCCCTACCACCCACGGCATCATTGTGGCTACAGCCCCCCCCCCTTATGCAGCTCAACAGACCCAGAGGGCCGCAGATGACACAATGGACAGTCCGAGGCTTGCTGTAGAGAGAGTCACAGTATCACAAAGCATGCTCAGCCACTGGAACTCAGAGGGTATAAGAAATAGGCACCAACCAGGTTAAGAAGTGTCCTCAACGGTGAGCCGGGGAGGGGAGCGACCCGCGGCCCCTACCTCCTCTCCCCCCCAAAGCCCCACGCCCTCCACCCCTCACCTTGGACCACACGGGAGGGGGCGGCCCTTCCAACCTTTGCAAGTCCCAATCTGGGATACAAACCGCTGGAATGTCCAGTGCTTCACAGAACAGAGTGGTATCTGCTGGAGTGCGAAGGGTCGCCGATTTACCCCCTCTGCGCGCTGTTAGTGCAAACGGGTAACCCCAGCGGTATGGAACCTGGTGCTCCTTCAGGCTCGTGAGGAGGGGTTTGAGGTGCCGCCTTTTCTGGAGTGTGATGCGAGAAAGATCCGGGAAAAGCTGGATTTCCTTGCCATTGAACACAGGTGCCGTGCGCCTCATTCTAGCCTTAGCCATGATCAGTTCTTTGGTGGAGAAGTCGTGAATGCAACAAATGATGTCCCGGGGTTGGGTGGATAAATTCTTCGGCTGTAAAGCCCTGTGTGCCCTGTCCAGCTTGATGATAGAAGGGGGAGCGTCCAACACTTCATTAAAGATGGATTGTAGTATGGAGTTTGTGTCCTCGGGCCCATCTGACTCTGGGACCCCCCTCACACGGACATTGCAACGGCGTCCTCTGTTGTCGAGATCCTCTATGTGAGACTGCATATCCTCCATTATTTTTTGTTGCGATGTTGCCAGTTTGTGTAATTCTGATACATGGGATCTGGTGATGTCATGCTCTTCCTCCAGGGATTCAATTCTGCTAGACAATTGCTGCAAATCTCTCCTCACTTCAGCTATTTCTGACCTGCAAGTTGCTTTAACCTCATGTATGAGGCATTGAAAGTCCTCTTTAGAAGGAAGTTTACTTATGAAATCATGCATGTCCTTATAGAAGGTGTCTGGCCCTTTAAGGTGAGCACCTGCAGTAATAGACGCTGGAGTTTTAGTCTGGTGCTGGGGAAGCTGGGGAGGTTGATCTCCACACCGAGGCCCAGAGGGGGGAAGCAGGCTGCTCTGTTCCCTGATATTACCAGCTGTGGCTGCAGTCCCTTCTTCTCCTGGCAGTGGGGAGGGCTGCCCCCCGACCTCCACCTTATCTCCCACAGCCACTATGTGCTCCTGGGCCTGCTGCTGCTGTGCCTGAGGATCCGATGCAGTGCAGGGCTGCTGAGCCAAGGCATCCCCTGTTGGAACTGCTGCAGAGACTCCTCCACTTTCCCCTGTGTCCCCGCTCACCCACTCCTCCTTCTCTTGCTGCTTAGCAGGCCGGGCCGATGCCTCCATTTCCCCTCCATGCTCCTGGAAAGATGGCGTCCGGGCCTCCCCTGGACCCTGTTCCAGGCCCAAGAAAGTATCCAGCGCCGTGGTGTGCAGCGGGGGGGCCACCGATGCCTGCTGCGATGGTTTAATCCTCCGTGGTCCCATCCTGAGAGCCGGTGAGTAGGTTTGTGCTTATGATAAGTGCTGATTTAGCTGAGGGTCAACAGGAGCTCCTCTTCCCCACGTCCACTCAGCTCAGCATCCTGGACACGCCCCCCAAAATTCTCTTTTTAAAGATCCTTTATGACCTGCTACGGAGAGCAGGGACTAGTTGCAAGGGCGTTATTTCCCCCGACTAGTCCGTCCTCTTAGTATGTTAGTATGCCCATCATATGGAGGAAGATTATAAAAGGTATCTTCTTAGCTATGCCGGGGAGCTGGGCCCTGGTAAACGGGTTGCCGAAGTGCTGTCCAAGACGACTTAAAGTAAAAGTTGATGGTTCTAGTTCATATAGAGAGAACCTGGTGACAGGTTGCCTTTAATAAATGGATGCTTTCTTATAGCCAAACCGTGACATATTCCAGTTATGTTCATATAATACTTTTTTTCACTCATTAGCTGGATCTTATGACAAAAGAATTATCTTATGGGACATAGGTGTTCCTGATCATGAATACAACTTTAGAGCCAGGTATGGAATATATGTAGTACTATATATATACCTTCACCAATACAGTTCACAGCCATCTAGTTTTGTTTGATGTCTCATTTCATCGCCCTCTATTTGGTTTTCAGCCAATTACTCACCCTGGACACTACATCTACACCCCTGCGTCTAAGCCCAGTGCCTGCAAGCCCAGACCAGTACTTGATGGCTGCTTGTGAAGATGGTTGCTTTGTTTGGGACATAACGCTAAAAAAGCAACAAGGAAAACGGTAATTCTTTTTTTTTCTATTCAATACATTTTTCAGCAGGTTTTATTAATAAATCTATCAGTTGGCGTTCTGTTAGACTCTGTTCACATCAGTAACTTATCTGTTGCACAATGGACAACTGTGGCCCCCAATAGACCCGATTCTAAGCTCATGTGGTCTAACCGGTTTCTTTGAAGTATCCACTATTGTAATAATGCTGTATTGTGTTTTTTTTTTTGCTCAAGAGCCACTAAGGTTTAGCACAGCCTTTATATAAATACTCAATGCAGTGATCAAGCATCTCAGATTCCGAGGCAGGAAAAATTCTTCATCATGGAAGAACAAAGTGAGGAATTAGAAAGGAATTGCAAAGAATAAAACATTAAATTAATTCACAGAGAGTTTTTAGTGGGGTCTTGTCTTTCTGGGGCTTCTGGCTAAATGCTGCTTATGGAGCCATTGAGTTAAGGTTAATGGAGTACAAAGCAGGAAAGTTTGGATTCGCAATTTGCATAGCCCCTTAATTAAATAATTCTTATGAATGTTCCAGAATTGTCACAGAAAAAAATATTTTAGAAAGGGAAAAAAGCCCAATTATAATCAACTGTCATCATTTTATTTTACACCAGCTCCTATGAAGTAGAGTTTACATTCCCTATATACAATAAGGAATCCAAAGATTCAGATTTCCACCTTGTGGATGGCCTGGCGTTTTTGAGCGATGATCTCGTAGGTAAGTTTCACAAGGCAACTGGAGTGATCTATGTGTGCATGAAAAGGTGGATTAAAGGGGGTTGTTAATTAGCATTTTAAAATGGATAGCAGCATTTAAGTCAAGGAGGGGGGAGGACATGTGATTCATATGCCCATTGGCACTCCAGCAACGTGATTGCAGGGTGCTGATGGTTTGCCTTATCAGCTGAGGGCCGGCTTAAAGGGAACCTGTCAGCAGAAATTTTGCAATAAACCTAAAAGATTCCCCCTCTGCAGCTCCTGGGCTGCATTCTAGCAAGGTTCCTGTTATTGTGCCCCCTTTTGAGACCAAAATAAAGACTTTATAAAGTCTTACCTTTTTGGATGCTAATCTTTTTTTTTTATTTACACAGGGGCGGGCTCTCATGCGTCCATTAGTCGCCCTCCTGCCGCTTTACGCCATCCCCCATCGCTCATTTCCATAACTGAGGACGCCGCCCACTGCTCCGGAGGTCTCGCGCATGCGCCGTGCCACTCTCGCGGGACTGAGCACTATGCACAGTGTGACCGCTGGTGACGTGATTATGCAGGCGTGAGATTATGGGCAGCGCTGTGATTGTCATCAAGTACTTGCCCATAATCTCGTGCCCGCGCTTTCCCCTCTGCCTCTATCGTTCTGCGCAAGCGCTGGCTAGATGAACCCACATCACCTCTTACCCATCTTTCCCTGGAGCAGGAAATAGATGGGAGGAGCGGAGCAGCATAACTGTGGAAGAGTGAAAAGCGCGGGCATGAGATTATGGGCGGGTACTTGCTGATGACAATCACAGCGCCACCCATAATCTCACGCCTGCGCAATCACGTCACCAGCAGTCCCACTGCACAGTGCTCACTCCCGCGAGAGTGGCACGGCGCATGCACGAGACCTTGGGAGCACTGGGCGGCGTCCTCGGTTATGGAAATGAGCGATGGGGGACGGCGTAAAGCGGCAGGAGTGCGACTAACGGACGCAAGAAAGCCCGCCCCGTGTACATAAAAAAAAGATTAGCATACAAAAAAGGTAAGACTTTATAAAGTCTTTATTTTGGTCTCAAAGGGGGCACAATAACAGGAACCTTGCTAGAATGCAGCCCAGGAGCTGCAGAGGGGGAATTTTTTAGGTTTATTGCAAAATTCCTGCTGACAGGTTCCCTTTAAGACCTCCACAGCTGGCATAACTATACCACCATAAAGCCTGTGGCAGCCCTTCATAAGAGATGAGGTGTGTGTGTGTGTGTGTGTGTGTGTGTGTGTGTGTGTGTGTGTGTGTGTGTGTGTGTGTGTGTGTGTGTGTGTATATTTGCATAGCCCCTTATATATAACATTACTGCATAGCTTTGGTATTGAAATAGATAGAACAAGGGATTAAAATGATTGCAAGGTCAAGTCCCGCAGGTAGCTAAGACATAAATGATAACTTTATTTTTAAAAAATATATATGTGCCTTAAAAAGTTCAATTTTTATTAAATTACGCTAAAATCCAAAACCCAGTGTATATCAAAAATTTAGAAAAAGAGAAAGGGAGGAGGGTAAAGTTCTCACCCTAAAATGCACCTCCCTCCTGTCCACTACCTACCGCGGAGGTCAGCACCCTAAATCTGATATGAATGGGGCGCCCCCACTCAACGGTGGCTGTCCCTGTGGAAGCCCTAATAGGCCCTTGCACCAGTCATGAAAATCAAGGACAGATAGGCAGGATATGCTTTGTATATATAGTGGACAGGCTAGACAGAAACACACACATATCCCTCCAATAATACAGATATCGAATGAAGGATATCTGTATTATTGGAGGGTTATATGTGTGTTTCTGTCTAGCCTGTCCAATATGTATACAAAGCATATCCTGCCTATCTGTCCTTGATTTTCATGACTGGTGCAAGGGCCTATTAGGGCTTCCACAGGGACAGCCACTTTTGAGTGGGGGCGCCACATTCGTATCAGATTTAGGGTGCTGACCTCCGCGGTAGGTAGTGGACAGGAGGGAGGTGCATTTTAGGGTGAGAACTTTATCCTCCTCCCTTTCTTTTTCTAAATTTTTGATATACACTGGGTTTTGGATTTTAGCGTAATTTAATAAAAATTGAACTTTTTAAGGGTCATATATATTTTTTGGTATGTAACACTTCCCTTGTCATTATTATTTAACTTTATTTCTTTGTCGCTCCATTGGGAGACCCAGACAATTGGGTGTATAGCTTCTGCCTCTGGAGGCCACACAAAGTATTACACTTTAAAAAGTGTAACCCCTCCCCTCTGCCTATACACCCTCCCGTGGATCACGGGCTCCTCAGTTTTATGCTGTGTGGAAGGAGGCACACATCCACTCATGCATTCTCATTTTAGTTATGTCGGTTGGAAGAAAAGTGGGCCCCCACGGGGCCCCCGGCATGTTCCCTTCTCACCCCACTACATCGGCGGTGTTGTTAAGGTTGAAGTACCCATTGCGGGTACAGAGGCTGGAGCCACATGCCGTCTCCTTCACCATCCCTTATGCGGCTCTGGGAAAAGTGGGATCCTAAGACGTCATCCATTTACTGGGACCGTGCTCCATCCGCAGCCCCTGTGGGACCCTGCCGGACCGGAGCCTCTTCGACCTCAGGGACCGGGCCCTGCAACTCAAAGGTACTCTGTGTCCCCATAGGGGACTGTGCAAAGAGCACCTTCTTCCCGGAAGCCGCGGCGGCTGCTGAATTCAGGAGGCCGGTGGACTTCCGCGCCGACCGTGCCTGCTTGTCGGGCGCGGTCTCAAATTTAGTCCCCGGCTTCATCGCGGCCTAGTCGCAAAAATCCCGCCCCCGGGCCTGCCTGTCAGGGGTAAGGGCGGGATTACCGACCTGACGTCGGATGTGAGGGCTGGAGCATCCTGCATGTTTCCTCCCCCCTCACTGATCACTGTGGGGACCCCAGATTCCCGCACTTTTCTGGCGCCGCCCACGGCTCCACTCCTCCCCTGAGAGCTCCGGCAGCCATTTTTTTGGCATTCTGCCGGTGGAGGATTCTTAGTGAACAGCTCTGCAGCTCCGGGGGATCCAAGGCAGGGAATCTGGAGGACACACACCGCTCGTTAGCGGTCGGTAAGCCACACCGTTAACCCGGTGCTGGTCCCCCTAGGGTGCCGGATTGGATACGTATATCTCTATATCTATCTGTTCGGTGGGCTGTATACCCCTTTCCCATATACCCTCAGTGATCACTCTCCTAGGAGACAACAGCATGTCATCCACAAGGAGCAAAGCTGCTAAGGCACAGGGTTTTTTTGCGGCCTGTACCTCTTGTGGGGCTATGTTACCTGCGGGTTCCACCTACCCTCACTGTGAGCAATGCTCGACCCCTGTTTCGCTTGCTCAGCCGGAGCCTCGGACACTGATGGGCCCCTCGGCTCATGCAGACCCCCTGCTCCCCCTGACCAGGCTGCAGGGACAGAGTTCGCCTCTTTTGCTCAGAAACTCTTGAGTCACTCTCTCAATCCATTGCACAGTCTATGGACAAATGGTCTTCTAAGCTGCTAGAGGCTTTGCAGTCCAGACCGGACCTTTCACAGGCCCCGGCCCCTGTTGGCTCGGCGCCTCCAGGCCCCTCTTGGTCCGCAGCGCGCTCCCAGGTTGGCCCCTCGGTCTCAGGCGGAGGACTCCTGCCCGGACCGTAGTCCTAGACCGGCTAAGCGGGCTCGCTGGGACTCTTCCCCGACTTCCTCTCGCTGCTCGGGATCCCAGCTTGAGGACTCTCTGGAGGACGAGGCGGACGTCGCACCTCAGGGCTCTGACCCGGACGTCGCCCTTAACCTTGATACTCCTGAGGGGGGGACGCCTTAGTAAATGATCTTATCTCGTCCATCAACCAGGTGTTAGATCTCTCTCCCCCGCCTCCTCCTGTAGAGGAGTCGGCGTCTCAGCAGGAGAAACACCAGTTTCGGTTCCCCAAACGTACACGCAATACGTTTTTTTTGATCACTCTAATTTCAGGGACGCTGTCCAGAAGCCCAGAGCGGTCCCGGACAAGCGCTTTACTAAGCGCCTCACTGACACACGTTACCCCTTCCCATCTGAAGTAGTTAAGGGTTGGGCTCACTGTCCCAAGGTGGATCCTCCAGTCTCAAGATTGGCGGCTAGATCCGGGGTGTCGGTTGCAGATGGCTCATCGCTAAAGGATGCCACTGACAGACAGAGCTCCTGGTGAAGTCCATCTATGAGGCCACGGGCGCGTCTTTTGCCCCGGCCTTTGCAGCCGTGTGGGCACTCCAAGCTATCCCGGCTTGTCTGACTGAGATTAATGCTGTCACACGTGATTCTGCTCCGCGAGTTGCGTCTTTGACCTCTCAGGCGTCAGCCTTTGCATCCTACGCCATGAACGCCGTCCTGGACTCTGCTAGCCGTACAGCTGTAGCATTTGCTAACTCTGTGGCAGTCCGCAGGGCCATGTGGCTACGCGAATGGAAGGCAGACTCTGCTTCCAAGAGGTTCTTAACCGGTTTGCCGTTTTCTGGCGACCGTTTGTTTGGCGAACGATTGGATGAGATTATTAAGGAATCCAAAGGAAAGGATTCCTCCTTACCCCAGGCCAAACCTAAGAGACCTCAACAGAGAAAGGTTCAGTCGAGATTTCGGTCCTTTCGTCCCTCCGCCAAGTCCCAATCCTCTTTGTCCAACAGGCCGGAGAAAGGAACTCCTATGCGTGGCGATCCAAGTCTCGCCCACAAAAGGCCGCAGGAGGCACTGCCTCCAAGGCGGCTTCCTCATGACTCTCGGCTTCCCCTGACCGCATCCTCGGTCGGTGGCAGGCTCTCCCGCTTTGGCGACGCCTGGTGGCCACATGTTCAAGACCGATGGGTGAGAGACATTCTGTCTCATGGTTACAGGATAGAGTTCAGCTCTCGTCCTGCGGCTCGCTTCTTCAGAACCTCTCCGCCCCCTGCTCAGGCCGACGCACTTTTTCAGGCAGTAGCCGCTCTAAAGATGGAAGGAGTTGTGATCCCCGTTCCCCTTCAGGAACGTGGTCGCGGATTTTACTCCAACTTGTTCGTGGTGCCAAAAAAGGACGGGTCATTCCGTCCCGTTCTGGACCTCAAGCTACTCAACAGACATGTGAGAACCATACTTGGACGATCTCCTAGTCAGGGCCCCGTCTCGGGTGGCGTGTCAACAAAGTCTATCTGTCGCTCTGGCGACTCTCCAGCGGTTCGGGTGGATCATCAACTTCCCGAAATCCAAGTTGACACCGACCCAATCACTGACGTACCTTGGGATGGAGTTTCATACCCAGCAAGCGTTAGTCAAGCTTCCGAGTGACAAACAGCTTTCTTTGCAGGCAGGGGTGCAATCCCTTCTTCGGAGTCAGTCACACCCCTTAAGGCGCCTCATGCACTTCCTGGGGAAGATGGTGGCAAGTCCCGTTCGCGCAATTCCATCTTCGGCCACTCCAATGGGACATTCTCCGCAAATGGGACAGGAGTTCGGCTTCCCTCGACAGGAACGTCTCTCTTTCCCTTGCAACCAAGACGTCACTTCAGTGGTGGCTCCTTCCCAATTCTCTGTCGCAGGGAAAATCCTTCCTACCCCCAACCTGGGCTGTGGTCACCACGGACGCGAGCCTATCAGGGTGGGGAGCGGTTTTTCTCCACCACAGGGCTCAGGGAACCTGGACTCCGATAGAGTCTTCCCTTCAGATCAATATTCTGGAGATAAGGGCAGTGTATCTAGCCCTATTGGCTTTTCATCGGTGGCTGGAGGGCAGGCAGATCCGTATCCAGTCGGACAACGCCACTGCCGTCGCATACATCAACCACCAAGGCGGCACTCGCAGTTGTCAAGCCTTCCAGGAAGTCCGACGGATTCTGCAGGTGGTGGAAGCCACAGCCTTCACCATCTCCGCAGTTCACATCCCGGGCGTAGAAAACTGGGAAGCAGATTTTCTCAGTCGTCAGGGCATGGACGCGGGGGAATGGTCTCTGCACCCAGACGTGTTTCGAGAGATCTGTCGCCGCTGGGGAACGCCGGACGTCGATCTCATGGCGTCACGGCATTCATGGCACGGTCTCAGGATCACAGAGCTCTGGCGGCGGACGCGTTAGTTCAGGATTGGTCGCAGTTTCGACTGCCTTATGTGTTTCCTCCTCTGGCGATGCTGCCCAGAGTGTTACGCAAGATCAGGTCCGACTGCCGTCGCGCCATTCTCGTCGCTCCAGACTGGCCGAGGCGGTCGTGGTACCCGGATCTGTGGCATCTCACGGTGGGTCAACCGTGGGCGCTTCCAGACCGCCCAGACTTGCTGTCACAAGGCCCGTTTTTCCATCTGAATTCTGTGGCCCTCAACCTGACTGTGTGGCCATTGAGTCCTGGCTCCTAGCGTCTTCAGGGTTATCTCAGGATGTCATTGCCACCATGAGACAGGCCAGGAAGCCTATGTCCGCCAAGATCTATCATAGGTCTTGGCAAATCTTCCTATCCTGGTGCGCTAATAACGGTTTTATTCCATGGCCGTTTGCCTTACCCACCTTTCCTTCATTCCTTCAATCCGGAATGGACAAGGGTTTGTCACTGGGCTCTCTCAAGGGCCAAGTATCGGCGCTCTCCGTGTTTTTTTTTTTCAAAAGCGTCTAGCCAGGCTTCCGCAGGTCCGCACGTTCCTGCAGGGAGTTTGCCACATAGTCCCACCTTACAAGCGTCCGCTGGAACCCTGGGATCTTAACAGGGTGCTAACAGCTCTTCAGAAACCACCTTTCGAGCCGCTGCGGGATGTTTCTCTATCGCGTCTTTCGCAGAAGGTGGCCTTCCTAGTGGCAGTCACATCACTTCGGAGAGTGTCTGAGCTAGCAGCGCTGTCATGCAAAGCCCCCTTCCTGGTGTTTCACGAGGATAAGGTGGTTCTGCGTCCGGTCCCGGAATTTCTCCCTAAGGTGGTATCCCCTTTTCATCTCAATCAGGATATCTCCTTACCTTCATTTTGCCCTAATCCAATTCACCAGTGTGAAAGGGATTTGCACTCTTTGGATCTTGTGAGAGCACTCCGGCTCTACATTTATGTCTTGCTAAATTCTACTAAAAAGGGGGCTGAAAGCCCGTACTTACGAAGCGCTCACTGATATCCTAATCAGGCACGAATACTAATATTCTTTATAGCAAGATACTATTTATTTTAATAGCATATGAATAGTTAATGGTACATAGGCATTTAGAACTATAGTCATAGAATCTTATACAATAACAGAAATATGCATCAACATTACCGTTTGTTGTAGCAATCCTTTCACATCGGAGGGAACTCGATTTAATGATAAGGAAACAACATGGCATCTTGCATCACAGGAACAGTGCGTACGTACACTTCAATGTCCTGGAAGGTTTCCCTTAACATTAAGCGAGTCCGGTGTATTTTTATAGGAAAATTTGTAGGTTGTGTTTAAATGGTCACCAGCATGTGACAGCTGAGTCATGTTCATGTAACTTGACCACAAACTGCTGAGGGCACCAGCAGCTTCCTGCACATTTACTTGTACATCCTGCCAGTTGACAACTGACCGACCACAGTTGACCATAGTGTTAGTGAAATATTGCAATGAGCCGTAAATTTCATATGCAAGCTTCCTTAAACCTGTCTTTAAGCCAACCACAAGTTTCCGGTAAGTGGAACTGTAAATGTGACTTCCTCATTATCTTAAAATCTGTTTGACATGTATTCTTTGGTCATCATGTTGGCTATGCAGAGGACATCTCTTTGATACTGAATTATTGATAGGTCAAATAATATCTGGGATCACTCCTATCTTTTGATTATGATCCCTATCTAATCACACATTCTTCAGTCATATCACATTGGTATCACAGTGTCTCGCACGGCGCCCCTGCGTCGTTCAGATGCGCTCTTTGTCCTTGTCGCTGGCCTGCGTAAGGGCTCGCAGGCTTCCAAGTCAACCTTGGCTCGGTGGATCAAGGAACCGATTCTCGAAGCCTACCGTTCTTCTGGGCTTCCGCTTCCTTCAGGGCTGAAAGCCCATTCTACCAGAGCCGTGGGTGCGTCCTGGGCATTAAGGCACCGGGCTACGGCTCAGCAGGTGTGTCAGGCAGCTACGTGGTCTAGTCTGCACACTTTCACGAAACACTATCAAGTGCATACCTATGCTTCGGCAGACGCCAGTCTAGGTAGGCGAGTCCTTCAGGCGGCGGTTGCCCACCTGTAAGAGGGGGCCGTTTTTCGGCTCTTTTTATTGAGGTATTCTTTTACCCACCCAGGGACTGCTCTTGGACGTCCCAATTGTCTGGGTCTCCCAATGGAGCGACAAAGAAGGGAATTTTGTTTACTTACCGTAAATTCCTTTTCTTCTAGCTCCTATTGGGAGACCCAGCACCCGCCCCTGTACCCTTCGGGCTGGTTGTTTTTTTGTGTACACATGTTGTTCATGTTGAATTGTTCTTTTGGTTCATGGTTTGCAGTTCTCCGAACATCCTTCGGATTGCATTTACCCTAGACCAATTTATAAGTTCTCTCCTTCCTGCTTTTGCACCAAAACTGAGGAGCCCGTGATGCACGGGAGGGTGTATAGGCAGAGGGGAGGGGTTACACTTTTTAAAGTGTAATACTTTGTGTGGCCTCCGGAGGCAGAAGCTATACACCCAATTGTCTGGGTCTCCCAATAGGAGCTAGAAGAAAAGGAATTTACGGTAAGTAAACAAAATTCCCTTCTTTTAAATATTAAAATTCAAATCACCTCCACTTGACTGCAATTAAAAATAAAGACTTTTTTTTTAATAAAAAAAAAGTTGGTATTGCTGTGTATGTAAACTTTTTCTATTAAAATTATAAATTAATTAAGCCATTAGGAGAAAACAAATGGAAGAAAATATTACAAAATTTCAATCAAAGAAATCTTCTTTCTCAATTTATGAACCACTTTCTCCCCCGACTCTCTCAAACTCCTCACTCGCTCTGAGGGAAAAGAGAAACTGCTGGACTCCATATTGTTCGATTCAAGATGGACTACCAGCACAATGAGGTGTCAGGTTACGCTTCTGTCTAGAGGAGGGTTGTATTGAGGAGCAAAGTGAGTGAGTGAGGGAGACACTTTTGAGGGGGACAGGGCAGGCAGTGGTAGACGTGTGTGCAGGGGATACCAGGCCGCAACACAGCCGCTCGGTAATCCCTTGTCTCCTGAACGCCACCCCACCGCAAGGATGCTTCCGCCACAGTCCATTCGTTCTCTGATTCAATTATAAAGACACTGGTAGAGTTCCTTTAAACAGCCGATCTTTACTGAACTTCAAAACGGACATTTTCTATTCGCATAACGGGCACCGCTTCTGGTCCCGATGGGGTTTCCTCCATACTCCACTTCTACATATAATTTAATGGCCGACCGCTTTCCTGGCACCTGGGCTCCATTAGATACCACTAGGCCCCTCATTCTCCCGTCTGACATCACGCTGCACAAACCGATTCAAATAGTCCTTAAGCCTATCTGTCCCACCCAAAAGGATTAGCTTGTGCTTTGGTAGGGCTATGTGCGACAGCATTCCTCCGTTCGTGCTTTTGGCCAGGACCTACCCTTCTCTGTAAAGGGCCCACTGACCTTCGATCTTGCAGGGGATTTTATTGACTTTCGAATCCAGAAAAGAACGGACACCTCCCGACTGACCGGACTAGATCCCGCTTCTGGGGACGCAGATCCACAGTCCTCTTAAGAGCAGGACCCCACATGTCTGTGATCAAAGAGGTGACCCTTAGGATTGCTAATCAGTACAATAATATGGCTTCTTCTCTCGATCTCCTTCTGGGGACTCTCCTAACCTCCTTCTATATCCTGTCCTATTTACATCCTATCCTAATCTTCTCCTTCCTCTTAATCCATTATCTGCCTACCCAGTTGCCAGGGCAGCTGTCACATACCCACATTGCCACCTCGTGGCCATTTACCAGATACACAATACATTAGAGTACATTACAATAAACCCTGGGTGTGCCGGCTACTTCTGAAGGGGAGGGGTAGACACTACCCCCCCCATAACACCAAAAGATTATGTGGAGCTTTTTTTAACAAGTATTTTTTTTTCTTTTTAAACAAGCATTGCTGTATATAGACCAAGTGATCAGACTATGTCAAGTAACCTAAGAGAACTATTAAATGCAATAAAATGTAGAGAAAAAATGTTTTCGGAGATATGGAGAAAAAAAACTCAAATCACCTCCATTTTATCACATTAAAAATTAAGAAATAAAAAATAATACACATTTGGTATTACTGCGTTCATAAATGTCAGATCTCTCAAAATATAAAATAAATTAATCATATCAATTAAGAGAGTAATGAGAAAAAAAAATTAAAACTCCGTAATTGCATTTTTTCTGCCGCTGTAAAAGGGAAAAAAATTAATAAAAGGAGATCAAAAAATCGTATATACCCCCAAAATATTACTAAAAAGATTAGTTCGGGGTAAAAAAGAACATGCCCTCACACAGCCCCAAATCTCAAAAATTGTGACCGATGCAGCTCTCGGAAAGTTGTGGCACGAGCAAGATATTTATTTTTTACTACTCTCTCTTCCAGAATTGGGACCCCCACAATCAATGGAAAGGGGTGATGATCCCCTGATTTTTTTCCCCACTACTTTCTGGAATTACCGTATTTTTCGCTTTATAAGACGCACCTGATTATAAGATGCACCCTCAAATTTGGTGAAGGAATAGAGAATTTTTTAATAAATGGGGTCCGTCTTATAATGCCAGTGTCCGTCTAACAAATAATATAGGGTATATGTCCCTCATAGCCCCCTCATCCTAAAATTAGCCCCCTTAATCTGGATATGGCCACCTTATATTGAACACGTCCCCCAGTGATGCCACATTTCCCCTATGGCTGGCACACATCCTCTATGGCTGGCAGACAGGCCCACTGTGGCAGGCAGACAGGCCCACTGTGGCAGGCAGACAGGCCCACTGTGGCAGGCAGACAGGCCCACTGTGGCAGGCAGACAGGCCCACTGTGGCAGGCAGACAGGCCCACTGTGGCAGGCAGACAGGCCCACTGTGGCAGGCAGACAGGCCCACTGTGGCAGGCAGACAGGCCCACTGTGGCAGGCAGACAGGCCCACTGTGGCAGGCAGACAGGCCCACTGTGGCAGGCAGACAGGCCCACTGTGGCAGGCAGACAGGCCCACTGTGGCAGGCAGACAGGCCCACTGTGGCAGGCAGACAGGCCCACTGTGGCAGGCAGACAGGCCCACTGTGGCAGGCAGACAGGCCCACTGTGGCAGGCAGACAGGCCCACTGTGGCAGGCAGACAGGCCCACTGTGGCAGGCAGACAGGCCCACTGTGGCAGGCAGACAGGCCCTCATCACCCACTGTGGCAGGCAGACAGGCCCTCATCACCCTCTGTGGCAGGCAGACAGGCCCACATCACCCTCTGTGGCAGGCAGACAGGCCCACATCACCCTCTGTGGCAGGCAGACAGGCCCACATCACCCTCTGTGGCAGGCAGACAGGCCCACATCACCCTCTGTGGCAGGCAGACAGGCCCACATCACCCTCTGTGGCAGGCAGACAGGCCCACATCACCCTCTGTGGCAGGCAGACAGGCCCACATCACCCTCTGTGGCAGGCAGACAGGCCCACATCACCCTCTGTGGCAGGCAGACAGGCCCACATCACCCTCTGTGGCAGGCAGACAGGCCCACATCACCCTCTGTGGCAGGCAGACAGGCCCACATCACCCTCTGTGGCAGGCAGACAGGCCCACATCACCCTCTGTGGCAGGCAGGCAGGCCCACATCACCCTCTGTGGCAGGCAGGCACACATCACCCTCTGTGGCAGGCAGGCACACATCACCCTCTGTGGGAGCAGGCACACATCACCCTCTGTTACATATCGCCCCCATGTGGCTGCTTTTAGTAAAATAAACTCTTTCCTTACCTTCTGCAGCACAGTCCTGTCTCGTGTCTCCCTCCTCGGGGTTGAACTCCTCCTGTCTCCTGCACTTCCTACTTCCTAGTTCTAGTGGTGGTCATGTGATCGGCACGGCAGAGTGAAATCTCTGTGTGCCTAATCACAGCAGCAGGAGGGAGACCGCCAGACGCTGGAGGAGGTGAGTAAAGAGTTTATTATTTTACTATGGGCAGCAGCACGGGAGGCTATATCTAACACAGGAGGAGGGGAGATCCTGTGCAATCAAAGGTAAGCACAGGCAGATAATATGCACAGCTCCCTCAGCCCATCAGCGCGATGCAGTTTCAGCACCACGCTTCTGATGGACAGCGGCTGTGCATATTATATGAGCGGGAGAGCAGGAGATCAAACGCTGCCGCTCCCAGCCCCAAGCAGTCCCCAGCACCGCTCCAGAGCTGCCTGCACCTCCACTGGACTCTGTGTGTGTGTGTGTGTGTGTGTGTGTGTGTGTGTGTGTGTGTGTGTGTGTGTATATATATATATATACACCCCCCCCCTCCGTATATTCGGATTATAAGACGCACCCCCTACTTTCCCCCAAAATTTGGTGGAACAAAAGTGCGTCTTATAAAGCGAAAAATACGGTAATAATGTGACACGGTGAATTACATCGCATAACCACCGTTTTAATTTATACTTCATAAGTAAATAGTACACCTGAAAATAAGCAGCTTTGTAATATCATATCAGAGAACTCTGCTTCTTTCTCTGCCAGAATTGTTCTGTCATTTATCAAAATTCTCAATTCTGGAGGTAAAATCTATGTTCCGTGAAGACTAAGGGTACTTTCACACTTGCGTTGTTTTCCTTCAGTCGCAATCCGCCCTTTTGGAAAACAGCGGAATCCGTTAACGGATTCCGCTGTTTCCCATAGACTTATATTGATGACGGATTGTGCCAAAAGTGCCTGCGTTGCTTCTGTTGGCCGACGCTGCGTTGCTTCCGCCGAGCAGAAGCAACGCAGCATGTAACATTAATTGTTTGTGTCAAAATGACGCCGAGCAGCAGATTCCGTTGCTTCCATTAAAATTTATAATTGCTCCCTGTGGTGGCGGATTCTGTTGCAAAGTGCTTTACAACGGAATCCGCTGCTGGATTCCACTAATTTCTACTGAGCATGCCCAGAAAGAAAAAATGAAAAAGAAAAAAAAACCAGAGCCGACGCATGCCGTTAGACGGATGCCAAACGGATGCAACGGGTCCGTTATATCACAGGAATCAGCTAACTGATTCCTGTGAAATAACGGATCCGTTGCATCCGTTGACACCACAAAAATAACGGATGCGTCAAAACGACGCAGCAACAGACCAAGCGGATTCAACCCAACGCAAGTGTGAAACTAGCTTTACCCATTGGTGAGACAGGAGATGGCAGCTGTTCCTGTGGAGATTCTATTGTTGTAGTCCTGCTCATATAGATGTGCATTTAAATGCTGTGTATGTGCATTCATGACTCTTAAGTATATTTTGCATTTTTTAAATGTGTTTTTTGTTACTGCCATTTCAATTGGCTAATCGTATGATGTTTACCTGGTGAGGAGTAATATAAATATTTAGGTGTGTTCTCAGGTCTTTATCAAGCCATAGAAAACAATCTATCTTGTAAGTTCGAAACGTTCCTATCTCCCTGTATGGTGTGATGCATTAATTAAAGGAGTTGTCCGACATAAACTCCAAAAAATAAATTAAGTTAATCTGTGTTGTATTGTCAAATAAAACACCCCCTACATTATTTTTTTGTTTTCTAACTTTTGTTTCTCTTGATTTTTCACTTTATTCTCTGCAGCTCTTTGTTTACATTCAGCACAACCTAACATGACATGTTTGACTGCCAAACCCACAGTCACAGCTGGCACCGCCCCCGGCCTCAGTGTCCAGCCACACCCTCTGCCCGCCCCCTGAACACACATTCCCTGTCAGTATACTGCCCCAGCACCTGACAGATAAGAGTACTATTTTTAATTAAAATTTTATATATAGCCCCTAATGTGAGTCTATAGGATGGACACACACACACACACACACACACACACACACACACACACACACACACACACACACACACCTAGAGTTATATATTATACATAATCCCCCCTCATGCAGTCTCTTCTCTCCCACTGCACTGTCTCCTCTGCCCCCCAGCACTCCCGTGTCTCTCACCCCCATGAAGTCTCGTCTCTGTCCCCCTGCTGTCACCCATGAACGCTCTTCTCTGCCCCCCCACTCTGTCAGTCGTGCACGCTCTTCTCTGCCACCCCCCCCGCTCGCTCTCCCTTCTCACCCATGCAGCATGCTGTCTCTTCTCCGTGCTGTGATGATTGCAGTGTCCTTACAGCTGAGCTGTACAGAGCTTAGTGCTGTTGTTCGCTGGTGTCAGGTGACATCCCTGCTTCTGACTGTATTCAGAAGCGAGGAGCACGGTAGGCTGCATTCATCACAGAGACAGCACACGGGGGAGGGGGGGTCACAGTTGCCCGGGCACCATACAACATAATGAGCTGAGGACACTGTTGGGCAAACAGCGCTCACAGTGTCCTGGACAGAGAGGGCAGCCCTGTTTGTCCAGCACATACAGGGCACAGATAGCAGCGCACAGGGAGGGCGGCGGGGCTCATCACACTGTACAGCCTAGCAGGGCGGCAACATGCAGTGGCTGATTTGCATGTCAACATGGTCCTGCCCATGTTGACATGAAATGACCGGAAGTAGCAAAATCACAGCAGGAGCAGTCACATGACCGCTCTGAGCCGGGGGAGAGGGGCTGACAGCAGGGCAGGTAAGTGCTCTCTATCTACTTACCTACCCCAATGTAGCCCAATAGTGTAAATAATAAAGCAAAATAAGCCGGATAACCCCTTTAAGGAGAAAATAGTTTTTGCTACTGTGGATGCTGTTGTTGCTCCCTTCACCTTTTGGGCTTCGTGCCCACAATCTGTGCTCACACTTTTTTGCTGCCTCCAAAACGCTGAGTTGTACAGTACAAGCACAGTGGATGGGGTTTATAGAAATCTCCTGCCTACTGCACATATTTTGTCCCACAGCGTAAACCAACATGCGGTGCGGCTTCCCGAGCTGCAGCACGTCCATTTATTGCTGCGGAGCCGCGAGTGTTTTCAGCTGGAGAACAAAAAGAAAGTCCTCCGCAGCCCAAACCCTGATTGTGGGCACATGCGGTGTGCACGTACCCTTATATTTTAATGTGACAATTTAACGCATTTAGCACATAAATAAATGAGCAGGAAGTGAACAGTAATAACCACATAACATGTACAGTATATATTTTTCTTTTCAGTTTCCAAAAGTGTAATGCAAGGATCCATGTACATTTGGAGCTGGAAGAAATCTTTCCAGAGACCAAAGTCTAAAAGCAGCAGAAAAGCACAAGCCCATATAGTGGCAGAGCTGAAATGGTCAGAGACAGAGCTGCCTTATCTTGCCCCGACGACCTCTATAGGTAAGGTGTATACTAAGGACAGACAATGCTTACAAAACAATTGATCTATTTTCTTGAGTCTTTTTTTAATCTGATCATTGCTCCATGTGTCCGTTTTTACTGTGAACATACTGTGGCATTCACTTTCATAATGTGCAGAAAAAAAATATGGACAGCACTCAGATGGCATGTGGATAATATCCATTTGCTGTCTGTTTTGGTGAGGTTGGGGGGGAGGAGGGTAGAGGGGGGTGTTTGTGGGGGGTGTAGAGGGGGGTGTTTGTCACCCTTCCTCTCACAATCTGTGTTTAAAAAAAAAAAAAAAAAAAAAAAGACATGCGAGCAAGCCCATAGACTATAATGGGTATGTAAAAAACACAGACAAAAATTAAATAAATGTGTTAAAGGGGTATAACTAAAATTCATTTAATACAGTGAATCAATTAAACCAGCGTGTTGTTTACTCCAACCACCAAGAACTACTACATGAGACCTGAGCACCTTCCCATATCGAAAAATGATAGCTTGTCTCTAAGGGGAAGTGCCCACGATCAGTAGACGCTGTATTCTAGACACAGGGTCGTTCCTCTTGCGGAGACTCTACTGTCCTGTGCGGGAGAACGCAGTGTCCGTGCCCACGATCAAGATCTGGGCGCAACATATTCTCTCTGTATTCTCCAGTTGAGAACATTCGCATCTCTGCAAGAATAAATTGACATGCTGTGGCTCAGGAAGCCATGTCAGTTTACCCTGGTTAGAAAAAAAAAAAACCATAGGTGGCGTTGGATTTCTATAAATCTCATCCACTGTGCTTGTACTTTACAACACAGCGTTTTGGACTCAGTGAAAATACACTGTATCCAATACTCTGCTAATCCTGATCATGGGCACGTACCCTTAGATTTATTATCACTTTGTGATTGGTGGAGGTCCAACCATCCTGAGAAGTAAGGGGCTGCAGTGTTGTTTTAATACTGTGCACCTTTTTTTCCTGCACTGCTGCGCCCATTGCCACCTAGCTGTAGTCACCGCCTCGGTGAGATGGCCAGAGTGTCACTGACTAGGGAAAATGTAGAAGGGGATAAAGCATTACATTAGCACTGTAATTTTGTGATGATCAAGAAGGATCCTACAATCCTGAGAATGTCTTTTCCCATCTTAAAATGAGATACCATATCACTAGGATATGCCATCACTTTTAAGGGAAGACCCTTTTTACCTGCCTGTCTTTACAGTACTGTCCAGCTATTTTGCCCCCTGCATTCAGTTATGAATAGTAATGTTTAGTAAATGGGAAACAATCATCCATTATAGAAAATTGTATGGGTGAATGAGCCGTACTAATTATTCCGCTCATTTACAGATGGACACTGTGTCATGTGTGGTGATGACGCAGGGAAGATATGGATATATGATCTTCAGTCTTCAATGGCTGAACTAGACAAAGGAATCCCATGTAAGACTTTAAAGGAGCCGACAAAGGTGTGTATGCTGGAGTGCGTTCTACTGTCCTCTTTGGTTATGTGAGAGGCATAGGTTACTTTCTGTACTCCTCCTCAGGGTAGCTAGTAATGACCGCAGCACCCTGGATACACACACAGCTCACATGCAGCCACCAGAGAAAGCTGGGAAACTTAGAGCAGGTTGTAAATTGCATATCAAAGTTCTGAAAATAAAAGATTTCATACTGAAAACAGAGCAGGTTTATTGAAGGGAGTCTGCTATGCAGTCTGATAGCAGTTTGATGTGGGAGCAGAGACCCTGATTCCCGCTATATCGCTGAATCCCTTCACCACCCAGTGATTTTCCGTTTTTCAGTTTTGGTTTTTCCTTCCCTTTTTCCAAGAGCCATAACTTTTTATTTTCTCCATCAACGTAGCTATATGAGGGCTTGTTCATTTCGAAACGAGTTATACTTTAGAATAAAAGTATTAATATTACCATATTGTGTACTGGAAAATTGTGTAGTGAAATTGCAAAAATAAAGTGCAATTTCCCCATGTTTTTTGTTTTTTTTTTTTTAAATTTTATTTACTATGTTCACTATATGGTAAAACTGACCTGGCAGTATGATACCCCAGATCAGTACGAGTTTGCAAATAATAAAAATGTGTGTGTACATATTTGCGTATATGTGTGTGCGTATGTATATGTAGCTGGGGGGGGGTTGTGCAGAGGGGTCAAAGGAGGCAGGGGAGATGCTCCGAGCAATGCGCTGTGCTTCCGGCGCTGCTGTTCTGTGCATCGGACGGCGCCGCTCTGCTCTGTGTGGGGCCGCTCTGCTCGGTGCACGACTGCTCAGTTTTGCTCGGCGGCAGGCTGCTCTGTGCGGGCAGTCATTATGAAGACGTCGGCGGTCAGGGTTTCAAATAATGACGCCTCAGTTAAAGATCTCATCTGTGCACGCTCCGACTCCGACCGCCATTATTTGAAGCGCTCACCGCCAACATCTATAGAATGGCTGGTGACGCACCGCCCCCCCGCACAAAGCAGAGCGGCATTACCGGCCCCACACAGAGCAGCACCCGCAGTGAGAATCTGTCCCCCCTCTATACTACTCGCAGTATTTCAGTACTCCAGTACCACCCTTGCCTCCTGTGACCCCCACTCTGCTGGTGCCCCCTCTCCCTGGTAAGACACCACCAGATTTTATAACTGACACTATATCTTTTTTTTTTTTTTCCCTCCAAATTTGGAGTGCGTCTTAGGCTATGTGCCCACGTTGCGTTCTGTCCCCGCAGATATTTTTGCAGCGATTTGAACAGCACACATGCGCTTCAAATCGCTGCAGAAACAGTCCGTCCTCAAAAGCCGCTTTCATGCGCTCTGGATGCAGCTTCTCCCATAGACAGAGCGGGGGCTGCAGACAAAGCACACGAAAGAAGTGACATATCACTTCTTAGAACGCAGCGCTTCGGCAGTGGCCGAAGTGCTGCGTTCTAATACGCCACGTGGGCATGAATTAGGCATAATCTTCATAGATTGTGCTGGGGATGCAGGACGCATGCAGTTACGCTGCGGTGCAGAACGCAGCGTAACTGCATGACAATACGCTACGTGGGCACATAGCCTTATAATCCGATGCGTCTTCTAAAACGAAAAATACGGGGTATGTGTATGTGTGTGTGTATATATATATATATATATATATATATATATATATATATATATATATATATATATATATATATATATATATATATATATATATATTTGTTACGGTTCATGAACAATGGTAAAGTGCCTTTATTTCTCCCAAATCTTAAATTTTAGATATAATTTATTTTTAATTTGGTTGGTGAAAGAAAAAAAAAAAAAGATTTGGGAAAAATAAAAAAAAAAGGCACTTTGTTACCATTTTCCGTGAACCATAACATTCTCAATTTTTTTTTTGCTGTTTATTGATCAGATTGATTAATTTTATAATTTGATAGATCAGCTATTTCTGAACTTGGTTATATTAAATATATCTTTCTTTGTCGCTCTATTGGGAGACCCAGACAATTGGGTGTATAGCTACTGCCTCCGGAGGCCACACAAAGTATTACACTTAAAAGTGTAAGGCCCCTCCCCTTCTGCCTATACACCCCCCGTGGGATCACGGGCTCCTCAGTTTTCATGCTTTGTGCGAAGGAGGCTAACATCCACGCATAGCTCCACTGTTTAGTCAGCAGCAGCTGCTGACTTTGTCGGATGGAAGAAAAGAGGGCCCATACTAGGGCCCCCAGCATGCTCCCTTCTCACCCCACTTTTGTTGGCGGTGTTTGTTAAGGTTGAGGTACCCATTGCGGGTACGGAGGCTGGAGCCCACATGCTGCTTTCCTTCCCCATCCCCTTAGGGCTCTGGGTGAAGTGGGATCCTATCTGTCTCCAGGCACAGGAGACCGTGCTCCGTCCACAGCCCCTGGGAATCTGCTGGGCATGGAGCTGAGTATCGTCAGGGACAGGGCCCTGCTACATTAAGGTACTCTGTGTCCCCGTACAGATCGCGCACACACACACCAGCATTGCTGGGTGTGTTAGTGCGCCGGGGACAGCAGCGCGGCGCGCTTGTGCTGTTACTCACTGCACCTTTGCTGAGTGAGTTTATGTATTAGGAACTGCCGCGCCGGCCGCTGCTGGCGGTTTTTACACTGCGGCGCGGCTGGGACTTGTGGTGCGCCGGGGACTTCCGCGCTGGCTGTGCTTATACGACGGCCGCGCTTATAAATCGAGTCCCCGGCTTTTGCGGCCTAGTTCCTTTTCGTTCCCGCCCCCAGGCCTGCCAGTCAGGGGAAGGGCGGGACGCTGTTCAGAACGTCAGCGCCGAGGGCTGGAGTCTGCTTAGCATACTCCAACCCCCCTCACTGGGCACAGTGGGACGCCAGTTTCCCGCACTTTGTCTGGGGCACGCCCACGGCCCGCCCCTCTTCACAGGACGCCGGCAGCCATTCCTGTTTGCAGTCTGACTGGAGAGGGGAGACAAGCTCTGGGGGACCCAGACACGGGATTCTGGCGACCACACACCCGTTTTTCAGCGGGCGGTAAGCAGCACCTGAGGTGCTGACCCCACTAGTGCCGAAGTGTTCATTTGTACTTTATGTTTGTATGCTATACATCGCACTGTACGGTCGCTATTCTTGGCTATATACCCTCCTAGATTTCTAGACAACAGCATGTCGTCCGCAAAAAGCAAGGGGGCCAAGACACAGGCTTTCTATGCTACTTGTACCGCATGTGAGGCTGTTCTACCGGCAGGTGCCACTGACCCCCATTGTGTGCAATGTTCGGCCCCTGTAGCACTTGCTCAGCCGGGGTCTCTGCTAGAGGTGGCCCAAGGAGAACCACCTGTGAACACTGTCCAGGTGACAGGGACGGAGTTTGCAGTTTTTGCTGATAGATTGTCGGTGACTATGACTAAAATCCTTGAGACTTTGCAGTCCAGACCGGTAACTCAGACCAAGGGCACTGTTGATTCAATGCTCCCTGGCCCCCCTCATTTGGAACAAATCCGTGCTCCGGGGGGGTCCCATGCATCCCGGGGTGATGGCTCTGACACGGACGACAGTCCCAGACAGCCTAAGCGAGCTCGCTGGGAGCGACCCTCGACTTCATCACACTGGTCAGGGTCCCAGCAGGAGGACTCTCTGTATGATGAGGCAGAGGTAGCTGATCAGGATTCTGATCCTGAGACCGCTCTCAATCTGGATACACCTGATGGGGACGCAATAGTGAATGATCTCATAGCGTCCATCAATAAAATGTTGGATATTTCTCCCCCAGCTCCTCCAGTGGAGGAGTCAGCTTCACAGCAGGAGAAATTCCATTTCAGGTATCCCAAGCGTAAATTGAGTACTTTTCTGGACCACTCTGACTTTAGAGAGGCAGTCCAGAAACACCACGCTTATCCAGATAAGCGTTTCTCCAAACGTCTTAAGGATACACGTTATCCCTTTCCCCCGGACGTGGTCAAGAGCTGGACCCAGTGTCCAAAGGTGGATCCCCCAATCTCCAGGCTTGCGGCTAGATCCATAGTTGCAGTGGAAGATGGGGCTTCACTTAAAGATGCCACTAACAGACAGATGGAGCTCTGGTTGAAATCCATCTATGAAGCTATCGGCGCGTCGTTTGCTCCAGCATTCGCAGCTGTATGGGCACTCCAAGCTATTTCAGCTGGTCTGGCGCAGATTGACACTGTCACACGTACATCTGTTCCGCAAGTAGCGTCCTTAACCTCTCAAATGTCTGCATTTGCGTCTTACGCTATTAATGCTGTCCTGGACTCTACGAGCCGTACGGCAGTGGCGTCCGCCAACTCTGTGGTTTTACGCAGAGCCTTGTGGTTAAGAGAATGGAAGGCAGATTCTGCTTCCAAGAAGTGCTTAACCAGTTTGCCATTTTCTGGTGACAGACTGTTTGGTGAGAGATTGGATGAAATCATTAAACAGTCCAAGGGTAAGATTCATCCTTACCTCAGCCCAGACCAAATAAACCCCAACAGAAGAGGGGACAGTCGAGGTTTCGGTCCTTTCGAGGCTCGAGCAGGTCCCAATTCTCCTCGTCCAAAAGGACTCAAAAGGATCAGAGGAGCTCAGATTCTTGGCGGGCTCAGTCACGCCCAAAGAAAGCAGCCGGAGGAACCGCTACCAAGGCGGCTTCCTCATGACTTTCGGCCTCCTCTCTCCGCATCCTCGGTCGGTGGCAGGCTCTCCCGCTTTGGCGACATTTGGCTGCCACATGTCAAAGACCGTTGGGTGAGAGACATTCTGTCTCACGGGTACAGGATAGAGTTCAGTTCTCGTCCTCCAACTCGATTCTTCAGAACTTCTCCGCCTCCCGACCGAGCCGATGCTCTTCTGCAGGCGGTGTGCTCTTTAAAGGCAGAAGGAGTGGTGATCCCTGTTCCTCTTCAGGAGCAAGGTCACGGTTTTTACTCCAATTTGTTTGTGGTGCCAAAAAAGGACGGGTCCTTCCGTCCTGTTCTGGACCTAAAACTGCTCAACAAGCATGTGAAAACCAGGCGGTTCCGGATGGAATCCCTCCGCTCCGTCATCGCCTCAATGTCTCAAGGAGATTTCCTAGCATCAATAGACATCAAAGATGCTTATCTCCACGTGCCGATTGCTCCAGAGCACCAGCGTTTTCTACGCTTCGTTATAGGAGACGAACACCTTCAGTTCGTAGCCCTGCCTTTCGGTCTGGCGACAGCCCCAAGGGTCTTCACCAAGGTCATGGCAGCAGTAGTAGCAGTCCTGCACTCTCAGGGTCACTCTGTGATCCCTTACTTGGACGATCTACTTGTCAAGGCACCCTCTCAAGAGGCATGCCAACACAGCCTGAACGTTGCGCTGGAGACTCTCCAGAGTTTCGGGTGGATCATCAACTTTTCAAAGTCAAATCTGACCCCGACCCAATCGATAACATACCTTGGCATGGAGTTTCATACTCTCTCAGCGATAGTGATGCTTCCGCTGGACAAACAGCGTTCACTACAGACAGGGGTGCAATCTCTCCTTCAGGGCCAGTCGCACCCCTTGAGACGCCTCATGCACTTCTTGGGGAAGATGGTAGCAGCAATGGAGGCAGTCCCTTTCGCGCAGTTTCATCTGCGTCCACTACAATGGGACATTCTCCGCCAATGGGACGGGAAGTCGACGTCCCTAGACAGGAACGTCTCCCTTTCTCAGGCGGCCAAGGATTCTCTTCAGTGGTGGCTTCTTCCCACCTCATTGTCAATAGGAAAGTCTTTCCTACCCCCATGCTGGGCGGTGGTCACAACGGACGCGAGTCTATCAGGGTGGGGAGCAGTTTTTCTCCACCACAGGGCTCAAGGTACGTGGACTCAGCAAGAGTCCACCCTTCAGATCAATGTTCTGGAAATCAGAGCAGTGTATCTTGCCCTACAAGCCTTCCAGCAGTGGCTGGAAGGCAAGCAGATCCGAATTCAGTCGGACAACTCCACAGCGTTGGCATACATCAACCACCAAGGAGGGACATGCAGTCGGCAAGCCTTCCAGGAAGTCCGGCGGATTCTGACGTGGGTGGAAAACACGGCATCCACCATATCCGCAGTTCACATCCCGGGCGTAGAAAACTGGGAAGCAGATTTCCTCAGTCGCCAGGGTATGGACGCAGGGGAATGGTCTCTTCACCCGGACGTGTTTCAGGAAATTTGTCGCCGCTGGGGGAGGCCGGACGTCGACCTAATGGCGTCCCGGCACAACAACAAGGTCCCGGCCTTCATGGCACGGTCTCACGATCTCAGAGCTCTGGCGGCGGACGCCTTAGTTCAAGATTGGTCGCAGTTCCGGCTGCCTTATGTGTTCCCACCTCTGGCGCTGTTGCCCAGAGTGCTACGCAAGATCAGGTCCGACTGCCGCCGCGCCATCCTCGTCGCTCCAGACTGGCCAAGGAGGTCGTGGTACCCGGATCTGTGGCATCTCACGGTAGGACAACCGTGGGCACTACCAGACCGGCCAGACTTGCTGTCTCAAGGGCCGTTTTTCCATCAGAATTCTGCGGCCCTGAGCCTGACTGTGTGGCCATTGAGTCCTGGATCCTAGCGTCTTCAGGATTATCTCAAGAGGTCATTGCCACCATGAGACAGGCTAGGAAACTAACCTCTGCCAAGATCTACCACAGGACGTGGAGGATATTCTTAGCTTGGTGCTCTGCTCAGGAAGTTTCGCCCTGGCCATTTGCATTGCCTACTTTTCTTTCCTTCCTGCAATCCGGGTTGGAAAAAGGTCTGTCGCTCGGCTCCCTTAAGGGACAAGTCTCTGCGCTATCTGTATTTTTTCAGAAGCGCCTAGCACGACTTCCTCAGGTACGCACGTTCCTGCAAGGGGTTTGTCATATCGTCCCTCCTTACAAGCGGCCGTTAGAGCCCTGGGATCTGAACAGGGTTCTAATTGCTCTCCAGAAGCCGCCTTTCGAGCCTTTGAGGGATGTTTCCCTGTCTCGCCTTTCACAGAAAGTGGCCTTTCTAGTAGCGGTCACGTCTCTTCGGAGAGTGTCCGAGCTAGCAGCGCTGTCATGCAAATCTCCCTTCCTGGTGTTTCACCAGGACAAGGTGGTTCTGCGCCCGATTCCGGAGTTTCTCCCTAAGGTGGTATCCCCCTTTCATCTCAATCAGGATATCTCCTTACCTTCTTTGTGTCCTCGTCCGGTTCATCAATGTGAAAAGGATTTGCATTTGTTGGATCTGGTGAGAGCACTCAGAATCTACATTTCCCGCACGGCACCTCTGCGCCGCTCGGATGCACTCTTTGTCCTTGTCGCCGGCCAGCGTAAAGGGTCGCAAGCTTCCAAATCCACCCTGGCTCGGTGGATCAAGGAACCAATTCTTGAAGCCTACCGTTCTGCGGGGCTTCCGGTTCCCTCAGGGCTGAAGGCCCATTCTACCAGAGCCGTGGGTGCGTCCTGGGCATTACGGCACCAGGCTACGGCTCAGCAGGTGTGCCAGGCGGCTACCTGGTCGAGTCTGCACACTTTTACCAAGCATTATCAGGTGCATACCTATGCTTCGGCGGACGCCAGCCTAGGTAGACAAGTCCTTCAGGCGGCGATTGCCCACCTGTAGAAAAGGGCCGTTTTTACGGCCCTATCACGAGGTATTATTTTACCCACCCAGGGATTGCTTTTGGACATCCCAATTGTCTGGGTCTCCCAATAGAGCGTCAAAGAAGAAGGGAATTTTGTTTACTTACCGTAAATTCCTTTTCTTCAGCGCTCCATTGGGAGACCCAGACGATTGGGGTATAGCTACTGCCCTCTGGAGGCCACACAAAGCACTACATTAAAAGTGCAAGGCCCCTCCCCCTCTGGCTATACCCCCCCCGTGGTATCACGGGTTCTCCAGTTTTAGCTTTGTGTGCGAAGGAGGTCAGACATTCCATGCATAGCTCCACAGATTTTAGTCAGCAGTAGCTGCTGACTATTTCGGATGGAAGAAAAGAGGACACATATAGTGTCCCCAGCATGCTCCCTTCTCACCCCTGGATGGTGTTGTAAGGTTGAGGTACCTATTGCTGGTACAGGGCTGGAGCCTGACATGCTGTTTTCCTTCCACATCCCCTGGTAGGGCTCTGTGGAAGTGGGATCCTGCCGGCCTCTCAGCTCTGACGCCGGGCTCCATCCACAGACCCATTAGAACCTGATGGAGACGGAGCAGGAGTACGATCAGGGACAGGCCCTGCATCATACAGGTACTCTGTGTCCCCGGCAGGCACAGACACACTCCGGGCTGGCTGGGTGTTGTAGTGCGCCGGGGACCGCAACGTTGGAGCTAGTGTCCCTACAGATTACTGGGGGATTGTTTGTGTATGGGAACGCAGCGCCGACCCCCTCTGGACCGGGCGGCGCTGCTGTGACTTGTGGTGCGCCGGGGATCCGCCGTCCGCGCTTTTACGGCGGCGGCGGTTATAAATTGAGTCCCCGGCTTTTTGGGCCTAGGACGCCGGCAGCTCCGATTCGTTCCCGCCCCCACCCTGTCATTCAGGGTAGGGGAGAGACGCTGTTCGCTAGCAGCGACGAGGGCTGGAGCCTGATTTACATGCTCCAGCCCTCACACTAGGCACAGTGGGAAGCAGGCTTCCCGCTCTTAGCCAGGAACGCCCAGGGCCCGCCCCCCTTCTCTCTCAGGACGCCGGCAGCCATTACATGCAGTCTGGCTGGAGGAAGGACGCAAGGCTCTGGGAGACCTGGACTAGGGGCTATCTGGCGACCACACACCCGCTTTTTAAGCGGGCGGTAAGCGATTTTTCTGTGCTGGTCCCTCTAGTGCCTCACGGTGTATTGGTGTACTGTGTAGGATATAGAGATATTGTATTCTTGCACTGTAAGGTCGCTTCTGGCTGCATCTCCCAGATCACTCTGTGGAAGCAACAACATGCCATCCTCAAAACGCAAGGCTGCCAAGGCTAGGGCTGTGTATACTGCGTGTGCTGCATGTGGGGCTAATCTACCAGCAGGCTCCGATGACCCCCATTGTGTGCAATGCTCCGACCCGGTGCTGCTTCGCCAGCCGGAGTC
This sequence comes from Anomaloglossus baeobatrachus, assembly GCF_048569485.1. Taxonomy (NCBI): domain Eukaryota; kingdom Metazoa; phylum Chordata; class Amphibia; order Anura; family Aromobatidae; genus Anomaloglossus; species Anomaloglossus baeobatrachus. The sequence continues at coordinate 125,945,931 of NC_134354.1, forward strand.
AGGAGGGAGAGTGACCCAGGCTGAGACGCCTGTAAGTCCTGCCCCGGTGACAGGGACAGACTTTGCAGTTTTTGCTGATAATATGTCTGTCTCTATGGCAAAAATCCTTGAAACCTTGCAATCTATGCATGGGGCTCAGTCTTTGGGCACGGCGAGGCCTCTGTCCTCAGGTCCCCCTCACTTGGAATTAATCCAGCCCACAGGGGAGTCCCCGGCTTCACAGGCCGAGGATTATGAGTCAGATGATAGCCCCAGCCACCCTAAGCGAGCTCGCTGGGAAAGACCCTCGACGTCATCACACTGCTCAGGGTCTCAGCGCAATCAGTCTCCCTGTGATGTGTCTGATGAGAGTGATCAGGAATCCATTCCTGGAACCCCTCTCAACCTGGATACCCCTGATGGGGATGCCATGGTAAACGACCTTATCTCAGCCATCAATAGGCTGTTGGATATTTCTCCCCCAGCCCCTTCAGCAGAAGAGGCGGCTGCGGAGCAGGAGAAGTTTCGTTTCCTTTATCCCAAGCGTAAATTGAGTGCTTTGTTGGATCACGCTGACTTCAGAGAATCAATCCAGAAGCACGACGCTCACCCAGAAAGGCGTTTCTCTAAACGATCTAAAGATACGCGTTTCCCTTTCCCCCCTGAGGTGGTCAAGCGCTGGACACAGTGTCCAAAGGTAGACCCCCCGATTTCCAAACTCGCAGCTAGGTCCATAGTTGCAGTGGAGGATGGCGCTTCGCTTAAAGATGCCAATGACAGACAGATGGACCTTTGGTTAAAATCTGTCTATGAAGCTATCGGCGCGTCGTTTGCTCCGGCATTCGCAGCCGTATGGGCACTCCAGGCTATTTCAGCTGGCTTAGCAAAAGTGGATGCTATCATACATCCAGCAGTGCCGCAAGTGGCGCACCTTACCACGCAGATGTCGGCGTTTGCGTCTTACGCTATCAATGCGGTCCTAGAATCTACCAGTCGCACCTCAATGGCGTCCGCCAATTCGGTAGTTTTGCGCAGAGCCTTGTGGTTAAAGGACTGGAAAGCAGATGCTGGTTCCAAAAAATGTTTAACCAGTTTGCCTTTATCTAGAGATAGACTGTTTGGCGAGCCATTGGCTGATATCATTAAGCAGTCTAAGGGTAAAGACTCCTCTTTACCACAACCCAGAACAACCAAACCTCAGCAGAAAAAGTGGCAGCAGAGGTTTCAGTCCTTTCGAGGTTCGGGCAAGACACCATTTACCTCGTCCAAAGGGACTCAGAGGACGCAAAGAAACTCAGATTCGTGGCGGGCTCACACGCGCCCCAAGAAAGCAAATGGAGGTACCGCTTCCAAAGCGGCTACCTCATGACTTCCAGCCCCCTCCCTCCGCATCACCGGTCGGGGGCAGGCTCTCCCGCTTTTCCGGCATTTGGATGTCACAGGTCAAAGACCGGTGGGTGACGGACATTTTGTCTCGCGGGTACAGAATCGAGTTCAATTCTCGTCCTCCAGCTCGGTTCTTCAGAACCTCCCCACATCCAGACCGAGCAGATGCTCTGCTGCAGGCGGTGGGCTCCCTAAGAGCGGAAGGAGTGGTGATCCCAGTCCCTCCTCAGGAACAAGGGCAAGGGTTTTACTCCAATCTCTTTGTGGTTCCAAAAAAGGACGGCTCGTTCCGTCCTGTTCTGGACCTAAAACGGCTCAACAAACATGTGCACGCCAGGAAGTTCCGGATGGAAACCCTGCGTTCTGTCATTGCCTCAATGTCCAGAGGAGACTTCCTTGCCTCAATAGACATCAAAGATGCTTATCTCCACGTGCCAATTGCTACAGAACATCAACGTTTTCTACGTTTTGTGATAGGAGACGACCATTTTCAGTTCGTAGCTCTGCCATTTGGTCTGGCAACAGCCCCACGGGTCTTCACCAAGGTCATGGCGGCGGTGGTAGCAGTCTTGCACTCTCAGGGACACTCGGTGATCCCTTACCTAGACGATTTATTGGTCAAAGCTCCCTCTCAAGAGGCATGTCAGCACAGCCTGAATGCTACGCTGGAGACCCTACAGTCTTTCGGATGGATCATCAACTTTCCAAAGTCGATCCTATCACCGACTCAATCACTAACGTATCTTGGCATGGAGTTTCATACTCTAGCAGCGATAGTGAAGCTTCCGCTGAACAAGCAGCGGTCACTACAGACAGGGGTGCAATCTCTTCTGCAGGGCCAGTTGCATCCCTTGCGGCGCCTCATGCATTTCCTAGGGAAGATGGTGGCAGCCATGGAAGCAGTTCCCTTTGCGCAGTTTCATCTGCGCCCACTTCAATGGGACATTCTCCGCCAATGGGACGGGAAGTCAACGTCCCTGGACAGGAAAGTCTCGCTTTCCCAGACGGCCAAGGACTCCCTACAATGGTGGCTCCTTCCCACCTCATTGTCACAGGGAAGATCCTTCCTGCCCCCATCCTGGGCAGTAGTCACGACAGATGCGAGTCTGTCAGGGTGGGGAGCAGTATTTCTCCACCACAGGGCTCAGGGGACGTGGACTCCGCAGGAGTCCACCCTTCAGATCAATGTTCTGGAGATCAGAGCAGTGTATCTTGCTCTACTGGCCTTCCAACAGTGGCTGGAAGGAAAGCAGATCCGAATCCAATCGGACAACTCCACAGCGGTGGCATACATCAACCACCAAGGAGGGACGCGCAGTCGGCAAGCCTTCCAAGAAGTCCGGCGCATTCTAATGTGGGTGGAGGACAGAGCATCCACCATATCCGCGGTTCACATCCCAGGCGTAGAAAACTGGGAAGCAGACTTCCTCAGTCGCCAGGGCATGGACGCAGGGGAATGGTCTCTTCACCCGGACGTGTTTCAGGAAATCTGTCGCCGCTGGGGAGTGCCGGACGTCGACCTAATGGCATCCCGGCACAACAACAAGGTCCCGGCATTCATGGCGAGGTCGCGCGATCAAAGAGCTCTGGCGGCAGACGCCTTGGTTCAAGATTGGTCGCAGTTTCAGCTCCCATACGTGTTTCCGCCTCTGGCGCTCTTGCCCAGAGTGCTACGCAAGATCAGATCCGAGTGCAGCCGCATCATACTCGTCGCTCCAGACTGGCCGAGGAGGTCGTGGTATCCGGATCTGTGGCATCTCACGATCGGTCGACCGTGGTCACTGCCAGACCGACCAGACTTACTGTCCCAAGGGCCGTTTTTCCATCAGAATTCTGCGGCCCTGAACCTGACTGTGTGGCCATTGAGTCCTGGATCCTAGCATCTGCAGGATTATCTCAAGGAGTCGTTGCCACAATGAGACAAGCTAGAAAGTCGAATTCGGCTAAGATCTACCACAGAACGTGGAAGATTTTCTTATCCTGGTGCTCTGCTCAGGGAGTGTCTCCCTGGCCATTTGCATTGCCCAAGTTTCTTTCCTTCCTGCAATCGGGGTTAGAAAAGGGCTTGTCGCTCAGCTCCCTTAAAGGGCAAGTTTCGGCACTATCCGTGTTTTTTCAGAAGCGTCTAGCACGTCTTTCTAAGGTGCGCACGTTCCTGCAGGGGGTCTGTCATATTGTGCCCCCGTACAAGCGGCCGTTAGATCCATGGGATCTGAACAGGGTACTAGTTGCTCTCCAGAAGCCGCCCTTCGAGCCTCTGAAGGAAGTTTCCTTTTCTCGGCTGTCACAGAAAGTGGCGTTTCTTGTTGCGATCACATCGCTTCGGCGAGTGTCTGAGCTGGCAGCTCTGTCATCCAAGGCTCCCTTCCTGGTGTTCCACCAGGACAAGGTAGTGCTGCGCCCTATTCCGGAGTTTCTCCCTAAAGTCGTATCCTCTTTTCATCTTAATCAGGATATATCCTTGCCTTCGTTTTGTCCTCATCCGGTTCACCGGTATGAAAAGGACTTACGTTTGCTAGATCTGGTGAGAGCACTCAGAATCTACATTTCCCGCACGGCGCCCATGCGCCGTGCCGATGCACTTTTTGTCCTTGTCGCTGGTCCGCGCAAGGGGTTGCAGGCTTCTAAAGCCACCCTGGCTCGATGGATCAAAGAACCAATTCTAGAGGCCTACCGTTCTGCGGGGCTTCCGGTTCCTTCAGGGCTAAAAGCCCACTCAACCAGAGCCGTGGGTGCGTCCTGGGCATTACGTCACCAGGCTTCGGCTCAACAGGTGTGCCAGGCAGCTACCTGGTCCAGTCTGCACACTTTCACCAAGCATTATCAGGTGCATACCTATGCTTCGGCGGATGCCAGCTTAGGTAGAAGAGTCCTGCAGGCGGCAGTGACACCCCCGTAGGGGAGGGCTGTTTTGCAGCTCTAACATGAGGTATTTCTTTACCCACCCAGGGACAGCTTTTGGACGTCCCAATCGTCTGGGTCTCCCAATGGAGCGCTGAAGAAGAAGGGAATTTTGTTACTTACCGTAAATTCCTTTTCTTCTAGCTCTTATTGGGAGACCCAGCACCCGCCCTGTTGTCCTTCGGGATGTTTTTTTGTTGTTTGCGGGTACACATGTTGTTCATGTTGAACGGTTTTTCAGTTCTCCGATGTTATTCGGAGTTAATTTGTTTAAACCAGTTATTGGCTTCCTCCTTCTTGCTTTGGCACTAAAACTGGAGAACCCGTGATACCACGGGGGGGGTATAGCCAGAGGGGGAGGGGCCTTGCACTTTTAATGTAGTGCTTTGTGTGGCCTCCAGAGGGCAGTAGCTATACCCCAATCGTCTGGGTCTCCCAATTAGAGCTAGAAGAAAAGGAATTTACGGTAAGTAACAAAATTCCCTTCTTCTTCTAGCTCTAATTGGGAGACCCAGCACCCGCCCCTGTTTTTTTGTATACACATGTTGTTCATGTTGAATGGTTTCAGTTCTCCGATATTCCTTCGGATTGAATTTGCTTAAACCAGTTTATTGGCTTTCCTCCTTCTTGCTTTTGCACTAAAACTGAGGAGCCCGTGATCCCACGGGGGGTGTATAGGCAGAAGGGGAGGGGCCTTACACTTTTAAGTGTAATACTTTGTGTGGCCTCCGGAGGCAGTAGCTATACACCCAATTGTCTAGGTCTCCCAATTAGAGCTAGAAGAAAAGGAATTTACGGTAAGTAAACAAAATTCCCTTCTTTTGTTTGTTTTTTTTGTTTTTTTACTGGTTTATTTTAATCTGGGCAAAAGGGTGATTTGAACTTTTGGGGAGGGAGACTAATCATTTTCATATTTTTAAAACCCTTTTTTTCATTTCTTATGATTTCTACTTATGAGACTTGAAGCTGCGATCTTTCGATCTTTTTTGTGCTATAGAGAGCAGGGCATCGGCACCTCTCTGTACAGCAGAAATGATGAATTCCTATGGACATCGTCTCTCATCGGATCTGATCAGCCGACATGTGCAGGGAAAGATGCGGGCTCGGCGTGTGAGCCCACATCAAAGGTATCGTGAAGGGCTGTTTGTTGCAGTTTCAATAAAATCAGTGTTATTTCTACAGGCAGATTGTCACTAGAGCACTTGTCTCATGCTCTGTAGTGTACTTGCTTTGTATATCCTGCTCCCACCACTGATTGGCAGCTTTCTTTCATTGCTGTAATGTGGTTGTCTCTCTGCCCCTACATCATCCTGCTATCAAATAACCGGAAAACCGGTGTTGTGTCGGTGCGGCGGCGCGGCCTGGAGCCTTGGGGGCTTCGCCTTGCAGTATGGGCGCTGTGAGGCACCAGGTTGCCCGCCCTGCTGGCGCTTTGTCGCTGCAGCGATGGTTATTGCACAGTGCCGCACTAAAAGGTTTAGGTTAGGGACCCACTCAAGAGGTTTGCCGTGACGTGGCAGTGGGCTTAATACAATCTGATCAGAATGGTAACAAATGAACCTCATGTTCTATATAATTTTTTGCCTAGCGGCTTTAGGATCATTGTATTTTTTTGGGATGTGCGATCCATGTCTTTTTCTTCATAGTATGCTATACATTAATGTGTAGTATAGTTTTTATGTAGGATTATTAAAATGTATCTTACCTTTTTTATTCAACATCTTTTCTCCATTTTGACAGATTATAGACTGGCCATACCCTATTGCAAGACAAGAGAAGGTGACCGAATCTGTGATTAACACCGTGATTGTGGACCCCGGGATGGAATATTTAGTGGCTTTAACTGACAAAAATATTATTGCTATATGGAAAATACTGTGATTTGATATTTTATTTTTTTTTTCTATTTAATTGTACAAGGAATTTCCCAGTGGGAATAACTTTTTTCTATTTTTACTGATTTTTTTTTTAATGTTTTTTTAAGGATTTTTCTATTCTAAATCACAGTTTACAATTTTCAAATGAAAAATGATTGCACGTTTTAGATGTAGCAAATTTTTATTATAGCATTTTATATATATGTATATTTGTGTACACATATGTATGTATATAATATGTAATAGTTTTAAAAATCTCAGGCCTGCATTATTTCAGTTTAAATCCTTTCAGAAAACATGAGGATTGGTATTTTAGTGATCTCGTTTACATATTTTATTTTTGCGATATGCCAGGAAAAGAAATGAAAAATCTAAATCTGTTGAAATGTGTTTACCTATGTGGAATTGATTTCAAAGATCAATGTGTTTATTAAAAGCCACCACAGAAAAAAATTAAAGGTTCACATTTTAAACTGTTACCTTGCGGCAGTGTTCATTTTGGGTTGTTGTTTTTCTGGTTTCTTTCCAACCAAGAAGTTTGTATATGTTTCATTTTATTGATCCCTGGTAGGATTGTTCAATAAAAGACAGAGGAAGGAAAATTCTGCAGACCTGGGAAAAGTGAGGCCTCTGAGCCAAATGTTGCATTTTGGCTGTTCAGTCCGGCCCACAGACCGGGACAACCAAATGGCTAGAAATAGTAACATTCCGCACCATGTGGCCACCCTGCACCCGGCATCTGTTTCACTGGTTAGTGCATTTTCGAGATGTACAGCTGAAACCAGAAATTTACATACACTATTTTAAAAGACTAGAGTTGATCGTACCCACCAAAAACCGGGACCAGCGGATTACAGCCAGATTTTAAAAAGAGTCCGATCTGCTCCGGAATCCGGTGCCCATATATGTCAAGGACCAGAATCCGGAGATTAAAAACTTTTGAGGTGGGGGTAGGAGCGAGTGCGGCATACTCACCGAGGTGCTATCATGGCGGCACACTCCTTCCAGGTCATGCTTTTCCCTTCCGGAGCCGACAATTCAATATTCACTACTTTGCCCGCCCAGTGGCACGTGTAATTGGTTACAGTTAGACACGCCCCCACACTGAGTGGCAGCGTATCAGCTGAGTGCAACCAATTACAGGCGCCAGGATGGGCGGTGAAAGCGGTGTATTCCTCGCAAGTGTGACTCCGTTTTGTTTTTTTTTTACTATTTAAATAAATTAAAAAAAAAAAACGTGCGGTCCCCTCTAATTTTGATCCCCACCCTAATAACACCGGCTGGGGGCTGGTAGTCTCAGCCCGCTGCCGCGTGGTATTGCAGCATCTATTAGATGTGACAATCACTGTGCATTACTGGCCCTTCCCGTTGGCCTGATGCGGTGCCAATCGGGGTAATAAGGGGTTAAGAGCAGCGCACAGCTGCTACTAAGCCCTAGGTTTGTGATGGCACAGGTGTCTGAGATACCTGCATCACAATAACCTGTAAGTGAATGTAAATTATCTCACACACACACACAGAAAAAAATCCTTTATTTGGAATAAAGTACAAAACGTACCCTCTTTCACCGCTTTATTAACCCTCAACACTCTGCAGCTCCGGCGTAACCTCCACACGAGGTCCCACTACGACACATCCAGCTCTGCTACATCTCACAGCTAGCAGCCTCAGACTGCCAGCTATGCGTGAAGAAAAAACAAAAAGCCAGCACTAAATGTGCACTTCAGCACTACAAATTCCAAACTGTACTTATTATAAAAATTGAGATTTTTGGCAAAAAAATTGCAATTTCTTGAGCTGCCTCGCCACGTCACGGCAAATCTCATTTGGGGCAGTCCTACACTAAAATATTTTTATAAAATGTGCCATACGGCCTCACATATGAATAGTAGAACTGCTCTTAGCAGCACTCACCTGGTCTATTTCAATCCCGTACCCATGACTGAGTCATGTGGGCGGGACAGGTCCAAGCAAATGCTGCATGAAGTAAATAGCCTGTGGACAGGGCCTGATGACTGAATGTGAACAGTCACCAACCACCAATCTAGATTTTGGCGATTGGTGACTGTTCACATTCAGTCATCAGGCCCTGTCCACAGGCTATTTACTTCATGCAGCATTTGCTTGGACCTGTCCCGCCCACAGCCATGATTCAGTCATGGGTACGGGATTGAAATAGACCAGGTGAGTGCTGCTAAGAGCAGTTCTACTATTTCATATGTGAGGCCGTTTGGCACATTTTATAAAAATATTTTAGTGTTAGGACTGCCCCAAATGAGATTTGCCGTGGAGTGGTGGGCTAGCTCAAGAAATTGCGTGTTTTTTTTTTGTTTTTTGTTTTTTTTTTGCCAAAAATCTCAAATTTATAATAAGTACAGTTGGAATTTTCAGTGCTGTAGTGCACATTCAGTGCTAGCTTTTTAGTTTTTGCCAGCTATGAGTGTAGCCTATTACTGAGCCGCGATGACTGCAGGCAGATACGGTCACAAGCTGGGGGGCGCGTCTGTCTGCAACCAATCACAGACGAGAGGAAGGTCGGTGGGCTGGGAAAGCAGTCAGTGTCTGCGGGTCAGTATGGCGAGCGTGCAAGGAGACAAACACATGCATGCTTCTGTCAGAAGACTCGTGCGGGTCTGACATGACATCACCCAGCACAGCCTGCCGCTGTCTGAACATGAGCGTGCATGTACCTAGAAACACATGCACGCTCCTGTCAGAAGGCTGTGCTGCGATGTCAGACTCGTGAGAGTCCCTCGCAAGTGTCCAATAGGGCTGAGGAAAAACTTGCAGATGGGAGCTGCAACATTGTCTTACATGGGGCCAGGCGCAATGCGATATTTTCTCACATTGCACCTGTGCGAGTCATATGCCAGTGTGACTCTAAGGCTGGAAACACATCTATGCGAGTAAAATCGGTCCGAGTTGGCTGAAAAAACTCGGCTGATTTTAGTTCACGTTAGGTCCGAGTGCAACGCAAGTGCGATGCTTTTTCTGAATAAATTAATGATTTTACTAGCGTGTGTAATGCGTCTGTAATGCGTATTTTTTACTATGTCATCTGCCATTCAGCTCTGCTACATGGCTGCTGACAGCAGACACAGACAGCCATGTAGCAGAGCTGAATGGCAGATGACAGCCGACACAGAGCCGCACAATCAGAATGAACTCGGGTGAACTTCACCCGACTTCATTGTCATGCTGCGGCTCTCTGTGCCGCGTCCTGATTAGCGGTCACCAGTGAAGGACTCACCGGTGACCGCTAATCCCCTGAGTGACTGAAGTTAGCAGCCCTCTCTCATACTCACCGATCCCCGGCGCGGCGCTGCACGGCATTCACACTGCTGCTGTGGCGGCTTTTACTATTTTGAAAAAGCCGGCCGCTCATTAAACAATCTCGTATTCCCTGCTTTACCCGCCCACAGGCGCCTATGATTGGTTGCAGTGAGACACGCCCCCACGCTGAGTGACAGGTGTCTCACTGCACCCAATCACAGCAGCCGGTGGGCATGTCTATACTGTGCAGTGACATAAATAATTAAAAAAACGGCGTGCGGTCCCCCCCAATTTCAATACCAGCCAGATAAAGCCATACGGCTGAAGGCTGGTATTCTCAGGATGGGGAGCTCCACGTTATGGGGAGCCCCCCAGCCTAACTATCAGCCAGCAGCCCCCCAGAATTGCCGCATACATTAGATGCGACAGTTCTGGGACTGCACCCGGCTCTTCCCGATTTGCCCTGGTGCGTTGGCAGATCGGGGTAATAAGGAGTTATTGGCAGCCCATAGCTGCCAATAACTCCTAGATTAATCATGTCAGGCGTCTGAGATACCTTCCATGATTAATCTGTAAGTTACAGTAAATAAACACACACACCTGAAAAATCCTTTATTAGAAATAAAAAACACTAACAAATTCCCTGGTTCACCACTTTAATCAGCCCCAAAAAGACCTCCATGTCCGGCATAATCCAGGATGGTCCAGCGTCGCTTCCAGCTCTGCTGCATGGAGGTGACCGGAGCTGCAGAAAACACCGCCGCTCCTGTCACCTCCACGCAGCAACTGAGGTGAGTATTGCGATCAGCTGAGCTGTCACTGAGGTTACCCGCTGTCACTGTTGGAGGATCCAGCGGTGGCTGCGGGTAACCTCAGTGACAGCTCAGCTGATCGCGATACTCACCTCAGTTGCTGCATGGAGCTGACAGGAGCGGCGGTGTCTGCTGCAGCTTCTGTCACCTTCATGCAGCAGAGCTGGAAGCGACGCTGGAGCATCCTGGATTACGCCGGACATGGAGGGCTTTTTGGGGCTTATTAAATTGTTGAACCAGGGAATCTGTTAGTGTTTTTTATTTCTAATAAAGGATTTTTTCGGGTGTGTGTGTTTACTGTAACTTAAAGATTAATCATGGAAGGTATCTCATAGATGCCTGACATGATTAATCTAGGAGTTATTGGCAGCTGTGGGCTGCCAATAACGCCTTATTACCCCGATTTGCCAACGCACCAGGGTAAATCGGGAAGAGCCGGGTGCAGTCCCAGAACTGTCGCATCTAATGTATGCGGCAATTCTGGGCGGCTGCTGACTGATATTGTTAGGATGGGGGGCTCCCCATAACGTGGAGCTCCCCATCCTGAGAATACCAGCCTTCAGCCGTATGGCTTTAGCTAGCTGGTATTAAAATTGGGGGGGACCGCTCGCCGTTTTTTTAAATTATTTAATTATTTATTTCACTGCACAGTATAGACACGCCCACCGGCTGCTGTGATTGGGTGCAGTGAGACACCTGTCACTCAGCGTGGGGGCGTGTCTCACTGCAACCAATTATAGGCGCCTGTGGGCGGGTAAAGCAGGGAATACGAGATTGTTTAATGAGCGGCCGGCTTTTTCAAAATAGTAAAAGCCGCCGCAGCAGTGTGAATGCCGTGCAGCGCAGGGGATCGGCGAGTATGAGAGAGGAGGGGAAAATGACCGACAGACTGTGAGAGAGGGACTGAGATAGTGACGGACCGACAGAGAGAGAACAGAGACCGAGAGACAGAGAATAGTGATTGACAGACATTGTGAGACATCACTAGTTTCCAGTGTTTTAGGAAACATGCGAGAAATGTATTTAGAAAATCAGATGTCACTAGGATGGTGTGAGTGCCGTCCCGTGACATCCGATTTTTTACATGCTCCCATAGACTTGCATTGGAGAGACTCGCAGTAGAAACTCGCAAAAAAGCAGCATGCTGCGATTTTTTTTCTCAGTCCGATTTGGACTGAGAAAAAAAATCGCAAATGTGAGCTGAATCATTCACTAAGATGTGTCCGATTCCAATGCGAGATTTTCTCGCATTGCTCTACTGCAAGAAAGTCGCAAGTGAGAAGCAGCCCTAATACAGCCACTTCCTCCATGAAGTGATAGGATGTGGGTGGTTATTGCATCAGTATTTTGCATAAGTGCTACCCCCACCTTTATCAAGGGGGCTACGCATCCTGTAGTGTATTGGTAATCTGGTTTTGTGTTGGTAATATCCGCCTTCAGATTAACCCTACATTTACAGGTTCATAGCATTATCTGACCTGGCACATTTCCTTTAAGAATTTGGACTTCTGCCTGAAACTAATCTTTCAAGTAAACATTGAGTAATCCTGCATATACACGTGTTTATTTACTCCATAGTCCTCAGTCTTGAGTCAACTAAAAAGCTTGTACATGCCCTCATCATATCATGTGACGCAGATGCACCCCAGCTTTAACACTTCTCCTCTCCGGACAGTCAATTTCCTGACTACTCATATGTTAGCAAACACAATTGAATATGTAGAAAGTGATAGAGAAGTCTGTCAGTGACGCGTCCGCCATACCTCTGCCATAATCACCCTATATACCTCCATCATCGGTGAGAAGTGCGTGTCCGTTCTGCACCCCTGCAGTGCTCCGTTTATCAGCTAGGTTTCGTGTTCGTTTTCTCCATCTGCTTTTTCTTGTATGGAAAAAAAGAAGTTTCAATGCAGGTTCCCAAGCAGATCCCAGCAACTGATCCATAAAGAACAGCAACACGTGGATGCCATTCGTTTGCTGGCCCTCTTGTTCCCAAAAAAACATTTACTTGAAAGGTGAATTCTGTCCACAAAATGCACCAATGTAGATCTCATGTTTTCATTTTGAAACCTGTCTGCAAATTTTTCCCTAAACTGCACTATAAGGCCTTGCGCACACGTTTAGTATTTGGTGACTTTTTTACCTCAGCATTTATAAGCCAAAACCAGGAGTGGGTAATGAATACAGAAGTGGTGACGTGTTTCAAGAGGTGTATCTAGGCCTTCTGGCACCTGGGGCAAGAATTCTGTTTAGCCCCCCCCCTCCACCCATAGTTTGGGTAGTCATCTTGTAACCGCTCATTCATATAGGATTTGCATGCTAAGTTACGTGCAGACGAGCTGCTCTTCCTAACTCTCTCAATGTTCAATGAAAAGCAGAGAAGTAGAAAGAGAAGGTAATTGGCACATGACTAGCTATGAAAATTGCATATGAATGCAGAGCTGAATCCTGACAGGGAGTATATTACACGTTGTTAGGATTAGGCTACACTACTTAATTTTATAATTTAAGGGGTTGTCCAGGTTTATGATGACAGTCTGCAGTCACTCTAGGTGACAGCCGACTTCTGAATTCTCACAACACATGCTCTGCGCACTTTGAGGATTCTCCCATGTCAGTGGTGAGCGTAGACAGTCATGTGAGCATTAGTATGTCTAGTATACTGTACAGCCGCCTCATTGATATGAATAGAAACAGATGTGCAGTACCCAGCTGTGGTTACTATCAGAAGATGGAGCAGATCCAGGATTGAGCACTTAGCTGTCTGCTGATGCCTGTCCCTTGAACAGCCGATTGGCAGAGGGGCCAGACCCAGACCAATCAGAAATTGATGACCTATCCTAAGGATAGACCATCAATGTTAAATTAGTGGATAGCCTCTTTAATATAGCCATGTATAACATAATCTTACAAGTTATGAAATGTTGCTTGTGTACAGGACCAGAACTAATAACTGCACAGGTATACAATCAACAGAACCATTAGAGGTACAGAAATACATAATTAGAACCCCCATCAGAACAGGAACAGAATCACAACCACCAGCAGTACAGAAATACCTCACCATAACCCCCAGCAATACAGAACTGTGACGCCCTGGACTAGCCAGGTAGTCACAGATAGCGCCCCGCACAACACCAGTCCCATACTAGGTAACATCAGCCAAACACACAAACCCTAGTCACCTCCCTCGGTGCTTAATGGACACACCCGGGGGGCGGATCCAGGCAGTTGGCCATGCCCACCGAGGAGTTCAGAGGGCCTGAGGCAGGAAGTGCAGTTCAGTTAAGTCAGGGAGTCAAGTTCAGTGAAGGAGTGGAAGCAGGCCTGTGTGACAGGTCTGTAACTGACAGGTGTGAGGGTCGTTGCCCGAACACCGTGGCTAGGAGGCAGACGGTGGCCTAGCCTGCAGGAGCCGGGAAGACGGCCAGGTAGAACCGTGGTGGACCGAGACAGGGTAGTGGGCCGCCGGTACCGACCAGGGGAACCGACTGGAAACCGGAGCACACAGGGGGGTACTCAGACCCTGAAACGAGGTCTAGAAGCCACTGGACTGAGTTAATTCACTGACTGAGGTCTGGACTGTAAGTCCTTTCCCACCCAAGTCCCGACTGAAGACAACAGCCCATCGAGGGGGATAGAAAGCCACCGCACAAGCAGAGCGATCCTACGGCTCAGCGTCTGTGGGCAAACTGGCTCCTCTGACATATACACAGCCGGGGAGCGGACTCCCGTTGCTGAAGCGCAGGCAGTCTACACATACACTACACGGTGCGGGAGAAAGGCAAAGACCACCGAACCAGATGGACCAGACGCAGCCGGCTGCGGGCACCGACCACTATCAACTTTGTTTACCAGAGACTTGTGTGTGTCAATAACAGTGAGTACCACAGTGCCATCCGGCCACGCACCGCCCAGCTACCTCTCCCCAACGGGTCCCGAGGGCCATCATCCCTGCCCACGGAGGGGTTAACATCTTGCTGCATAACCATCTCCCCCGGGTGCCCCGTAACTGCAGCGGTAGTGTCTACACCTTAACCACATCACATGGGTGGCGTCACGAACTCAAACACGGCTCCAGCCATACATCTACCTACCACCCCCCCTACGTAGCGCCAGCATCCTTTCAGAGCGAAGTGACCCCAGGTCCGGAGGCGCTCGAGCCACCCACCAACGAACCCAGGTCCGAGCGGCTCGGCTGCAGCCGAGCGCGGGGCAGTACACATCTTCCTCATCAGAACCACCAGCAGTACAGAAATTCCTCACCAGAACCACCAGCAGTACAAAGATTCCTCACCAGAGCCTCCAGCAGCACAGAAATACATCCATATAACCCCCATCAGTACAGAAACACAGCATCACAACCACCAGCACTACAGAAATACATCACCAGAATCCCCCATCATTATATGGTACATCAACTGTAATGTCAGGTCAGATCCATATACATTTGCATGAACCTACAACTTCCAATACATCCTTAACAATGGTAGAGAGATACTGGGAGTTGTTATCAGTCTTCATCAGTCTGTGGTCATACAGGAACCACAGTACTGATTTGAATTAATCAGTATCACAAATAATCATTTACATCAAGGTACCTTTATAGGTGATCTCTCTTTTCTTCATCTTGTCAAAACATCATGATGACTTTTCACATCCACAGCTTGTCACTTCAGGCTTCCATCTTCTCCGGTCTTCTGCAGCACATTCTAGCACGATATCCTTAAAAATTAGCAGAAGGATTATAGTACTCCAATATAAAAAATATCTGCCCTACTCTGTGCCAATTAATAAATAATGCCCCTCTCACTGTGTTCTCTGCACAAAATATCACCCACACACTGTCCCTCTAATGGTACATGCCCTCCACAGTGCCCTCTCCTTTCCATCCTGGGCCCCGTCTTCACACTGTCCTCTACTCTGCGTCCCCACTATACTGCCCAGTCTTTATACTGTGCCTCCTCATCACACACCCCTCCTCGCTATGGCCTCACACTGCCTCCCCTCATACTGCCCCCTCTCCATGCCCCCCACTACCCAGTCTCTATTTTGTGCTCCCTCACATTGTTTTCATCCTATACTGTCTCCTCACTACGTCAACATTTAGACTCTCTCACTCTCCATACTGTGTCCACAATAATTTCTTCCTTGCTCTCCATACCGTGTACTCAAAATTCCCCCTTACTCACATATAGTCCTGAAATTCCCCATACTGTGTCCTCGAAATTTCTTTCCTCCATTTGCTCCCCATACTTTGTTTATATGCACTCTCCCCCTCGCTCCCCATACTATGGCTGTATACATTCCCCCTTCACCCTCTCTCCCCATACTGTCACCATATATAAATCCCCCTTCCCAACTTTCTCTCCCGTTACTGTATGAACATATATACTTTCCCCTCCACCCACTGTCTCCCCATAATGTATGGCCATATATGCTTTCCCCTCGCCACCTTCTTTCACCATACTGTGTGAAGTATATTTACATTCCCCCTCTCCACACTGTGAGGGCATATATACATTTCCCCTTCCAATACTGTGGACATATATATATATATATTCCCTTACCACCCTCTCTACCCATACTGTGGCCACATATACATTCCTTCCCTCCCCTGTGGTAGCATATACATTCCTTCCCTCCCCCTATACTGTGGCAGTATGTACATTTCTCCCCTCCCCCTAAACTGTGGCAGCATATACATTCCTCACTCTCCCCCCATACTGTGTGAATAGATGCTTCCCCTCACCCTCTGTTGTTCGTCTTCGGTGTCTTCGGCTCACACTGACTGGAGCACCACCACCAGCGCTGTTTGCCGTCTCTGCGTCACCGACAACTAATGTTAGCAGTGTGATCAGCTGAAAAAAAAAAACAAACAAAGAGAAAAATTGCATTGTAAAATACCCTGACTATAAATAAATAAATTGCAAGTGCTTAATAACAAGGTACTTAGTGTATACATTTTTGCAAAAAGGTAAGAAGCTGTCCCACCTCGTCACGGTGTACCCATCTGAGACAGTCCCTAACCTACTGAAGTTAAAAACATTATCAATACCTGACTTGTGTCATGTCAAACTCCAATATGAATGGTGGCAAGTGGTTAGCTGTGTCCCAGATAAAATACACAGCAAAGTGAGACGCAATCAGCTGTTCAGTCTCAGTATTAGGAGGGCTGCGCCCCCAACTTGCAACAAAGCAAGATAACAGACAAAAAACACCAAAAACCTGAGCTGAAACAATGTTCAGTAAACATGCAACATTAAGCATGTGAATTGCAGCCTTAAGACTAGAAAAAAAACACCCTGACTATAAATAAATAAATTGCAAGTGCTTAATAACAGCTGACCTGATCAAATTGCTGATGTCGCCCTGACTCTGAAGTGCCGGCGGTCAGGGCTCAATTGTACTTGCTTCTGACAGACACAAGTACAATTGATCACAGGGAGTTGGCGCACTGTGCTTTCTCTGAGTCCGGCTGTCAGCTTGACAGCCGGACTCAGAATAGCCATCTGCCACTATGGAGGGCAGTAAAACACAGCAGTCAGGAAGACTCTCAGAGCGCTGCATCAGGCGGTCCGACGGCTCCCCCTGACAGCTACGCCAGGGGCACATGCCCCGCTAGTCCCCCCCTAGATACGCCTATTCATGTGTCTATTATACTTTTCCTCGAATTGTTCCACTCGTGGTTTCCAGAGTTGCCAATTTGACTTTTTATTTTTTTTCACGGACAGACAATATATTTTACAGACACATTGGAAAACCATAATAAATCACAATGATTGTAGGTAATCCATGTCTCCAGCCCACAAATCTTATATGAAGATGTCAGCTGCATTCACTGTGCAATGATAATTACAGTCAAGATAATCTGTGTACATTTCTTCAGCTTCAAAAATATCACTGATGAATTATGTTTTTTATGGACATGGCAAAAAAGTGTTTTATTTGTATGGACTCTTCTGGAATTTCTGGATGGTTGGTGGCCCAGCTGTTTTTTACTTATAAATACTGAGATAAAATCTCATCAACTACTCAAAGTGTGCACGTGGCCCCTACTGTTTTGAGGGATTATAATTCAATAAATATAAAAGCAAAAATGATGTCTGGGGGGGGCATGGTGGTGTGTTATATGGCACCTGCACAGTGCTAGTTGTGGCACGGCTCTATATTGCACAGCATATTGGATAATGACTTTTACATATAATTTTGCTCTTGGGGCTAAGGGGCGTAACTACAGCAGTCACAGAGATTGCCACTGTGACCAGGCCCGGGGGTGCAAGGAGCCGGCCGGCCCCAGCCCCTGATGTAGATGGATGTGTGTCCAAAGGCGCACATCCAGCTGAACTACATTGCAACGCAGAGAACCATCGGTCCCTGCATTGTAATGTGCTGGCTGCCAATGAAGGCCATGAATAATTCATTGTTCCCCATGAACACAAGCCTGGGCATGGGGAGCAGACAATATCCGATGCTGTAAGTGGCTGCGCATGACACTGATGTCATGTGCTGCGCAGCTTACATGCTGGACAGTTGCCGGCATGTCAGCGTCGCCGGAGGATGATGGGGGCGTGCAGGGTAAGTGAGTACAATTGTTTATTTATTTTTTTCTGTATGCGGGGGTGGGGCTATATACCAGGATGAAAGGACTATATACCAGTATGGAGGGCTATAGACCAGGATGGAGGGCTATAGACCAGGATGGGAGGGCTATATAGCATGATGGGGGCTATATACCAGGATGGGGGGGCTATATACCAGTATGGGGGCTATAGACCAGGATGGGAGGGCTATAGACCAGGATAGGGGGTTGTATACCAGGATGGAGGACTATATATCAGGATGGAGACATGCTTGGGACATATACCAGGATGGGGACATGATGGGTGCATATATACCAGGATGGGGCCATATATACCAAGATGGGGCCATGACGGGGCCATATATACCAGGATGGGGCCATGATGGGGACATATATACCAGGATAAGCCATGATGGGGCACATATATACTAGGATGAGCCATGATGGGGACATATGTACCAGGTTATAGGCATGATGGGGACATATACAATGATGGGTTCATGATGGGGACATGTATACTTGGATGGGGCCATGATTGTGGACATATATACCAGGATTGGTCTATATATACCAGGATATAGCCATGATGGGGTCATACACCAGGATGGGGACATGATGTGGACATATACAATGATGGGAGACATATTTACCAGGAAGCAGCCCAGGATGGGGCACATTACTAGACAATGAGGAGGTGGGGAGGGGGGGGGCAACTTGTATGGCTTTATAGGATTTAGAATGCTACAATGGCTCATATATCTGACAAACATAGGGGGGGGGGGGGTTGGCTCAAACTGCATCGGGGCCCATCAGACTCTAGTTACGCCACTGACTAATGCTCATTACTCCCAAGTCTATTTGCTCAAGTCACAAGCCCCTCATTGGGCTGAAACTTCGAGTTCTGGCCACTGGTCACTCATGTGAGCTGCCATTAGCATATTAGGCAATTATAGCACACTCTCTAATAATAAGTCTTATCTATCAATTCAAAACTATCTAAAAAGCTGCCCATAGCAACCAATCACAGCTCAGGTTTTATTTCTTTAAACTACACTGGTAAAGTTAGAACTGAGCGCTGATTGGTTGTTGCAGACCCCAAAGACAATTTTACTCTTAGCTTTGACAGATGAGCTCGTGACTACGGGCAGCGGTGTCTGCGGAGTGATGACGTCATCCAGGAAGCAGTCATGTGACCGCTATGACAGTAACATGTCGGCGCCCGGGAGGAGAGGAGACGGGCTTCTCGGCGTACGGTCGTGGTCGCGGTACACGTGCATGTCCTGGTACCGGGTGCTGGCGCTGCAGATCGCGCTGTTTCTCCACTGCTGGCTGCATGTTAGCGCCAGGTGAGTGAGGGGGCTCAATGAGCGGGCGGAGCGCGGCTTCCTGCCCTTTATGCGGGGCTGCACTATTACTGCTTTCCAAAGAGGCGTGCAGGCACTATACAGGGGACCCCACAACCCCATTATTAGGCGCCCTCCAGTCACCTGACCCTTTATAGAGGCTTTCCAGGACTTTTAAAAATGTTCAAAGAAGGAGTAAAGGGAGCGCTAAAAACTAGGGTGAATTATCCAGACCCCGCAGCTGGGGCGGAGAAAGCAGCGCCAAGTTTACAAAGATGACGTTATTAATGTGCCCCAAAATGATATGGGCAGCGGCTATGGGCTGGCAGAGCCATCAGTGACCGCCGGAGCGTCCGCCGTACGATACAGGGCAAGAGCGTCCGCCGTACGATACAGGGCACGAGCGTCCGCCGTACGATACAGGGCAAGAGCGTCCGCCGTACGATACAGGGCACGAGCGTCCGCCGTACGATACAGGGCACGAGCGTCCGCCGTACGATACAGGGCACGAGCGTCCGCCGTACGTTACAGGGCACGAGCGTCCGCCGTACGTTACAGGGCACGAGCGTCCGCCGTACGTTACAGGGCACGAGCGTCCGCCGTACGATACAGGGCACGAGCGTCCGCCGTACGATACAGGGCACGAGCGTCCGCCGTACGATATAGACATACATACACACACACACACACACACACACTACGGAAAGTATTCAGGCCCCTTTAAATTTTTCACTCTTTGTTTCATTGCAGCCATTTGGTAAATTCAAAAAAGATCCTTTTTTTCTCATTAATGTACACTCTGCACCACATCTTGCTAGAAAAAAACAACCCAGAAATGTAGAAATTTTTGCAAATTTATCAAACTAAAGAAGATAAAATATCACATGGTCATAAGTATTCAGACCCTTTGCTCACTATTGAGTAGAAGCACCCTTTTGAGCTACTACTGCCATGAGTCTTCTTGGGAATGATGCAACAAGCTTTTCACACCTGGATTTGGGGATCCTCTGCCATTCTTCCTTGCAGATCCTCTCCTGTTCCGTCAGGTTGGATGGTGAACGTTGGTGGACAGCCATTTTCAGGTCTTTCCAGAGATGATCAATTGGGTTTAGGTCAGGGCTCTGGCTGGGCCAGTCAAGAATTTTCACAGAGTTGTTCTGAAGCCACTCCTTTGTTATTTTAGCAGTGTGCTTAGGGTCATTGTCTTGTTGGAAGGTGAACCTTTGGCCAAAGTCTGAGGTCCAGAGCACTCTGGAAGAGGTTTTCTTCCAGGATGTCTCTGTACTTGGCCGCATTCATCATTCCTTCAATTGCAACCAGTCGTCCTGTCCCTGCAGCTGAAAAACACCCCTTTAGCATGATGCTGTCTCCACCATGTTTCACTGTTGGGATTGTATTGGACAGGTGACGAGCAGTGTCTGATTTTCTCCACACATCGCTTAGAATTATCACCAAAAAGTTCTATCTTCATCTCATCAGACCAGAGAATCTTATTTCCCATAGTCTGGGAGTCCTTCGTGTTTTTTTTTGTTTTGCAAACTATGCAGGCTTTCATATGTCTTGCACTGAGGAGAGGCTTCCGTCAGGCCACTCTGCCATAAAGGCAGGACAGGTGGAGGGCTGCAGTGATAGTTGCCTTTGTGGAACTTCCTCCCACCTCCCTACTGCATCTCTGGAGCTCAACCACAGTGATCTTGGGGTTCTTCTTTATCACTCTCACCAAGGCTCTTCTCCCTAGATTGTTCAGTTTGGCTGGATGGCCAGGTCTAGGAAGAGTTCTGGTGGTCCCAAACTTCTTCCATTTAAGGATTATGGAGGCCACCTTGCTCTTAGGAACCTTGGCCAGATCTGTGCCTTGCCACAATTCTGTCTGTGAGCCGCTTGGGCAGTTCCTTTTGAATTCATGATTCTCATTTGGTCTGACATGCTCTGTGATCTGTGAGGTCTTATATAGACAGGTGTGTGACTTTCCAACTCAAGTCCTATCAGTTTAATTAAACACAGCTGGACTCCAATGAAGGAGTAGAACCATCTCAAGGAGGATCACAAGGAAATGGACAGCATGTGACTTAAATAGGAGCGTCTGAGCAAAGGGTCTGAAGATTTATGACCACGTGATTTCAGTTTTTCTTGTTTAATAAATTTGCAAAAATTTCTACATTTCTAGTTTTTTTTTCTGTCAAGATGGGGTGCAGAGTGTACATTAATGAGAAATAAAATGAACTTTTTAGAATTTACCAAATGGCTGCAATGAAATAGAGTGAAAAATGTAAAGGGGTCTGAATACTTTCCATACCCATTGTACATGTGTGTGTATATATATATATATATATATATATAATATTTTTTTTTTTTTTTTTATTTATTTTCGTGTGTGTGGTATATAGCACAGTTAGACGCATGTTCATCAAGTTAAACCGAGCGATAGGCCCGGTCTGCCCTACACGGCAGGATTTTCCCTCCAGATCCTGAATATCGAATGACTGGATCATTTAGTATAGGAATTTTACACATTTGTAAAATTATGTTTTTGTTTTTTTTTTTTTTTAATTTGTATCGAAAGTCTATAGAGCAAGCGATCGTACCCGCCCCCGTCGGTTGTGCGACACGGGCATGTCGCTGCCCGTGTCACACAACCTTGCTTATCCCCGTCACACGCACTTACCTGCCCTGCGACGTCGCTCTGGCCGGCTACCCGCCTCCTTCCTAAGGGGGCGGGTCGTGCGGCGTCACAGCGACGTCACACAGCAGGCGTTCAATAGAAGCAGAGGGACGGAGATGAGCGGGACGTAAAAATCCCGCCCACCTCCTTCCTTCCGCATAGCCAGTGGAGGCAGGTAAGGATATGTTCATCGCTCCTGCGGTGTCACATACAGCGATGTGCGCTGCCGCAGGAACGAGGAACAACATCGCTAACATCCTGAAAACGATTTTTTGTTTCAGGACGACCTCTCCGCGGCAAACGATTTTGCCCTCTTTTGCGATCGTTTAAGATCGCTCTTAAGTGTTACACGCTGCAATCTTGTTAATAGCGCCGGATGTGCGTCACAAACACTGTGACTCCGACGATAATTCACTAACGATATCGTAGCTTGTAAAGCCCGCTTATGTCTTCATAGAAACAATCAGCATCTCCTGCTGTCACCAACGCCTGATGTGTATTGTTCTGTAGGACTCGTTCACACGACCGTATTTTTCGGACAGGACAAGGATCACTGTTATTCAGTGGGGCAGCACAGATGGGCATTTTGTTTTTTTTCTCCTTGAATCTGTATGTGAACAAATTGCAGCACACTAGTCTCTTCCATGTGTTTGATGAGATTTGCCCATTCAAGTCTATGGGTGTGCAAAAAATTTAAATGGATTAGATATGTCTAGCATCCGATCTTTGGGCTACATTCTATAACTTGGGAAACGGTCTTATAAGGTATGAAAAGCTATCTATTGTACAAAAAAAAAAAACAGATTGTAAGTCCCTTCAGTCCCATGTAAATTCTTCATAAAGGGGTTGTCCAGTCTAAAATATTAGGCTGGAAACACATCTATGCGAGTAAAATCGGTCCGAGTTGGCTGAAAAAAACTCGGCTGATTTTAGTTCACGTTAGGTCAGAGTGCAATGCAACTGCACTGCGATCCTGAGATTTTTCTCATGATTGCAGTGCGTGTGCAATGCATGTGTGATCCTTTTTTTTTCTCAGCAGCTGTCATCTGCCATTCAGCTCTGCTACATGGCCGCTGACAGCAGACACAGACAGCCATGTAGCAGAGCTTAATGGCCGGTGACAGCAGCCACAGACAGAGCCGCGGCTCTGTCTGTGTCGCGTCCTGATTAGCGGTCACCCGTGCAGGACTCACCGGTGACCGCTAATCCCCTGAGTGACTGAATTGAGCAGCGCGATTAGTGCTGCTGTCACTCAGGTTACACGCGGCTAGCTGTATTCTCCCCCCGTGACCGCAACTCACCTGTGACTTCATCGCTGTCACTCGGGCGACTTGCAGTCACTGTTGGAGGATCCAGCGGTGTCCGCGGGTAACCTGACTGGCATCAGCTGATCGCGCTTCTCACCTCAGTTGCTGCGTGGAGGTGACAGGAGCGGCGGTGTCTTCTGCAGCTCCTGTCACCTTCATGTAGCAGAGCTGGAAGCGACACTGGACCTCCGTGGATTACGTCAGACATGGATAGGTTTTTTGGGGACTTAATGAAGTGGTGAACGAGGGTCTTTGTTGTTTATTATTTCAAATAAAGGATTTTTCTTTTTCGCTCCATTGGGAGACCCAGACAATTGGGTGTATAGCTTCTGCCTCCGGAGGCCACACAAAGTATTACACTTAAAAGTGTAAAGCCCCTCCCCTTCTGCCTATACACCCCCAGTGCATCACGGGCTCCTCAGTTTTTATGCTTTGTGCGAAGGAGGCTGACATCCACGCATAGCTCCACATCTTGGTCAGCAGCAGCTGCTGACTAGGTCGGATGGAAGAAAAGAGGGCCCATAACAGGGCCCCCAGCATGCTCCCTTCTCACCCCACTCTGAGTCGGCGGTGTTGTTAAGGTTGAGGTACCCATTGCGGGTACATAGGCAGGAGCCACCATGCTGTTTTCCTTCCCCATCCCTTAAGGGGCTCTGGGCGAAGTGGGATCCTAATCGGTCTCCAGGCACATGAGACCGTGCTCCCTCCGCAGCCCCTGGGGAATCTGCTGACAGGAGCCGAGTATCGACAGGGACATGGCCCTGCTACTGTGAGGTACTCTGTGTCCCCGTGGGGACCGCGCATAGAGCGCTGATGCCACACACACTGCAGCACTGCTGGGTGTGTTAGTGCGCCGGGGACTACCGCGCCGGCCGCGCTGTGAGGTACTCTGTGTCCCCGTGGGAACCGCTCATAGAGCGCTGGTGCCCATTTACACTGCAGCACTGCTGGGTGTGTTTGTGCTCCGGGGACTACCGCGCCGACCGCGCTTATATGCCGGCCGCGCTTATTACTTTAGTCCCCGGCTTTTGCGGCCTAGTATCGCATATTCCCGCCCCCAGGCCTGCCAGTCAGGGGAAGGGCGGGACGCTGCACAGGACGTTAGTGCTGAGGGTTGGAGCATACTTTGTATCCTCCTCCCCCCTCATACAGCACAGTGGGGCTCCAGATTCCCGCACTTTTCTAGGGCACGCCCACGGCCCCCTCCTCTCCACAGAACGCCGGCAGCCATTCCTGTCAGCACTTCTAACGCTGGAGAGGAGAGACACAGGCTCTGGGAGGCCCATGCAGGGATTCTGGTGATCACACAACCGCTTTGAGCGGTCGGTAAGCAGCACCTGAGGTGCTGGCCCCACTAAGTGCAGAAGTGTGTATATATATATATATATATATATATATATATATATATATATATATATATATATATAATATATATATATATATATATATATATATGCTATACATTTACACTGTACTGTCGCACTGTTGATTTTTGGCTATATAACCCTCCTGTATTGTACTCAGAGGAGACAACAGCATGTCGTCCGCAAATAGCAAGGGTGCCAAAGCACAGGCTTACTTTGCAACCTGTACCTCATGTGCGGCTATACTACCGGCAGGTTCCACGGACCCTCATTGTGTGCAATGCTCGGCCCCTGTGGCACTTACTCAGCCGGAGCCTCTGCTACTGGTGGCCCAGGTGAAACCACCTGCTACCACTGTCCAGGTGACAGGGACGGAGTTTGCAGTATTTGCTGACAAACTGTCTGAGAGTATGGATAAATGGTCTGCTAGGATACTAGAAGCCTTACAGTCCAGACCGGTGACTCAGGTCCCGGGCACTGTTCAATCATTGACCCCAGGCCCCCCTCAATTGGAGCTGCAAAGTGCTCCTGGGGCGACCCATGGGTCCCAAGGTGAGGTCTCTGACATGGACCGCAGTCCCAGGCCGCCTAAGCGGTCTCGCTGGGAAATTCCCTCGACTTCATCACACTGCTCAGGGTCTCAGCAGGAGGACTCTCCAGATGATGAAGCGGAGGTAGCAGATCAGGATTCTGATCCTGAGACCGCGCTCAACCTGGATACACCTGATGGTGACGCCATAGTGAATGACCTTATAGCAACCATCAATCAGGTGTTGGATATTTCTCCACCAGCTCCTACAATTGAGGAGTCAGCTTCTCAGCAGGAGAAATTCCGTTTCAGGTCTCCCAAGCGTCCATTGAGTATGTTTCTGGATCACTCTGACTTCAGAGAGGCAGTCCAGAAACACCGAGCTTGTCCAGATAAGCGTTTTTCCAAGCGCCTTAAGGATACACGTTATCCCTTCCCCCCTGACGTTGTCAAGGGCTGGGCTCAGTGTCCTAAGGTGGATCCTCCTGTCTCCAGACTGGCGGCTAGATCCATAGTTGCAGTGGAAGATGGGGCTTCACTCAAAGATGCCACTGACAGACAGATGGAACTATGGTTGAAATCCATCTATGAAGCTATCGGCGCGTCTTTTGCTCCCGCATTCGCAGCCGTATGGGCACTCCAAGCTATATCAGCTTGTCATGCGCAGATTAATGCAGTCACACGTTCATCTGCCCCACAAGTGGTGTCCTTAACCTCTCAGGCGTCGGCGTTTGCGTCCTACGCCATTAACGCTGTCCTGGACTCTACGAGCCGTACGGCGGTAGCATCCGCCAATTCGGTGGCAGTCCGCAGGGCCATGTGGCTACGTGAATGGAAGGCAGACTCTGCTTCCAAAAAGTTCCTGACCGGGTTGCCATTTTCTGGCGACCGCCTGTTTGGTGAGCGATTGGATGAAATCATTAAACAATCCAAGGGAAAGGACTCATCCTTACCCCAGTCCAAACCAAACAGACCTCAACCACGGAAGGTACAATCCAGGTTTCGGTCCTTTCGGCCCGCGGGCAGGTCTCAGTTCTCCTCGTCCAAAAGGCCTCAAAAGGATCAGAGGAACTCCGATTCATGGCGGTCCAAGTCACGTCCTAAAAAGACCGCCGGAGGAACCGCTCCCAAGGCGGCCTCCTCATGACTTTCGGCCTCCTCACTCCGCATCCTCGGTCGGTGGCAGGCTTTCCCGCTTTTGCGACGCCTGGCTGCCACAGGTAAAAGACCGATGGGTGAGAGACATTCTATCCCACGGTTACAGGATAGAGCTCAGCTCTCGTCCTCCGACCCGATTTTTCAGAACATCTCCGCCCCCCGAGAGAGCCGATGCTCTTCTTCAGGCGGTGTGCACTCTGAAGGCGGAAGGGGTGGTGATCCCTGTGCCTCTTCAGCAACAGGGTCACGGTTTTTACTCCAACTTGTTTGTGGTACCAAAAAAGGACGGATCCTTCCGTCCTGTTCTGGACCTAAAACTGCTCAACAAACACGTAAAAACCAGGCGGTTCCGGATGGAATCGCTCCGCTCCGTCATCGCTTCAATGTCCCAAGGAGATTTCCTAGCATCAATCGACATCAAAGATGCTTATCTCCACGTACCAATTGCACCAGAGCATCAGCGCTTCCTGCGTTTCGCCATAGGAGACGAACACCTTCAGTTCGTGGCGCTGCCTTTCGGCCTGGCGACAGCCCCACGGGTCTTCACCAAGGTCATGGCAGCAGTGGTAGCAGTCCTACACTCTCGGGACACTCGGTGATCCCTTACTTAGACGATCTGCTTGTCAAGGCACCCACTCAAGTGGCATGCCAACACAGCCTGAACATTGCTCTGGAGACTCTCCAGAGTTTCGGGTGGATCATCAATTTTCCAAAGTCAAATCTGACACCGGCCCAATCTCTGACATATCTTGGCATGGAGTTTCATACTCTTCCAGCGATAGTGAAGCTTCCGCTGGACAAACAGCGTTCACTACAGACAGGGGTGCAATCTCTCCTTCAAGGCCAGTCACCCCTTGAGGCGCCTCATGCACTTCCTAGGGAAGATGGTAGCAGCAATGGAGGCAGTTCCTTTTGCGCAGTTTCATCTGCGTCCACTTCAATGGGACATTCTCCGAAAATGGGACAGGAAGTCGACGTCCCTCGACAGGAACGTCTCCCTTTCACAGGCAGCCAAGGCTTCCCTTCAGTGGTGGCTTCCCCCCACTTCTCTGTCAAGGGGGAAATCCTTCCTTCCCCCATCATGGGCTGTGGTCACGACGGACGCAAGCCTGTCAGGGTGGGGAGCGGTTTTTCTCCACCACAGGGCTCAGGGAACCTGGACTCCGACAGAGTCCTCCCTTCAGATCAATGTTCTGGAGATCAGAGCAGTGTATCTTGCCCTAAAGGCGTTCCAGCCGTGGCTGGAAGGCCAGCAAATCCGAATTCAGTCGGACAACTCCACAGCGGTGGCATACATCAACCACCAAGGGGGAACACGCAGTCGGCAAGCCTTCCAGGAAGTCCGGCGGATTCTGATGTGGGTGGAAGCCACGGCCTCCACCATATCCGCAGTTCACATCCCGGGCGTAGACAACTGGGAAGCAGACTTTCTCAGTCGCCAGGGCATGGACGCAGGGGAATGGTCCCTTCACCCGGACGTGTTTCAAGAGATCTGTTGCCGCTGGGGGAGGCCGGACGTCGACCTAATGGCGTCACGGCACAACAACAAGGTCCCAACTTTCATGGCACGATCTCAAGATCACAGAGCTCTGGCGGCAGACGCCTTAGTTCAGGATTGGTCGCAGTTTCAGCTCCCTTATGTGTTTCCTCCTCTGGCACTGTTGCCCAGAGTGTTACGCAAGATCAGGTCCGACTGTCGCCGCGCCATCCTCGTCGCTCCAGACTGGCCAAGGAGGTCGTGGTACCCAGATCTGTGGCATCTCACGGTGGGTCAACCGTGGCCACTACCAGACCGACCAGACTTGCTGTCTCAAGGGCCGTTTTTCCATCTGAATTCTGCGGCCCTCAACCTGACTGTGTGGCCATTGAGTCCTGGATCCTAGCGTCTTCAGGGTTATCTCAAGAGGTCATTGCCACTATGAGACAGGCTAGGAAACCAACGTCCGCCAAGATCTACCACAGGACGTGGAGGATATTCCTATCTTGGTGCTCTGATCAGGGTTTTTCTCCCTGGCCATTTGCCTTGCCCACTTTTCTTTCATTCCTTCAATCAGGATTGGAAAAAGGGTTGTCGCTCGGCTCTCTTAAGGGACAAGTCTCAGCGCTCTCTGTGTTTTTTCAGAAGCGCCTGGCCAGACTTCCACAGGTACGCACGTTCCTGCAGGGGGTTTGTCACATAGTCCCTCCTTACAAGCGGCCGTTAGAACCCTGGGATCTGAACAGGGTACTGATGGCTCTTCAGAAACCACCTTTTGAGCCAATGAAGGATATTTCTCTTTCACGCCTTTCACAGAAAGTGGTTTTTCTAGTAGCAGTCACATCACTTCGGAGAGTGTCTGAGCTAGCAGCGCTGTCATGCAAAGCCCCTTTCCTGGTGTTTCACCAGGACAAGGTGGTTCTGCGTCCGGTTCCGGAATTTCTACCTAAGGTGGTATCCCCCTTTCATCTCAATCAGGATATCTCCTTACCATCTTTTTGTCCTCATCCAGTTCATCAGTGTGAAAAGGATTTGCACTCGTTAGATCTGGTGAGAGCACTCAGACTCTACATTTCTCGTACGGCGCCCCTGCGCCGCTCGGATGCACTCTTTGTCCTTGTCGCTGGCCAGCGTAAAGGGTCACAGGCTTCGAAATCAACCCTGGCTCGGTGGATCAAGGAACCAATTCTCGAAGCTTACCGATCTTCTGGGCTTCCGGTTCCCTCAGGGCTGAAAGCCCATTCTACCAGAGCCGTGGGTGCGTCCTGGGCTTTGCGGCACCAGGCTACGGCTCAGCAGGTGTGTCAGGCGGCTACCTGGTCGAGCCTGCACACTTTCACGAAACACTATCAGGTGCATACCTATGCTTCGGCGGATGCCAGCCTAGGTAGGCGAGTCCTTCAGGCGGCGGTTGCCCACCTGTAGGAAAGGGCCGTGGTACGGCTCTATTACGAGGTATCATTTTACCCACCCAGGGACTGCTTTTGGACGTCCCAATTGTCTGGGTCTCCCAATGGAGCGAAAAAGAAGAAGGGAATTTTGTTTACTTACCGTAAATTCCTTTTCTTCTAGCTCCAATTGGGAGACCCAGCACCCGCCCCTGTTCCCTTCGGGCTGTTGTTCTTTGTGTACACATGTTGTTCATGTTGAATGGTTTCAGTTCTCCGAAATTCCTTCGGATTGAATTTACTTTAAACCAATTTATAATTTTTCCTCCTTCTTGCTTTTGCACCAAAACTGAGGAGCCCGTGATGCACGGGGGGTGTATAGGCAGAAGGGGAGGGGCTTTACACTTTTAAGTGTAATACTTTGTGTGGCCTCCGGAGGCAGAAGCTATACACCCAATTGTCTGGGTCTCCCAATTGGAGCTAGAAGAAAAGGAATTTACGGTAAGTAAACAAAATTCCCTTCTTTTTCATTGTGTGTGTTTATTAACTTTAATTTACAGGTTAATCATTGGAGTTGTCTCATAGACGCCTGCAATGATTAATCTAGGACTTAGTGGCAGCTATGGGCTGCCATTAACTCCTTATTACCCCGATTGCCAACGCACCAGGGCAAATCGGGAAGAGCCGGGTACAGTCCCAGAACAGTCGCATCTAATAGCTGCGGCCATTCTGGGCGGCTGCTGGCTGATATTGTTAGGCTGGGGGGCTCCCCATAACGTGGAGCTCCCCATCCTGAGAATACCAGCGTTCAGCCGTATGGCTTTATCTGGCTGGTATTAAAATTGGGGGGGACCGCACGCCGTTTTGTTTTAATTATTTATTTTACTGCACAGCATAGACACGCCCACCGGCTGCTGTGATTGGTTGCAGTGAGACAGCTGTCACTCAGCGTGGGGGCGTGTCGTGCCGGTGGGCAGGCAAAGCAGGGAATACGAGATTGAATAATGAGCGGCCGGCTTTTTTTTAAAAGAGGAGAAGCCGCCGGAGCAGTGTGAACGCCGTGCAGCGCCACGCCGGTGATCGATGAGTATGAGAGAGGGGGGGGGAGAGGGATAGACCGACATGAACAGAGAGTGAGGGACAGAGATAGTGACCGACCGACAGACCGACCTACACAGAGAGAATAGAGACCGAGAGGGAGAGACCGACTGACAGAGAATAGTGATTGACAGACATTGTGAGACATCACTCGTTTCCAGTGTTTTAGGAAACATGCGAGAAATGTATTTAGAAAATCGGATGTCACTAGGATGGTGTGAGTGCTGTCCCGTGACATCTGATTTTTTTACACGCTCCCATAGACTTGCATTGGAGAGACTCGCAGTAGAAACTCGCAAAAAAGCAGCATGCTGCGATTTTTTTTCTCAGTCCGATTTGGACTGAGAAAAAAATCGCAAATGCGAGCTGAATCATTCACTAACATGTGTCCGATTCCAATGCGAGATTTTCTCGCATTGCTCTACTGTGAGAAACTCGCAAGTGAGAAGCAGCCCTTAAGTCATTCTATGTAACTTCAGACTTGTGAGTCCGGATTCTAAGCCGGGAACGGTGGTCCCGTGGCCGTGAGTATAAAACATGCAGACTCCTGGCCAGAATCCGACTAGTTGGTGCGGCCTCGCGTAATACACTTGTGTAGTCATGATCGCCGTTCCCAGGTCAGAAATCGGCGAAATCATGCAGCACATAGTGTGTGTCCTGGGAGCATTCACAAGTCTGCAGTCACATAGACTTATCATTTTTAAGGCTGCCCCTCACTAGAAAGCTATTTTTCTGTATTTTTGAGTCTTTATGGAATGTACATCTCATTTACAAAGTAATAAGTGCCATTAACAGTTTTTGTCCCTCATTAGGACCTCCATGGTTGACGATTTGCTCCTGCCCTATGACTCCTCTAGTACACACGGTCCTAGCCGTAGTCATCGCGAGACCAGGAGCTGTCTGCCTCTTATACATGGGAATACGACACACGAGAAGTGGCCCAGTAATAACGACACCATAAGCCCAATATCTACCACCAGGACTTTTGTGTCAATACTTTCTGGTGGTGTGGAAAAGACGGTTTCTGGCCATTTTACCTTTATAAATGATCCTCTGAGGACTGTGTCTGTGCTGGAGCCTGCAGGACCCGGGAGCTGCAATAAAAACATTACAGCAACGGTAGAGGAAACTGTGAAACACGGCAAATGCATAGTCGCCCAAAATGGAGGATTTTTCAATACTAGCACTAAACAGTGTCTTGGCAATATTGTAAGTAACAGCAGACTGGCACAATCCTCTGGAGGGATCCAAAATGCCCAGTTTGGCATAAGGGCAGATGGTACCATGGTGTTTGGGTGAGTACTGACTTGAATCCTTCACACTCCCATATAATGTTGCGAATGCCTTTAGATCAGGGGTCGGGAACCTTTTTGGTTGAGGGAGCCATGAACACCACATATTTTAAAATGTAATTCCGTGAGGGCCATACTCACCAGGGGGGAGTGGTGGAGGGGCTCAGAAGGTCCCAGGAGGCAGGGTAGGTGATGCTGTGGGCATGGAGAAGGGTGTGTCGCTGCTCAAGAGGGTCAGTGTTCGGAGGGTCCGTGATACTTCTGCGGGCTCGTGGGGTGTCGATCTCGTCAACTGCGGGAGATTCAAAGCAGTCCGCCGGCAGATCAATGGTGCTCGCCGCCACAACACCCCAGGAGCCCGCAGTATCGCCGACTCTGCGCCACCACTGCCGCGCCGGTAAGCCATATGCGGTTTTTAAGACGCACCCCCATTTTTCCCCCAGTTTTGGGGGAAAAAGTGCGTCTTACAAACTGAAAAATATGGTATTTTTTTTTATTAAAGATTCGTCTGCGAGCCAGAAGCAACTATCAAGAGAACCACATGTGGCTCGCGTGCGATAGGTTCCTGACCCCTGTTTTAGAGAGTGATACATTTTATCTACAGTGGTTACATTCAGATTGAGGTTTTAATTTTCCAAAAACCGAGAGCTGGAATCTGATTGGCTGCAGATGGCTCCAGTCCTAGTTTTTGTTTCCAGATATTGGCTCCAGATTAATCGATTGCAACTTTCTTTTTCGCTCCTAATTGGGAGACCCAGACAATTGGGTGTATAGCTATTGCCTCCGGAGGCCACACAAAGTATTACACTTAAAAGTGTAAGGCCCCTCCCCTTCTGGCTATACACCCCCAGTGGGATCACTGGCTCACCAGTTTTGTGCTTTGTGCGAAGGAGGCAACACATCCACGCATAGCTCCACTGTTTAGTCAGCAGCAGCTGCTGACTATGTCGGATGGAAGAAAAGAGGGCCCATACAGGGCTCCCAGCATGCTCCCTTCTCACCCCACTTCATGTCGGAGGTGTTTGTTAAGGTTGAGGTACCCATTGCGGGTACGGAGGCTGGAGCCCACATGCTGCTTCCTTCCCCATCCCTTTTTACAGGGCTCTGGGTGAAGTGGGATTCTATCGGTCTCCAGGCACTGAGACCGTGCTCCATCCACAGCCCCTGGTATCTGCTGGACATGGAGCGGAGTATCTTCAGGGACATGGCCCTGCTACATGGAGGTACTCTGTGTCCCTGTGGGGACCGCGCAGACACACGGCAGCACTGCTGGGTGTGTTAGTGCGCCAGGGACAGCGGCGCTGTCCGCACTAGTGCCATCGCACACCACAGCGTTGCTGGGTGTGTTAGTGTATTGGGTGACTACTGCGCTAACCGCCGCTGCCATTTTTATTTAAGGCGCCGCTGGGATTTGTGGTGCGTCGGGGACTTCCGCGCCGGCCAGCACTGATATGCCGGCCGCGCTTATTAACTCGAGTCCCCGGCTTCTGGGCCTAGTCTCCCTTCGTTACCGCCCACAGGCCTGACAGTCAGGGTAGGGGCGTGACGCTGCATAGCACAGCAGCGCTGAGAGCTGGAGTATGTTTTGCATACTCCACCCCTCTCACTGTGTGCACTGTGAAACCGGATTCCCGCACTTTCTCAGGCACGCCCACGGCTTCCTTCTCTACAAGGACGCCGGCAGCCATTAGTGTCAGTTTCTGTACGATACAGAGACAAGTGTGGAAGACCCTGGCATTCTGATAGTCACACAATCGCTGCAACAGGCGTTAAGCAGCACCTGTGGTGCTAACCCCACTAGTGCAGAAGTGCACTTATAGATATGCTTGTACTATATACATTGCACTGTTTGGTCGCACGTTGTATATACCCTCCTGGATTGTGCGGAGGAGTTATCAGCATATTCTCTGTGTAAAACAAAGGTGCAGAACCACATGTTTTTCTATGCAGCCGGTACAGCATGTACGGCTATACGGCCGGCAGGTTACATAGACCCCCATTATATCCAACTCAGCCGGAGTCTCTGCTAATGGCCAGAGGATGAGGACGGTGTCTGCAGTATTTACTGACAGATTTTCTGAGACTATGGCTATGATACTAGAAGCCTAGCAGTCCGGACATGTCTCTCACAACATGGGCACTGTTGAATCATTGATCCATGGCCCCCCTCAGTGTGAACAACTAACAGCTCCGGGAATGTCACTCGCATCCCAGAGTCACGGCTCTGCACAGACGTCAGTCCCAGACAGCCTAAGCGGGCTCACTATGAGCGGCCCTCGGTTTCATCAGGGTCCTAGCGGAAGGACTCTCTGTGTAATGAGGCGGAAGTAGCGGCTCAGGATTCTGATCCTGAGACCGCTCTCAATCTGGATACACCTAATGGTGACGCCATAGTGAATAATCTTATAGCGTCCATCAATAGAATGTTGGTTATTTCTCACCCAGCTCCTCCAGTGGAGGAGTCAGCTTCACGTATTTTTCTGGACCACTCTGCCTTCAGAGAGGCAGTCCAGGAACACCACACTTATCCAGATATGCGCTTCTCCAAACGGCTTAGGATACACGTTATCCCTGCCCCCTGACGTGGTCAAGGACTGGACCCAGTGTCCCAAGCGGCATCCTCCAATCTCCAGGCTTGTAGCTAGATCCATAGTTGCAGTGGGAGATGGAGCTGCACTTAAAGATGCCACTGACAGACAGATGGATCTCTGGTCTAAATCCATCTATGAGACTGTCGGCGCACCGTTGGCTCCAGCATTCTCACCCTTGGGGCACTCCAAGCTATTTCAGCTTGTCTTACACAGATTGACACGGTTACACGTACATCTGTGCCGCAGGTGGCATCCTTAACCTCTCAAATGTCTGCATTTGTTTCTTACGCGATTCAGGTTGCCCTAGACTCTGCGAACCGTACGGCAGTAGCCTCCGCTGCTCCGTGTTTTTAAGCAGAGCCTGGTCTGCTCGTTAAGTGAATGGAAGGCAGATTCTGCTTCCAAAAAAGGTTGCTTAACCAGTTGCCTTTTTCTGCTGACCGACTGTTTGGTGAGCGTTTGGATGTAACCATTAAACAGTCCAGGGGTAAGGATTCATCCTTTCCTCAGCCCGGACACAACAAACCCCAACAGAGCAGGAGGCAGTCGTGGTTTCGGTCTTTTCGAGGCTCGGGCAGGTCCCATTTTTCCTCGTCCAATGTGGACTCAAAGGGATCAGAGGAGCTCAGATTCTTGGCGGGCTCAGTCACGCCCAAAAAAGAGACAGTCTGAAAACCCGCTTCCAAGGCGGCTTCCTCATGACTTGCGGCCTCCTCTCTCCGCATCCTCGGTCGGTAGCAGGCTCACCCGCCTTGGCGATATTTAGCTGACATAGGTCAATGACCGTTGGGTGTGAGACATTCTGTCTCACGGGTACAGGATAGAGCTCACTTCTCGTCCTCCAACTCGATTCTTCAGAACTTCTCCACCTCCCGGCCGAGCCGCTGCTCTTCTGCAAACAGGGTGCACTCTATAGGCAGAAAGAGTGATGACCCCCGTTCCTCTTCAGGAACAAGGTCACGGTTTTTACCCCAAATTATTTGCGGTGCCTATAAGAACGGGCCGTTCCGTCCCGTTCTGGATCTAAAACTGCTCAGCAAGCTCGTGGACACCAGGCGGTTCCGGATGGAATCCCTCCGCCATGTCATCGCCTCAATGTCCCAAGGAGATTTCCTAGCATCATTAGGCATCAAGGATGCTTATCCACACGTGCCGATTGATCCAGAGCACTAGCGTTTCTACGCTTCGTTATAGGAGACGAACACCTTCTGTTCGTAGCTCTACCTTCCGGCTAGCGACAGTCCCACTGGTCTTCGCCAAGGTCAGGGCAGCAGTAGTCACAGTCCTGCACTCTCAGGGTCACTCTGTGATCCCATATTTAGACGATCTACTTGTCAAGGCACTCTCTTAGGAAACATGCCGACACTGCCCGAACGTTGCGCTGGAGACTCTCTAGAGTTTTGGGTGGATCATCAACTTTTTGAAGTCAGATCCGACCCCGACCCTATCGCTAACATATCTAGGCATGGAGTTTCATACTCTCTCAGCGATAGTGAAGCTTCCGCTAGACAAACAGCATTCACTACGGGCTGCAATCTCTTCTTTAAGAACCAGTCGCACACATTGAGACGCCTCATGCACTTCCTACGTAAGATGGTAGCAATGGAGGCAGTTCTTTTCGCGCAGTTTCATCTGCGTCCACTACAATGTGACATTCTCCGCCAATGGGACGGGGAGTCGACCTCCCTCAACAGAGTCGTCTTTCTTTCTCAGGCGGCCAAGGAATCTCTACGGTGGTGGCTTCTTCCCACCTCATGGTCAAAAAGAAGGTCCTTCCTATCCCCATCCTGGGCGATAGTTACGACAGACGCGAGTCTATCAGGGTGGGGAGCAGTTTTTCTCCACCACAGCGCTCAGGGTACGTGGACTCAGCAAGAGTCCACCCTTCAGATCAATGTTCTTGAACACAGAGCAGTGTATCTTACCCTACAAACCTTCCAACAGCAGCTGGACAGCAAGCAAATCCGACTTCAGTCGGACAACTCCACAGCGGTGGCATACATCAACCACCAAGGAAGAACGCGCAACCGGCAAGCCTTCCAGGAAGTCCGGCAGGTTCTGATGTGGGTGGAAGACACGGCATCCACCATATCCACAGTTCACATCCCAGGCGTGGAAAACTAGGAAGCTGACTTCCTAAGTCGCCGGGGTGTGGCCGAAAGGGTATGGTCTCTTCACCCGGACGGGTTTCGGGAGATCTGGCGCCGCTGACAGAGGCCGGACGTCGATCTAATGGCGTCACGGCACAACAACAACTGTGCCAGCTTCATGGCACGGTTTCACAATCACGAGCTCTGGCGGCAGACGCCTTAGTTCAGCATTGGTCGCAGTTCCAGCTACCTTATGTGCCACCTCTGGCATTGTTGCCCAGAGTGCTGCGCTAGATCAGGACCGACTGCGGCCGCGCCATCCTCGTCGCTACAGATTGGCCGAGGATGTTGTGGTTCCCGGTTCTGTGGTGCCTCACGGTAGGCTAACCGGGGGCACTACCAGACCAATCAGACTGGCTGTCTCAAGGGCCATTCTTCCATTTGAATTCTACGGCCCTCAACCTGATGGTGTGGCATTGAGTCCTGGAACCTAGTGTCGTCAGGATTACCTCAGGACGTGGTTGCCACCATGAGACAGGCTAGCATACCAACGTCCGCCAAGATTGACCACAGGACGTGGAAGATATTCTTATCTCGGTGCTCGGCGCAGGGTGTTTCTCCCTGGCCGGTTGCATCGTCTATGTTTCCTTCCTTCCTGCAATCTAGGTTGGAAAAAGGGTTGTCGCTCAGTTCCCTTTAGGGACAAGTCTCAGCGCTATCTGTATTTTTTCAGAAACGACTTCCTCAGGTACGCACGTTCCTACGGGGAGTTTGTCGTCTCAGCACTCCGTACAAGCGGCCGTTAGAGCCCTGGGATCTGAACAAGGTTCTAATTGCTCTCCAGATGCCGCCTTTCGAGCCTTTGAAAGAGGTCTCCCTTCCCGCTTTTCTCGGGAAGTGGCCTTCTAGTAACGGTCTCGTCTCCTAGGAGAGTTTCCGAGCTAGCAACGCTCTCATACAAATCTCCCTTCCTGGTCCTTCACCAGGACAGGGTAGTTCTGCGTCCGATTCCGGAATTTCTCCCTAAGGTGGTATCCCACTTTCATATCAATCAGGATATCACCTCACCTTCTTTGTGTCCTCGTCCAGTCCATCAATTTCAGAAGGATTTGCATCTGTTGGTTCTGGTGAGAGCACTCAGGTTCTACTTCCCGCATGGCGCTCCTGCGCCACCCGGATGCACTCTTTGTCCTTGTCGCTGGTCGGCGTAAACAGTCGCAAGCTTCTGAATCCACCCTGGCTCGGGGGATCGAGGAACCAATTCTTGAAACCTACAGTTCTACTGGGCTTCTGGTTCTCTCAAGGCTGAAGGCCCATTCTACCAGAGCCGTGGGTGCATCCTGGGCATTACGGCACCAGGCTACGGCTCAGCAGGTGTGTCAGGCACCTACCTGATTGAGTCTGCATACTTTTACCAAGCATTTTCAGGTGCATACCTACGCTTCGGCAGACGCCAGCCTAGGTAGATAAGTCCTTCAGGCGGCGATTGCCCACCTGTAGGAAAGGGCTGTTTGACGGCCCTATCACGAGGTATTCTTTTACCCACCCAGGGACTGCTTTTGGACGTCCCAATTGTCTGGGTCTCCCAATTAGGAGCGAAAAAGAAGAAGGGAATTTTGTTTACTTACCGTAAATTCCTTTTCTTCTAGCTCCAATTGGGAGACCCAGCACCCGCCCTGTTTTCTCGGGGTTTTTCTGTTTTTTCGGGTACACATGTTGTTCATGTGGTATGGTTCAGTTCTCCGATGTTTCCTCGGATTGAATTGGTCTTTAAACCAGTTATTGGCTTTCCTCCTTCTTGCTTTGGCACTAAAACTGGTGAGCCAGTGATCCCACTGGGGGTGTATAGCCAGAAGGGGAGGGGCCTTACACTTTTAAGTGTAATACTTTGTGTGGCCTCCGGAGGCAATAGCTATACACCCAATTGTCTGGGTCTCCCAATTGGAGCTAGAAGAAAAGGAATTTACGGTAAGTAAACAAAATTCCCTTCTTTTAAAAACTTGCTGAACTTTTGCTTAAAAGATATACTCCAGTTCCCCCTAATTCTTTTGGTACATATAGTTATATAGGTATAGTTGTCTGTGACATTTTAATGGAACAAGCAATTCTTTTACTATAAAAAGGCTCAAGTGAAAAATGAAAGAGCATTTCTTATTTTACACCAAATTCATGAACTATGCAGAGTCCTTGTGGCTCCATGCTACATAGCCCTGGGTAGTATGTACAGTTAGGTCCAGAAATATTTGGACAGTGACACAATTTTCGCGAGTTGGGCTCTGCATGCCACCACATTGGATTTGACATGAAACCTCTACAACAGAATTCAAGTGCAGATTGTAACGTTTAATTTGAAGGTTTGAACAAAAATATCTGATAGAAATTGTAGGAATTGTACACATTTCTTTACAAACACTCCACATTTTAGGAGGTCAAAAGTAATTGGACAAATAAACCAAACCCAAAAAAAATTTTAGTTTCAATATTTTGTTGCGAATCCTTTGGAGGCAATCACTGACTTAAGTCTGGAACCCATGGACATCACCAAATGCTGGGTTTCCTCCTTCTTAATGCTTTGCCAGGCCTTTACAGCCGCAGCCTTCAGGTCTTGCTTGTTTGTGGGTCTTTCCGTCTTAAGTCTGGATTTGAGCAAGTGAAATGCATGCTCAATTGGGTTAAGATCTGGTGATTGACTTGGCCATTGCAGAATGTTCCAGTTTTTTGCACTCATGAACTCCTGGGTAGCTTTGGCTGTATGCTTGGGGTCATTGTCCATCTGTACTATGAAGCGCCGTCCGATCAACTTTGCGGCATTTGGCTGAATCTGGGCTGAAAGTATATCCCGGTACTCTTCAGAATTCATCCGGCTACTCTTGTCTGCTGTTATGTCATCAATAAACACAAGTGACCCAGTGCCATTGAAAGCCATGCATGCCCATGCCATCACGTTGCCTCCACCATGTTTTACAGAGGATGAGGTGTGCCTTGGATCATGTGCCGTTCCCTTTCTTCTCCAAACTTTTTTCTTCCCATCATTCTGGTACAGGTTGATCTTGGTCTCATCTGTCCATAGAATACTTTTCCAGAACTGAGCTGGCTTCATGAGGTGTTTTTCAGCAAATTTAACTCTGGCCTGTCTATTTTTGGAATTGATGAATGGTTTGCATCTAGATGTGAACCCTTTTGTATTTACTTTCATGGAGTCTACTCTTTACTGTTGACTTAGAGACAGATACACCTACTTCACTGAGAATGTTCTGGACTTCAGTTGATGTTGTGAATGGGTTCTTCTTCACCAAAGAAAGTATGCGGCGATCATCCACCACTGTTGTCATCCGTGGACGCCCAGGCATTTTTGAGTTCCCAAGCTCACCAGTCAATTCCTTTTTTCTCAGAATGTACCCGACTGTTGATTTTGCTACTCCAAGCATGTCTGCTATCTCTCTGATGGATTTTTTCTTTTTTTTCAGCCTCAGGATGTTCTGCTTCACCTCAATTGAGAGTTCCTTAGACCGCATGTTGTCTGGTCACAGCAACAGCTTCCAAATGCAAAACCACACACCTGTAATCAACCCCAGACCTTTTAACTACTTCATTGATTACAGGTTAACGAGGGAGACGCCTTCAGAGTTAATTGCAGCCCTTAGAGTCCCTTGTCCAATTACTTTTGGTCCCTTGAAAAAGAGGAGGCTATGCATTACAGAGCTATGATTCCTAAACCCTTTCTCCGATTTGGATGTGAAAACTCTCATTGCAGCTGGGAGTGTGCACTTTCAGCCCATATTATATATATAATTGAATTTCTGAACATGTTTTTGTAAACAGCTAAAATAACAAAACTTGTGTCACTGTCCAAATATTTCTGAACCTAACTGTATATATAGTAAGATATTCAGGGGAGATTTCTAATAGGCTATGCAAAGTAAAATTGGAGTAGTTGCACATAACCAGTTAGACTGGTATTGGCTTCTCTTTTGCACAGTTTTAGGCATCTCCTTTATAGAATTAATATTACGTATCAATGTTTTGGCAAGAAGAGAAATCCCTGCTCATGATGTACCTGCCTGTCCTGTAGGTATTTATCAGAAGAGGAGGTGGAGAGTACCGAAAACCCCTTTGTGCAGCTGGTGAGTGGCGTTGTGTGGCTTCTACGCAATAGAGAAGTGTACATCGAACAAAGCATAAAAGTGGAATGTGACGAGACTCAGAACACGGGTAAGTGGAAACCCTGATTTCCCAACCTCATCTATTCACCCTTTGGACTGTACGCCTAAGGCCATGTGCACATATTCAGTATTTGTTGAGTTTTTTTACCTCCAGTATTTGTAGTCAAAACTAGGAGTGGAACAATAAGAGGAAAAGTACACCGTGTGCAGAATTATTAGGCAAGTTGTATTTTAGAGGATTTTTTTTATTATTGATCAACAACTATGTTCTCAATCAACCCAAAAGACTCATAAATATCAAAGCTTAATATTTTTGGAAGTTAGAGTGGGGTTTTTTTAGATTTGGCTCTTAGGAGGATATCTGTTTGTGCAGGTAACTATTACTGTGCAGAATTATTAGGCAACTTAACAAAAACCAAATCTATTCCCATCTCACTTGTTTATTTTCACCAGGTAAACCAATATAACTGCACAAATTTATAAATAAACATTTCTGACATACAAAAACCCAGAAAATTAGTGAACAATATAGCCACCTTTCTTTATGATGACACTCAACAGCCTACCATCCATAGATTCTGTCAGTTGCTTGATTTGTTTACGATCAGCATTGCATGCAGCAGCCACCACAGCCTCCCACACACTGTTTTCCCTCCCTGTAGATCTCACATTTTATGAGGGACCACAGGTTCTCTATGGGGTTCAGATAAGGTGAACAAGGGGGCCATGTCATTATTTTTTCATCTTTTAGACCTTTACTGGCCAGCCATGCTGTAGAGTAGTTGGATGCATGTGATGGAGCTTTGTCCTGCATGAAAATCATGTGTTTCTTGAACAATACCAACTTCTTCCTGTACCACTGCTTGAAGAAGTTGTCTTCCAGAAACTGACAGTGGGTCTGGGAGTTGAGCTTCACTCCATCCTCAACCCGAAAAGGTCCCACAAGTTCATCTTTGATGATACCAACCCATACCAGTACCCCACCTCCACCTTGCTGGCGTAGGAGTCTGAGTGGATCCCTCTGCCCTTTACTGATACAGCCTCTGGCCCATTCATCTGACCCATCAAGAGTCGCTCTCATTTCATCAGTCCATAAAACCTTTGAAAAATCAGTCTTAAGATATTTCTTGGCCCAGTCTTGACGTTTTATCTTATGTTTCTTGTTCAAAGGTGGTCATTTTTCAGCCTTCCTTACCTTGGCCATGTCCCTGAGTATGGCACACCTTGTGCTTTTTGATACTCAAGTAACGTTGTAGCTCTGAAATATGGCCAAACTGGTGGCAAATGGCATCTTGGCAGCTTCATGCTTGATTTTCCTCAATTCATGGGCAGTTCTTTTGCACCTTTTTTTACCCAACACGCTTCTTGTGACACTGTTGGCTATTTGCCATGAAACGCTTGATTGTTCGGTGATCACGCTTCAAAAGTTTGGTAATTCCAAGACTGCTGCATCCCTCTGCAAGACATCTCACAATTTTGGACTTTTCGGAGCCCGTCAAATCTCTCTTCTGACCCATTTTGCCAAATGAAAGGAAGTTTCCTAATAATTAAGCACACCTTATATAGGGTGTTGATGTCATTACACCACAATTTACTTAATTGGTAGTTGGCTCTCAAGCCTATACAGCTTATAGTAGGACAACATGGATAAAAAGTATCATGTGATCAAAATACTCATTTGCCTAATAATTCTGAACACAGTGTATAATAGAAACACGGGCACCACTTCTGTATTTATCACCCACTCCTGGTTTTGCCTTACAAATACAGTGGAACCTTGGATAATGAGTAACCCAGTTAGCGAGTATTGCACTTAACGAGCAAAGCTTGCTGTAATAAATTTGCAACTCACTTTACGAGCAAGCTTTGCCGTACGAGCAATATACTCACTGCACATTCTTACGGTTCCGTACATCCACTGCGCTCTCACCAGCTCTTACAGTCAGCATAAACACACACATATCATGCTCACCTTACCTTCCGTTCCATCGCCGGCCTCATGGTTCTTGTGTTCGCCGCTACAGGATGTGTATCGGTAACCATCGCAACGAGGGAGGAACTTCCGCTGTCAGCCGCTACTCAAAGGCAGCGCGCTGACCAATCAGAGGCAAGCGGCTCCTGCCTTTGACATCAGTACTCTGGCAGCGGAAGGTCCTCTCTCGTCGCGATGGTTACCCGATACACATCCTGTACTGGCGAACTACAAGATCCAAGAGGCCGGCGATGGAACAGAAGGTAAGGTGAACATAGTGTGTGTGTGTGTGTGTAATGGCACAATAGAGGACCAGGATGGGACATTTCACAAGTTGTGGAACGAATTGTCTGCATTGCAATGATTTCCTATGGGAAATCTTGCTTTGCTAGACGAGTAACTTGGTTAACAAGCACACTCCCAGAAC
Organism: Anomaloglossus baeobatrachus; assembly: GCF_048569485.1. NCBI lineage: Eukaryota > Metazoa > Chordata > Amphibia > Anura > Aromobatidae > Anomaloglossus > Anomaloglossus baeobatrachus. The sequence continues at coordinate 125,988,602 of NC_134354.1, forward strand.
GGATTGTTCTCTTTAACCAAGGTTCCACTGTACTGATATAAAAAACCTCACCAAATGGTCAATTTGTGCACGTGGCCTATGTGTACAACGGTCATCCTGAAGAAGTTATGTCTTCCATGGGTAAAAAGGGAGATGGATATATATATATAATATATATATATATATATATATATATATATATAATTAGTACAGACCAACAGTTTGGACACACCTTTTAATCAATTATTAAGAGGAGACTTTGTGCAGCAGGCCTTCATGGTATAATAGCTTCTAGGAAACCACTGCTAAGGACAGGCAACAAGCAGAAGAGACTTGTTTGGGCTAAAGAACACAAGGAAGGGACATTAGAGCAGTGGAAATCTGTGCTTTGGTCTGAGGAGTCCAAATTTGAGATCTTTGGATCCAACCACCGTGTCTTTGTAGAGAAGGTGAACGGATAGACTCTACATGCCTGGTTCGCACCGTGAAGCATGGAGGAGGAGGTGTGATGGTGTGGGGGTGCTTTGCTGCTGACACTGTTTAGGATTTATTCAAAATTGAAGGCATACTGAACCAGCATGGCTACCACAGCATCTTGTAGTGGCATGCTATTCCATCCGGTTTGCGTTTAGTTGGACCATCATTTATTTTTCAACAGGACAATGACCCCAAACACACCTTTAGGCTGTGTAAGGGCTATTTGACTAAGAAGGAGCATGATGGGGTGCTACGCCAGATGACCTGGCCTCCACAGTCACCAGACCTGAACCCAATCGAGATGGTTTGGAGTGAGCTGGACCGCAGAGTGAAGGCAAAAGGGCCAACAAGTGCTAAGCATCTCTGGGAACGCCTTCAAGACTGTTGGAAAACCATTTCCGGTGACTACCTCTTGAAGCTCATCAAGAGAATGCCAAGATTGTGCAAAGTAGTAATGAAAGCAAAAGGTGGTTACTTTGAAGAACCTAGAATATAAGACATATTTTCAGTTGTTTCACACTTTTTAAGTATTTCATTCCACATGTTTTAATTCATAGTGTTGATGCCTTCAATGTGAATCTACAATTTTTAGAATCATGAAAATAAAGAAAACTCTTTGAATGAGCAAATGAGGTGTGTCCAAACATTTGGCCTGTACTGTGTGTGTATGTGTTTGTACACACACACACACATATATATATATATATATATATATATATATATATATATATAATGGTTGTAGTATATGTTTGTATATGTTGTTCATGATCTTTATATTTGTATTCCTTTTCTTTTCATTTTTCCTTAGGTGCATTTGAACACTTTGTGAATGTGATCTCCGCTCGGACAGCTGTTGGCCATGATAATGATGGCCGGCTTGTTCTGTTCCATGTCGATGGCCAGACTGGAGACAGAGGGTAAGTCTTTCGTGTTAAAGATGTGGAAAAGAGCAGTAAGATTCATCAAGAACAACTAATAGGTTAAATAATTAAAACAAACCCTATACCCTCCTCGTCAGTTCCATGGTCTCTGCTTACTTCCTGCAGCGTTCACATGATTTACTTTATTTATATGAGCACTGCAGCCAATCGCTGGCCCGAGCGGTGATAACAGCATTTTTGGCATGTGACCGATGAGGCTGAAAGTATAGGAGGATAATGGCTGAGCCGATTTGTCTTGCACTTGTATATCATAATATATATGTTATATCTGCAATTGTATTATTTCGTCACATGAACTTCTTTTCATTCTTTAGTATGAGCCTGTGGGAAGTGGCTGATTTTCTAAAGAAGCAAGGAGTCATTAATGCTATAAACCTGGATGGAGGAGGCTCTGCTACTCTGGTTCTTAACGGATCACTTGCCAGCTATCCATCCGATCACTGGTGTGTGTGAGTAATTGAATTAAGAAATAGGAGCTTTTTCATATTTGCATTTTGTTTTTAGTATCATCACTACCATACCAGCGTTATTTTATGTAACATATATATATATATATATATATATATATATATATATATATATATATATATATATATATATATATATATATATATATATATATATATATATATCTCTGCATATTGTAGTGAAGTCCGTGGCAGAAGTCTGAGACTGACCATTCATTTTATGCCTCTGATTTGCTATTTAAAGGGAACTTGTCACCAGATTTGGTGACTATAAGCTGCGGCCACCACCAGTGAGCTCTTTTATATACAGCATTCTAGAATACTATATATAAGAGCCCAGGCCGCTGTGTAGAACATAAAAATCACTTTATAATACTCACCAAATGGGTGGGGTGGTGCAGACTGGTCAGATGGGTGTCTCCGTTTTCCGGGTCCGGCACCTCCTCTTTCAGCCATGCTTGTCCTTCTTCTGAAGCCTGGGTGCATGATGCGTCCTATGTCATCC